>NC_134592.1:21495000-21825000 GCF_037038515.1 Microtus pennsylvanicus
TATATATTCAAATATATGAGTCTATTGGAATCATTCTTCATCAAAGTACCACACACAGCTACATCCTTTCAAGATATTGCTTTTCATCTTATTTTGGAATTAGCATTAATATTATTGGTTTCCATAAGGCTTGCTCATACGTGCTTAGTTTTGTGCTAATTTATATACATGCCCTCCCATCCCTTCGTCATAACCCTGTTTCCTCCTTTAATACCCAATGTTCCTCCTCCTTCTTTCACATCACTGGTATTTTACTTTCCCTTTGATTATACTTCTTACTTGGGTTGTGAGATACTAGGCTTTCCTATGTCTCTTCCACACTCGCTTCTCTTTGGTTAGAAGCCCCCAAATATAATTTGGGCTGATAAAGTCATTATTGATTTTGATTAGCATACTTCTCTTAGAAATTCCAGGGAAACCTAAATCCCTCTCTTCACTACAAGGAGCTACAAACATGCAAGCAAACTTGCCCATACATTGGCAAGTATACTTAAGTTTAAATAAAACAATAAAATAAATAATAAAATAAGGCATTATAGTAAAATAAGTGACTTTGGGCTGGCATAAGTAGCAGAGAGTGTCATACATAGTCAATGGCTACTTGATATCTTTCCATTTAGTGAGGCTTTTATATAGAAAACACTAATCTCAATATTTGTGTGAGAATCTGGAGACTCCGTGAATCCTGAAAACAATTACACTATAATACAAGAATCTTGAGAATAACAAGGAAATAAGGGAGGAAGAGCAAAGTGGAAACATGGCATCACCAGACCTTGAATAGGTTTAGGAGAGGAGGGAAAGCCACAGAGAATTCTATTCCTGGGGGAAATAAAGGAAGTTACTCCTGCAGAGGAGTTATTATTATTATTATTATTATTATTATTATTATTATTATTATTATTTTGGTGTGTGGGGAGGTCTTTTGAGTTTCTGATCCACATAATGATCCAGCTATACCAGGAAGAATAGAATAAAATGAGTTGCCCTGAGAGAGAAATAGAAATGAGTTTCAAGGGCTTAGGAACTGGTGAGGAGAAGGACCTCAATTTCTTGCCACTCATAGACAAATCAAAGAAGGCCCAGGAAGGCTGCAAGTGCCTGGCGTTTGTGCACGGAGGATGTGTAGGCTCAAAGCTCATGTTGCCTGTTGAGTTTCATCTGGAGCCTAAGTACTTGACAACCAAAAGCTCTGTTGGCATCGATTCCAGAATTGATACTGTGGGGAGGGAAAGAGAATTTCATAGAGAGACTCCATTGACGGGAAAGAAAAGTAGGCCATCAATCCCTTGTGATGGAGGAGCGAACACTGCCCTTTGTGTGGGGTAATTAAGAGCCAATAGAACTCATTCTTCCCACTGCACATACGCCCCTGAGAACCCATAGAGGCCGCATGGCAGTTGCTTTCATTAGTTTAAGTAACTGAAGAGTAACAATTGTTAACCATCTCTTGCTCTATTTCCCCCATAAAGCAGTGAAAGGGAAACATGTGCTAGGAGTGACTTGAATTGACACTGTTGGCAGAGGAGATTGCGAGGAAAAAACACAGACAAGTCCAGAAGGAATCTGTAATTAAGCAAAACAGAAAGTGGTTCAAAGGAACTAATCCTGCCATCACAAGGTCCTTGCCAGCAGCCTGTCCACTGAAGCTGAATCACACAGAGGAGCTGTTTGTAACCAAGAGTACTAAAAATCCTCAGCATCGCCTCTGAATTCAAAGAGGTGAAAGCTTCGGGGAATGTAAAATAAAGACAGAAAAGTAAGCTATGATCTCATCATGTCCCCGGCAATCGAGTTCCAAATGGTCACTCGGGCTTCTACATTTTTCTCCCCAGTGATAAAATTGAATCTCTCTTGGACATGCTTGAACTTTCAAGGTTAAAAGCTTGGGCCAATGGAAGCAGAAAACACAATGACATTTTGCATACTTGATGTACCATGGGTTGTCACATCCAGGAATGGGAAGAGGTAAAACAGACGCCTTCACTTACTCATTACTCAATAAGTGTGTTGGACATATTGGGGTTTGGTTACTCAATTCCCTACATGTGTCATCCCATATGATGAATGATTAGACTAATGAATAAGGAATTACATAAAGAAATAAAATTGTTAAATAAATTGATGAAAGCTATCTCCTTGTCCTTAAAGGAGTCATCCTAGGGTTTATATCTCAAACTGTGCCTAAAATGATCTCTTCTTTTTGAAGTAAGATGTCATAGAAACAACTATTTAAAAAAGGCCCAGAAAAAAATGTGCTGTCTGTGGACTTAAGTCCTATGATTTATTTTCTAGAAGGAAAGATTTTAAGATTGGTACACTAAATGGGATATGTTTAACTCTGTTATACAGATCATTACAAAAATATCTTCTGTTGCTGTTTTATATTCTGAGACTGAATTAATTTGCTTGATATGATTATCTCCAATTTCAAATGTTTTCCACCAAAGGCCAACTTTGTTCTTTATGGCTGAAAACATTTTCCTTGGATCTTACAGTTACATCAACTAGTCATTGCCTTGTGTGTCCTCCAAACATTTCAACATGATGCTGACCATTTTCTCCCAATGGCCTCTGATCACGAGAAATGTCAGCCCCTTCACAACACATTCTGTATAAAGTAGGATGGAAGATACTGCCTAAAATGTCAATAAGTCCATTTTATCATGTCTTTACAAAAATGTAACAGGAACTGCTTTAAAACTATATCCAAATAGGCAATTGTTACTGACTTTTAAATATATTAAATCCTATGCTTGTATGCCAAGAAATCACCATGTGTAGGAGATTCAATGTGAAGCATTGTTGATTCAGATGTAATTAACTCTTTCTACCTCTCCATGTGGTTCTCTGAGCTCTGAAGGGAGGGACTTGATACAGATATCCAATTAGAGACTGAGTGGTCCAAGCTCTCAAACTCTCTTTATATCATCTGGCTGTAGATCTCTGTAATTCTTCCCATTTGCTGCAGCATGAAGCTTCTTTGGAGATGTTTGAGCAAGGCACTGATCTACTTCTATAGCCAGAATCCAAAAAATAAAAGTTCTGTATTAATAAATTTAAATTTGGGTGTTCTGGGCTTGCAAGATAAATGAGAGATGAGTTCACTAGTCACACATCAACATCTGCAATTTAGACTACTTGAAGATGTGAGCAGAAAAATACGGCTATTATGTCCTATGTCCAACTCTCTCCCCTCCCAAATAAGAATAAAATATTTTAAGCTCAAGAGGCAAAAGAAACATTTAATATTTTGATCATGCAACTTATTTAACTTCTGTGGTTATCTTATGAATATAAAATCTGAAAAGTTTTACTTAAGAAGATTTATTACATCTTTATTAAGTATCTTATTACATCTTTTTTTGTCCTGTTTGGCTATTCTGTCCTGAAGGCCTGCTCCTTTCTGATGGGAAAAGGAGGTGGGATGAGTAGAGGGAGGGAAAACTGTGATCCCCACATAGTGTATGAAAGAAGAATTCATTTTCAATTTTACAAAGAAGTTTTGCAAGGCTAATACTCTTCACAAAGCTCCTGAAGTAGTAGTTTATATATCTAAGCATTGATCCTAAATTCTATGAGTTCAAAATTTGATCAGCTTTAAATGCTACCTCATGTGAATTCTGTTCTTTAGAAGGGGCATATATGAGGAAGAAATTGGACTTTCAGTTTTATGACTATTTTCAAATTCAAAAATATCATTTGGTAATAGAAAACTGTAAAAAAATAATTCTTACAAAGCTTTTATTGGTCAAGAGGTTTCCTTCATTTGTTTTATGTGAATACACTTTATTTTCTGAAGCACATAGAGGAAAATAGAGGGAATTCCCACATCTATAGCCCTGCTCTCAGTCTCTTGCATAATCTTTATTCTGCTGTAGATTGGTACATTTTCAGGAGCCATCAATCAATGTTGGCATGATATTATCATCCAAAGTCTATTTCACTTGAGACACACACACACACACACACACACACACACACGAGTGGAGTGGAAAGGAAACTGTGGTCTCTATGTATTGTGTGTAAGAACTCATTTTCAATCTAAAAAGCGGGTTTTACAAGGTTAGTGCTCTTAACAAAGCAGCTCCTGCGGTGGTAGTTTACATATGCTAAGAATTGGTCCTAGATTCTATGAGTTCAAACTTTGATCAGCTTTAAATGCCACCGAGAGAGAGAGAGAGAGAGAGAGAGAGAGAGAGAGAGAGAGAGAGAGAGAGAGAGAGAATGATAATGGGCAACAGATAGAGACAGAGAGAATCAAAAATCCTCCTTTTAAGTATTATGCAACTTTGTTTCATTGCCTTAAAATACACATAAACATAAATTAGCTTTGTTTGGGTTTTTTTTTTTGGAATTATACTACAATTGTATTATTCTCCCCTTCCTTTCCTTCATTCTAAAGGCTCCTGTTTAACTCTCCTTGCTCTTCCTCAAATCTGTGGCTTCTTTTTACTTTAACTGCTGTTAAATGCATGCATATATATTTCTGAAACATTTATAAGAGTAACATAGAGACAAAGAATTTCTACTTGGCATCTTAGCTTTGAATTGCATATACTCAGGCTTCTCAGACTTGTGTGACATGGCTGGTTCTCCCAATCATCATTCTAGCTGAGAATCTAGAAGAATCACAAATCGTGATCAGAGTCTGCACCCTGTCCTTAATTTCGAACAATCTACTCTTAGAAAAGAAATATATTTTATGAGCTATTTATGGTAAAGGTTGATCCATTAGTAATTCCCTTCACTTGATGGTCACAGTTTAGGTATGGGCTAGCAGAGCATATGCAGGCTCTTAAGAACAATGGTGAAATTTACATGCTAATGTAATTATTGATTTAAAACTGAATTTAACACTGGACACATAGTTGTTACTTTATGACAACACATCTATTTTTTTCTCTGAACACAATCTTTTTCCCCAGTGGAAAAAATATTTGCATGCCTAAGTTTTTTGTTATTGGCAGAAGGAGTTGAATGTATCGATTTTGATAAACAAGCCAAATATGAACTCCCCAGCCATTCCTGTGCTTCTTTCTGAAGATGATTACATAGGAGCCATCTTCTGATATGTTCCTAGCTGTTTGCACTGGCTAGAATTATGTAGTCTTGTGCTAGGTATCATGTCTCTCTTACATTTCTGCCAACTGCAAACATTTGATTTAAAAATGTTTGTCCAAAATTTCAGAAGACTTACTTTTAATGCAAAGTGACTAGTTAGCTTCAGCTGTCAAATTGACACAATCCAGAATCACCTAGGGGAGGGAAATATAATTGAGAAATTATCAAAATAAAACTTTCTTATGACCATGTGTTTGCAGAATTTTTATTAATTGCCAATTTATGTGGGGGGGAACCAAAAGTGGGTAATGCCATCCACAGGTTGGTAGGACTGGGCTGTATACGGAAGGTAGATAATAAAGCCAAAAGGAGCACACAAATAAGTAGCCTTCTTACTTTCTGCTTCAATTTTTAACTATAAATTCCTGACTAAAGATTCTGTTCCCCCTCTTTTAATGACAAAGTAAAACCTGTAAGCTGAAACAAACCCGTTCTTCCCAAGTTGCTTTTGGTTTGGTGTTTATCACAACAATATACAAACTAGAAGTAAAAGTTATAGCAGAAGAATGAGCTATTGTTGTCACAGATATTACCAGGCTGATTTAAGGGAGAATTATGGAAGTATTTGAAACTTTAAGTTGGAAAATTCATGGAGTACTCAGAGCATAATGTGATGTTATATCGGAACTTAAACAAATACACAGCTGAAGTTTCTGTTGCATTATTTCTAAGAGAAGCAAGATGGCATTGGAATCTCTTCATTTGATATTTTCAATTACCATTCTGTAGAACTAAAACATTTTCTGTTTTACGGAGACAATGTTGCTTCACCAAGACTGAAAGATAAGCTATTATTAAGAGAATAGCAAGAACATCATTTAAATGAAGCCTTCTGTAAAGTATTTCCTCAAGGCAGAGACATAGAAGCTATAGTCCACAGCTTACAAAGGCTACATTTTACTGACATCTGAATTAGGTAATATATAAGAGTCTGCCATATGATACGAGTATGGTGGCCTAGAAGTTGTGGGATTGGAAAAACCATGGAGAAAAACTGAAGTTAGGCAGCATGAGAGAGGATCTGAAACCCTGTAGATATAAACAAATGTCTCTCCACCTAAGATAGAAAGAAAGGGCAATGAAAGACTGAAGGAACACTTCTATGTAAGTCCAATTAAGCTTATGAGGTTACATAAGCAACATGGTTGAGTGATTGCTTACAGGAGCACAACTCAGTGGGTCTTTACAGAGCATGTCTGAGGACTACTTACAGGAGCACTGGCATGGTGTTACTTATAGAAGCAAAGCTGAGGAGTTACATACAGGAGCATGGGAAACTTAGTGTGTCATCTACACCACTGAAGAACGTTGTATTTTGTCCCTAGTGAGGGGAGGAGAGAGACTGGAAAAGCATTATGAGCTTTCTGAACTACATGGGCCTCATGGTCCCTGTAAGATCCACTTTCCTTCCAATGGGAATGTTGAGAGTGCCTGGTCTTGTGAGGTTCCCTAATATAATCAATGCTACTCCAATTTCAAGATGACTACAGCCATGCAATGCTTGAAAAATAACATCCCATAACATGATTCTGCTTCAATTTAACCAAACCCAAGATTGTATAAGCTGTCTATCTGTTTACCAATGTGTCCTAATTAATCTTTCATTTTCATGCCCTTACCTATTTTTATAAATTGGCTGAAGCCTTTCATAAATTTTAAAGTGTTTTCCAAAACTTATTCCTTGCTTTTTAAAGATGCCTAGTTTTAAAAAATATATAGACTCCTAGCTTATAACTTGAATCAGGTAAAAAGCTCAGGTTTATGACACAGCTTTTCTAAAGGGTTTGCTGCATCAACCTTCAGATCTTAGACTTTTCTCAAGCAGATGGTCTCCAAACTGAATGTTTTACTCTAGCTTTTGCCAAATCTGGTCTACACAACCTGGTTTCCTAACTGTTATTCAGTCTTTGGCTATAAACTCCTGCTGTTAATTATCGAAGCAAATATTAAACTTTATCATTGATCTCTTGGACCCACTTGTAATAAATGAAGTTTTTGGCTAGCTTCCCTCACTGGGATTTCACTCATTTTTTAACAGATATTAATGTCTTGTGTGCTATAGCAGCCTATCAGCTCATTGGAAGTCTAATTCTTGAGTCAATATCAATCATTTGAATGTATTTATATGAATTCAAAGGACAGTTGATCTTCTATATTCTAAGAATTGGGTATCCCATTTCTTCTTTTCTCATCAGTGAATAAACATAAGCAAAATTTGTGATAAAAAGCAGTGGCTATTCATGCAGGCAGTTATAGGCTAACAATGGTAAAATGATACTATATTTTCACAAACGTTTTCCAATAACCACTTGCTGGCATGTCAACTTAAGCAATAATTACAGTTAACCAGAAACATGTTTCTATTCAAACCTGTTTAAGAATTTGCCTTCCTTTCTCCCTGCATATTTAAACCAATTATCTACCTTTATCTACTGAAACATTTCTTTTGTTCTGAACCCTTTTAGAGATGAATGGAAATTTACTCATAAACACAAGATAGCAATTCTTCCTTTGCATTTCAAACAGGTAGAAGTTATTTACCTTGAGAACGTGGACCCATAATGTTGATCTAGTCACGCCATCTTTTGTGCAAGAGAGTTATTAGAACAGGAAGTTTCAGCAACCTTCTTTGAGTTATCTGAACCATGTATTTTGGCAAATAGTAAAAGGAACATATGGGCCATGTTTTTGTGTTACTAATGTAAATGCGTTGATTCCCTTAAGACCCACAGCAACAATTATCTGAGGTTACAGTAGTGGCAAGAGTTATAGTTTGTCCCATAATAATATGTTATGAATGTATTTCTAGGAACTGAGATTTTCAAACATTCTGTGTTTCTTGAAGCTATGACATTTCATGGGATATTGTCCAAGCTTTTGCAGTAATATTCTAATTAACTCGTATTTCCCCAGTGATTCTATTATTACAGATAGAAGTTATATTTCATGTACTGTTATATGAAACTTTGTAACCAGGGGTTGAGAAATCTAAACTTCATCTCAACATTTCAGTTCAGTATTCATGTATCCATAATGGGATAAGGCAGGTGTTGAAAGGGCCCCAGGTTCCTTTGCTGGTCAGCTACCAACATCTGTAATGAAAGGTATTTATTTTCTTATTTCATGGAGAAATAAATATAATTTAAATGAACTGGAATTTTAGAGCTAGAAGAGGCCTCAGAAATAACAAACATAAATTCAACCTTTTCAAGAAGAATGGATGTTAAAAAGATTCAGTGATGTAGTACGTCCTAATTTTCACAACAAGCAGCTGTATGACAAGTGAGGGAAACCATTCGGACATGGTACTGTTTCCAACAATTACAGAAATGAGATAGTGAAGTCATCAAAACTAGATCTCAGATGCCATGTCATCTAATTCAGTGTTTTTTCAATGCACTAAAGATACAACACAAGTATATGCAGGCATGTAATACCACACAAACACATGCACAGTGACTGGACTGCTTCTTGGACAATCTACAGCTGCACATTCATTCAGAGTTTATTATCTTAGTATAATTGGAATGAAACTGATTAATATCATAAGATATCTCTTTTTCTTTAGATTAAAAATTAAGTCTAACAAACTCTGAATTCCAAAACCAGAATATTCTTCTTTCTGCTATCATACCTGAGTTTTATTTAAATTGATTATCCCTTGTCTAAGACAACATGATACCCCTGATGTCACTAATTTAAAATAGTCTAACATTTTGTATTTAAAGTATTCAGTAATCCCATATCACAGTAAATCTAGTGCATATTTGTTGATCCTTTCCCTAGGTATTCTAAGTGTCGGGATTAAGGGAATGTGATACCACTGCCCTGCTAATCTCATGCTGCTTTGTTTGAGTTTTTTTTTTTGATTGCATGGGTCTTTTGCTTGTATGTTATAGTTTAGTTTTCAATTGTGTGTTTTAATAAATTTGTGTGTATGTGTGTTTCTAGTGTTTTTTGCTTTATTTTAATTCTGGTTTCTGTGTTTTTATTTACCTGCTTGTTTTTTAAAGAAAGATAAAAGGGGCCTGGATTGGAAGGATAGGAAGGTTATGGAAAGAATGTGGGGAAGGGAAAGCTGTGACCAAAATATATGAAATTTCAATGAAATCATGGAAATAAATAGAAAACATAAAATAAAATAAAAAGAGGTGCTGGTACAATGGATGAAAAATAATGTGCGTTTTTCATCACCTTACCCAAGGTATTCATTCATTCACAGTCTATAATTATAAATTGATAAAGCATGTTTGTAAATATTGACCTAGTATTCACTTAAAAAAATTGAACTAATCTTCCTTATAATTTACTTGACTTATTGATAGCCTCCAAAATGTACAGTGCACATAAAGAGAATCATAAACCTTATCAAGGTGACAGTTTCTTCCCAGAAGATGGAGTCTTAGTCCTTTTAAGCATATACCAGGACTACATTCTTGACAAATAACCGTCTGGCATCCCACATTTTAGGTTTCTTTCTATTGTCCATAAACATTGCCAGAGTTCTCAAGGGACAAATTACATCTAAAAAATTAATCTTTTTCTGATTCTCTTTTGACATTATATAGAATGTTAGATTTTTAGTTTACAGAAGTACAGAAATTTTGATATCCAGAGAGGATTTCAGACTTTCCATTATGGGGAATACTTATGCTTTATGATTCCAGCTAATAGGATACTGCATTCTTTGGTCAGGAAAGATAAAGAATTAACAAGGACAATGAATATATTCAGTCTTGTCTCACCCTGAGGTTAAAACTAAATATGTTTATAAAATGAAAGTATTATGCATGTGTAAATTCACACTTTTGCTCTAAGGTAGAGAAGCCAAATAGCTCAAATCATAACTTACTGTATTTGACATTTGTTTACATGATATGGAAATGTTCATTTATTTGTGAAAATATACCAACATCTCTACGTAGAAGGTTGTAAGATTATGTACTATTAAGCATGTTATTCTCACATACCCACAGATGTGCAGCTTAAGCATTGTTACCATTTATATACATCCTTTATTATTTTGGGCTTTGTATTTTCACTAGCTCTCTGTATACACTCATTTATAAATTCTTGATGTTCAAGAAGACAAAGTTTTGAATTATTTTGGTTTGTTGGTTAAATTTAACACAATGTTGGATGGATATAATATTTTAATAAATGAGAACTTGGTAGAGGATCAAGCTGTGCAAGCCTACGGATAAATAAAGGAGAAATGGGTGCGGAGGATGTCAAGAACTGGCATTTATAACAACACTTGTTTGTATTGTTGTTCCTTGTAGCTTTGTGCTGTATTCAGGAGGGAGGGAGTGATTGATTTTAAGGCTCTGCATTTCCTTTCCAACTCAGTGATTTACTTTTCATTTAAATTAAAGACATGTTGCTTCCTCAATAAGAACCATGATGGAAACATGGGGACACCATACATCTAAGAAGTATTCAGAGGGAATAAAATTTGAATCACATGCATTTGCATAGCACAGCAGTCATTTTGACAAGCGACATTTTTCAAGTTCAATGCAAAATCCTCATGTTGTTGATCACAGAGTAAAACCCTCTACCCTAGAGAGGCAGTGTTGTATTATACACATATGTAAAGCCCTCGAAGGACTTCAGCAAGTGACATGTCTAATAAAAACCACAGGCTACTTCTAGCATTGTGTGTGCAATTGCTTTGTGTCCGGCAGGAAAATCAAATGACTTAATATTTTGTAACCACAGAAATTTTATTAGCTATGCTTTCTTCTATTTTCCTACTCCATTTTTGTCAAGCAAGCACAATTCAAGGCTAGGATGCCGTGGCTACCCGTTACTTTGAGTTCATTTCTTAAAAACTCTTGAGAGAGACAAGGACACAAGAAATATGTAATAGTAATCTATTATAATCTTCTCTTTATTCCTTCTTTCAGTTTATTGTTTGTTATCATACTCTGCTTTTCTGATAAAGCTCAGTTCCAAGAAAAGATTGTTCATATAATCAAACCAAATCATTGCTATTGTAAAGTAGTTTCTTTAAGGTTTTAATGCATGTAGAAAGCATTTTGTGATTTTTGGAAACATCTTTCATTCAAAGCATGCCTATGTGCAATTGGTGTGGTAGGGTATTTTCAGAAAACAGAAACACACCGATATATCATGACATAGCAGCCATGAGCCTCTATAGGACACCCTCACAGTTAAGATGGTGCTCTTTCTATTCTACCGTCTTCAATTTCACTTAATCAAAAGGTAGGTGCTAAAGAACTGTAGAATAAAGGAAGAATCAACTCCTAAAATGAAGTTTATTTTTTAATATTAATAGAAATCAGATATTTATTTTAACAATTTCTTTTAAAATTTTATTAATTTATTCTTCTTTCATACAATACATCCCAACTGCAGCTTTCCTTCCCTCCTCTCATACAACTCTTCCACTCCCTCTCCCCAACATTCACTGTTCCTCTGTTTCTCTTCAGAAAAGAGCAGACCTCAGAGTGATACCAACCAAACCTGGCATAATAAGATGCAGTAAGAATAGGCACACACCCTCATATCAAGGCTGGAAGAGAAAAGCCAGCAGGAGGAAAAAGGTCCCACATGCAGACAAAAGAGTCAGACACTCCCACTCCTTCAGTAGGAGTCCAACAAAAACACCATCTAGAGAACCACAGCAAGTATGTAGAAGGCATGGTGCAGACTCATGCAGGCTCATTGGTTACTACTTCAGTCTCTGTGAGCCTATATGAGTTGTTTCTGTGGACCCTGTTCTGGTGTCATCGACACCATTTTGAATGGTATGCTAGAGAGCTGATTAAGGTAGCTTTACTATTCATTCTAAAGAGTCAAAAGTTTAGGTTCAAAAATAAAACCTTAAGAATGATTGCAGTGAGACATGTGTTTTTATTGAGGAAACTGAAATGTAAGGGGAAAAAAAGTACTTTGAAAGATAGATAGAGCTTTGGATTGGAATATTTGACTTTTCTCATTTTAGGAAACTTACATTGCTGTGCATTTTACAGTGAGAAGAAACCATGGTCCCATTAGATGCTTGGCCCGTCCCAGTATGCTTACAATAAAGTTTCTAAAATCCAAGTTTCATTTTGCTTTTTCTATTTCAGTAGTTAAAAAAACTGCAAAAAGCAGATGTACTTAACAAAATAAGGAATCATATTTGTACCAGTTTAGAAAGAAAACCTTTGAACATATCACAGTAAATTTAAGGGTATATTTATATAACCTAATATATGTTAATATACATACAAAGATTTTTAAAAAAATTATTTTTAAATTTACGTGTATGCATGTCTTCTTGTCTGTGTGTATATTATGGCTGTGCAGGTAGGTATCAGGAAAGTTCCAAAAAGAGAGTCAGATCTCTCCTAGCCTGAATTAGAGTTGGTTGTGAGCTGCTCTTTATAGGTGCTAGGAGCAGAACTTGTGTCCAAGAAAAGCAACAAGGGATCTGTACTGCTTAGCCATCTCTCCAGCCCATATAGTTGATTTATTTGTATAGAAATGTCTTGCAATCCATAGAAATACTGGATTTTAACATGTATCTAAATCTAATACTTGGGATTTGAAAATATATATAGATAGATAGATAGATAGATAGATAGATAGATAGATAGATAGATAGATAGAATTAAGGTATTCGGAAAGCTACTTTGGAATCTATGTGAATAAAATATTCCATATGAAATGAAGTAACTTTTACATATGCAATAGAATGATTTGCAGGTGATTTTTTGTTGTTGTTTTGTTTTAATGATTAGCTCTAACTTCCTGATATCCTATTGAGTCCCTTATCCAGAATGTAATTAGGAAGGTAACCAACAGAAAGGAGATGCTTGCAATGACAAATATAAGACTATGGCTTTGCTCACTGTTTAATGACTATCCACTTCCTGGCAGACAAGTCACATGACCTCTGTGAGACACCACTGCTCAGCTGCCTATTTCTCAAACATATTGACCTATCTCTACTTAGTATTCTTTATCAAAACATGCATTCTTAAAACTTATAATTCTATAAGCTTGAATAATTTGTAGGGTGTTTAATATTTACATTTCTTTTTTAGAATTTAACAATATTTTTGAACAAATACAAAATTTATTTCCAAATTAAAAAATTTCTGCTTCCCTCCCTTTACCCAGGCATGATAATTCACTAGAAATTTTAAAATACAAGGCTTTTTTGTCCTCTTTATATCCAAGAAGATTTCTCAGAGAACACTGAGAATCTGAAGATTAGTTACTAGTTGTGAAAGTGGACAAAATACATTGAAATATGTAACAAATCATTCTTTGTACCCAGTGTTTCAATTTCAATGTTTATTCCTCTATTACTTCATATTCTTGTATGTATTTTCTCTTATTGTTTGTTACACAAGATTTAAATAACTTTTCTTTCTAAATTTCTTTCTAAATTTATATTGCCTGATACTCTAAGGGTATGCAATAAAGTAGGTGAATCATAGAAAGTACTTAAAAGATATACAGAATAACCTGGCATGGTGGTACATGTGTATACTGCCAGCACTGGCTGATGAGAAGTTCAAAGATATCTTTAGCTGCATAGTAAGTCTGAGGTTAGCCTGTCTACATGAGACCCTTTCTCTAAAAATGTAAATACACACACACACACACACACAGAAAGAGAGAGAGAGAGAGACAAAGACAGAGAGAGAGACAAAGAGAATAGAGAGAAGATAAGAAGGTTATAGTGGTAAGATTAGATAGCAACATAGAAAATTATCAAATTATCAATATTAAAAACCACATTAGCACAAAAAAGCATTTCCATTTAACTTTAGCGTTATTTGCTATCATTCCCCAAACCTTTAGTAAGTCCTTTCCTTAAGTTGTTCATTTTGTCCTTTCCTCCAAACCTATGGCAAACTTGTTCCACTGCTAAAAGAAGACATACAGAATTGGAAATTCCACTGTTTGTTTTAACTAGCATATTTCTATCAAGTAATTTTATTCAGCTCTGTTTCCACATAACATAATTCATATTAAATAACCAGTAATTTTGTCTATATTGATAATAGAAGCTATTGAGAAGCTATTTAATAGCTGTAGAGGGAGAATTTTAAAGTTACTTTAACTTTCTGAAAGATATTCACTTACTGAAACTTAATGGTTAAGACCATCTGAAATGTGTCCAAAATACACAAGGAAAAGTAGATAATTGAGAAAAACATTGTTGTACCGCAACAAAGATCTGCCAAGGTTCCCATTATACCAGGTGATAGGCTCCCTTGGGTATCTCTTGGCACGGAAGAAATCAAATCTGGAGGGAAGCTAAACATTCAAATTGGCTCATGCTTTTATGTGTTAGAGAAAAAAACTGCAGCAAAGAGATATGGGAAATTTGCAATTTTTCTTGTTTAAATGAAACTTCTGTTATTTCAAAGAGCTTATTTTGCTGTTAGACATGAATCCACTCAGGCTCCTGACATCACAGGACTATTTTCAGTCCAATCTTTAGGGATAGTAAATCCAGAAAAAGTGGTGTGGATTTGTGGACCACCATGCCTTGAGAACTGCAAAGGCTTATTGGAAAATCAACATAAGCTTTTCAATGTTCTTTTTTCTGTGAAAGAATTAAGTGGTGGAAAAACAATAAAGTAAGGCATTTTTGTTTGTTTGTTTGTTTTACCATTAATGTGCAACTTCTGGGGGGGGGCTGATTTATAAAGCATATATTTCAAGCTTAATGAGAATTAAACACAACTTCATAAATTATTTGAAGACTGTATTTCAATTTAGAATGAAAATCATAATTTTGGTTGTCAAGAATAAATGTTACTGACATGTTCAGACAATACCGCCATCTAGCCAATTCATCGAAACCTGCAGCATTGACATCCACTGCCTTGAGATTATGAACATCATTATCCATTCCTTACTTTCTTTCGGTCTGTAGTCCTAGGAAACACAAAGGCAATTTTCTTCTGATGTACGAGAGTGTACAGGTGTCCTTGCTTATGCGTACGCCTAAGGGGTGCAGAAGTAAACACTGAGTGCCCTCCTCCACTTCTCCCCATCTTACATTCGCTATGACAGTCTGTCACCGAACACAAAGCTCATTGTTTCAGCTACGCCAGCTGACAAGAGATGGCTCAGCATCTATCTGTCCCTTTTCATCCTGATGGTGGTGTTATATCACTTTTACATTAGGACAAGAGACCAAATCTTAACTTCTCATATTTGTGCAGCAAGCGCTTAACTCTCAGAGCCATTTCTCCAGTCTCAGATTACAGTCCTTCTCATTGCTTATTGAACTAGTTACAATGAGGATTAAAAGATATAAATGCTGTAAAATATTAAACATATGCTACATTCTTTTAAATATACTGCTAAAATGAATCAAATCGTATGTATTAAATGCTGGTGTGTGTTACATATGTGAATACAAACAGCATGTTAGGGAGTATGGTTTAATAGCACACTGCTTGGTAATGAAACATGAAAATTGTTTTGCATGCTGGCTCTATGCCGAATCTTTTGATTCCTAGCCTAGAATGTCCTCGTGCTTTCTATCTCAGCCTCTTACTTAGAAATCTGACTTATTTTTAAGGGGCAGCCATCCCAATTCTTCACCATTTGGCTGTGCTGAAGGACAATACAGCCATTACTATGAGCTCGACCGTGAGCCCAAGGCACATATTAAGAACTGCAAAATAATGCCCAAGCTATCGCTGCATGTCTTTGTAATCTCTGAATTTTTCCCTTCAGAGAACTGATTATTTCATGACATTGGTCATGCTCACCGAAGGCCTGAGGAAATCTGTGCTATGTCACATGACAAATTTCAAAGTAGTGAAATTAGCAACAAAACATTTCAAGTTGTGAGACTGGATAGTAACCTGTCGAAGTCTTAAGAGAAGCATTTGGGGAGATGCCTTTTCAGAATTGTGTAGTCTCTTCATATCAAGATAGTGTTCATAGCAAAATTATTTATTTGTCATTTATGGCAGGATATTGCTATGTGGCCCTGGGACTTGCTATCTGTAACTGGCTGGCCTCAATATTGTGGTGATTCATTAGCCTTGAGTCGCTAAAAATGAAGACTATAAGTATCCTCCAACAAATATACTTACCAAAGAATTCTGAACTGGGTACCGCAGTTACCACTAAACAGAAAGTCTTAAGTATAGACGCTCTTCCTCTTTTTCATAAGCTACCCGTGAGCACCTCACTAAGACTAGCTTAAAGTTTATTTCAAAGTCCACAAAAGCGTCACACATGACGTTGATGCTTTAATTTCTGAGTTGAAGTTTAAGAGGCTCAACATGCATGTCGTGTCATAATGTTTTCTGTACATCTATGGTCTTGCTAGTGCCACCCTATGAGTGGAGAAGACAGAGGACAACTAGAAGCAGTAAGTTCTCTCCTTCCACAGGGTGGGTCTCAGGGATGGAAAACAAGCCTTTAAGCTTGGTACTATTCATTTAATTGAGTCATCTTGTTGGTCCTTCTTAGTAAGATTTTAATGGTATATTATAACAATTTGTAGAATGCTATTAGGGATTTCCAAAATACCCCAAGGACAAGAACAAGTATTTCACTAAAATAAATTTCAGCTATTTAGTGCTCCAGTAGTGCAAACTGAAGACATTCTTTGGAAAATCATAAGCATTTATGAATGTAGTTCTCTGATAAAGGAAAACCAAATAGAAAATTGTTTAAAGGCAAGTAAAAATACTGAAAATGTTATTGCAATATAATTTAATTGATACATTAGGATCACAAAACATCGAACTATCTTATCACTGCAAACATTTCAGATTCAATGAAATCGTAAATGCTTTTTTTCTATTGACTGCAATAGTATTAAGGCCCTTTAAGCTGTTTCAGGAAAGACTTGCAAGCAAGGAGAGTATTTACCTCTTTAGAAGACTACAGATGTCAGTGTTGTGTTAGGAGATTGGAGAAACATTTATAATAACGCAATTAAATCATCATGAGACCTGGCAATGTGAACTGCAGCCTGTCGTCCAGGGATTGCAAGTTTGATGCTGTTGCTACCCTCTTCGCTCTGCCTTTATACTTATAGTTCTCAACTTACATGCTCATACGGATTTCCAAGTGTTTAAACCTCAGTATTTGTGCAAAATGAAGCAAGTGGAGTGTTCTTACTAAAAAAACAAAATGCTGTTACTCATGAACAACTACCTGGGAATAAATTTATTCCAGATGTGTCCTCTCTGAAGAGCACATAAACAGAACTTAGAGGAAAGCCAAGTGAGATAGCAGTGTGTGTGTGTGTGTGTGTGTGTGTGTGTGTGTGTGTGTGTGTGTGTGTGAATGCTGTGCCGAGCAGCAGGGCTTTGACTTATTTTCATTTTTAGAAAACTAGAATGGAGATAGATGTTTGCATGCATTGTGCAATGTTAACTTCTTGAAGGGCAACTGTCTTACTCAACTATGTGCGCAGTAGGGTGTCCTTCAGATCTGGAAAGTTTTGTACTTATCATAACAGGACTTCCAAGGATATTTTCTCTCATTTTAGGAATGAAAAATGTTCAAGGGCTTTCATTAAACTGGTTGTTATGCTACTTTTTTTTTTCCTTTTGATATTGATGCTAGCATTCAGGAAAATTCTAACAGAAAAGGAAAAAAACCCTAGGGTTCTATTGAAACATCAGCTGTTACTACCATAAACTAAACAAATAAATACTAAAAAGTCATTCCGTGTAGTAATAATAGTGACAAATTTTGGGTGTGGGCCAGGGTTAATGGTCAAATATGTGTGCTATTAATATAAGGCATACAAAACCCTCAATGATTTTAAAGAAATGAAGACAAACATGAGAGATATTTATATCTCAAATCTCAGAAGTCTAGATGACTTTCTGTCCTTAAAGTCAGTCACTCTGCAGTGGGAAAAACGTGTAACTGCACCCACTTAAAAAAAATGAAGTTCAGAGAATGAAAACAAAAGCTGTGGGAGGATTCTATCAGAAGGAATCTTTGAGACTCCTACTGCCATATGTTCCTGTCCACAGTTTGCAATGTGTGATGCTGAGTTCTCAAAAATCTTGTAGAGGATTTTTAATGTCAATGTAAATTCTTAATACTAGCAACATTTACACTGGAGACTCAGAAAGTATGATAGACAAAACAGCAGATACCTTAAGACAAAATGTTTGTGGGTAACCATTGTGTCCTATAAGAAATTAAGGTAAAATAAGATTTAGCATGGACTGCATGGTAAGAGTTGCTGTTTGACAAGGTTCCAGTGTTTCAGCATTGCAGGCCACACGTCTCCAGCACCTCTTTTACTTTCATTTGTAATGATTCTCACTATTAATGCCCTTCCCATTGGGAAACTTTGCGTGGGCTTTGATAAAAGGATAAAAATGGGTACAATGGTAGCCTCTCTTAACCAAGTAATTATCCAGCAAAAAAAAAAAAATCCCCACCACCACAAAACCAGGAATTCCATTGTTCTCCTAATTATACTAAGAACAAGAATGTTAGAGAATTACTAGACACTCCTGATCTCAATGATAAAGTACCTATAATTCAGATCCAGAAACTGAGGTCGTTAAAGAATTCAGTTAATGAATACAGAGAAATCAGATTGGTCTGGTGTAATGGGAAAAGAGCAAGACATCAGGACATTCCATTTTGGGAGCATTATGAGTGGAACAGGCCCATGTAGTAAGACTAAGAAACTGTAATACAGTGTCTGCTTCCCAGAAGTCCTTTTCCGAGGGCCAGGCGTTTGGATAAGGGTCTCCAATCCTTTGAGAGATTGAGGAAAGTTCTTGCTTGATAATGCAGTTATTCTTCTTATCTCTAACAAGAGAAACTTGTGGCATATATATATACATATATATGTATATATATATATATATATATATATATATATATATATATATATATATCATAGGACCTGTGCCTATTGTCCAGGTCAATGCTAGCTTCCCCAACTCCTGATCTCAAGGCACACCCCAGTTTATATGTCCCTTGTCTCCCATTTAATCTCATGTGCAGCTATACAGTATAAAAGGTATAATCTTTTCTCAATTCAAGGCTGCTGGCAGCCAACCTGATTCACCGTAAAATAGTGTCCGTCTCCTCCCTGTTTCTGCTGCTGACTCCACACATCCTCTTTGTGCCCTAAACCTCCTGCCAAAGCAGGTCTCCAGCAAAGATCCACTTTAAATCATATTCGATGCTAATAACTGAAAATACTATGAATATCAGACCCTTTAGTGTATGACATTTTTATACTCTGGCCAAAAAATCATGGTGTGATTACACTCCTTGCAGACTGTACTAGAGTACATGAGTAAGCTGGAGAAAGTGTGGGAATGCGAATTGCCAAGCAAAACTCGCCTCTGTAAAACCATAGCACATCATAACTTCCTGAAAAGTAATCTTCAAGGAATACTGATTCAGGTGGCTACGATGCCATTGTCCAGAAAATCAGTGAACTCTTACTTGTCCTGTATAAACAATATAAACAAAACTATTGTTGTCCGTGAGATAATTGGCATTTAAATTAAAATCGAAAGAAGTTTTGAGAACTTGCCTCAGTTCCAGTCAGCTTGTCAGTGTCTCATGATTCTGGAGATGATACTAGTCAATATTCTTTATCTTAATAATGAGGAAATGTGTGAAAACATAATCTAGTGTGCCGGGGTTTTCCATTGGGCAATGCATGGTCTGATAAAACCATAGCTGTCCAAAGTCCTATTCAAATAAATGAAAGACCCTAATATTAAAATTCCACATAACAAACGTGTCTCTTAGTATATGATTTGGTTTGCTACAGTCAATTTTTAGCAGTAAAAGAATCTCACCAACTTCTTTGCCAGCTGCATTACTTCCCTCTGTTAAGCAAATACAATTATAAAACAACACGGGAGGAAAATGAGGAAAGTCTACCTAGGGTTCTATTTCCTTTCAGTCATTTCTCAAAAATCAGTTAGGAGAAGATAGGGTTGGTAATTTTTTTATGCTTTGAGAATTGGAATAGAACCACGTGAGTGAATTAGTTATGTACTAACTTCATGTGCTATCTTTACTGTTTTACCCAAAATAGGGGACACACACACGCATGCACACACACACACACACACACACACACACACACACACACACTCACAAGAAGCTATGGGCACACATTATTTAACTCCAATTATTCTAGAGAGGCATTTAATATGAGAATACAATGTATTTAAAACTGACATTGTACCATGCAAAAAGATCATCAATGGTAAAATGCATGCTAATAACTTACCTTCACAGTTTTTCTGTAACTGGCAATGTCATGAAATGACATTTTTTTTTCTTTTTTAAAAAGTGATTGAACTTTAAAGTAAAAGCCTAGGCTTTTAATTTTTTTCACAGATTTATCAAAATTTTGTCTTTTATAAATGCCTTCAGTATTTCATTTTGTATTAAGCATCTGAAATTATGTAGACCCTGGTTGCTTGTTGTGAAAAAGTGAATAAGTAAATAAATCTTTAGATTTTGTTACTTTCTGATTTTACAGTATCAACAATTACGGGAGAGCCATGAGCTGCAGAGTAGAGGAGTTCACTATGAATGAATGTCTATAGAGCTTTCTTTTGCTAACCTGAACCTGGGAGAATGAAGTCAGCAATAGTAAAATAACAAACCAAAATTAATAATAATAATAATAATAATAATAATAATAATAATAATAACAACAACAACATATTTTTATCACAGAAATCAGCAAACACAAATATTTTCCCCTCTGAAGAGACTATCGTTCACTATTTACAACGTACCACTGTGAATAACTCATGTGATCAAAATCTCTTTAAGGAACTCATTAATGTTTAAGAATGCAACAATTTCTGAGACCAAGAAGAACTCTAAGAACTACAATTTTACACAGAGCATTTTTTAAAGCGATTGAAAATGATTCTGGACAGATAGAAGGCTCAACAGTTGAGTATTTGTTCCTTTTCCAAAGGATTCATGTTTGGTTCTCAGAACCCAGACGGTAGCACACAACCATCAATAACTCCAGTTCCTGGACCTCAAATGCCCTCCTATGGCTTCCGCAGGCACAAAAATCCCACTTATGTGAACACACATAAGCGCTCATAGATCTACAGAAATTGAATAGAATTGTTACTTCCTAAAATTGCTCAGGGGATAAAGGTCTTGGCACCAGTCCTGACAGCTTTGGCTCAGCACTCAATACCTATAACCCACATGGTGGTAGGAGAAAACCAACTCTGGCGTGTTGGGAAAGCTTTGTGCACACGCTGGCTCACTTTAGCAAGCAAATACACATATAAAGAAATAAATGTAATAAAATGAACTGGGACAGGGCTCACTAACCATTTATTTAGTCCTTCAGGTATTCACACCAGTAGCCTTTCAGATTCAAATTTAAAAATTGATTAAGTGGTTTGTTTTTAATACAGAATCAATCCCATTCATTTTCCTCCATTATTCTCCAGTTCACTCATTAGACACACACACATACACACACAAACACACATGTGCATGCACAAGCATACTTAGACATGCGTACACCTCCAGAGGCATGCACACACTACATGCCTTAGAGTCTTGTGAATCAGCCACTCTCATTCTAGCAGACAAGAAGTGAAGAGGGTGAAATAGTCTTAGATGAGGCAAAAGTTTCCTCTAAAGTGATGCTCAAATGAACTGTTAGTGATTAATGATTTTTGTGTCAGCACCTGGGCCATTCATGTAAAGCAGCTCTAACCTGAATACCATGTCACAACGTGCATGGAGTTTGGAATCAAAGCAGGAACCATTGTCAAAGCTTTACAATGAGAGTCTAAACAAAATTACCCCTTTGCTTCTAACTGTAGTAATATTAATCACACTGACTTGTTTCAGAGCTTTGCTTTGAAATTAATTACCGTAGTCCAATCCATTCCTGAGAAAACGTGGAGGCAGCAATTGTTTCCAATGCTTTACTTAAACGTGAGGGACTATAGCAGAGTCTTTCAAAACCTCCTCTATATACATATCTGTAAAATGTAAAAATCTGTGTAATCTGTATACTTTAAAAAATAAATGAAAATTGGGGGAAATGTACCATGGTTTTCAATTGCTTTCAATTACCATTAAACCTTTCGGAGAGTGATTTGCATAATGTTTCATAAACATGTAGGCAGATTAACCTTTTTTAGTTAATTTATTCATTAGCAGTAAAAATTCAAAGCACCTCTTATGAGAAAATAATGTCGTGCTGTTAAATTACATGGAAACAAAGCAATTGGGACATACTTGCCTAAGTTCGTACTGTGTCAGAGCACAAAAGGAGTGGAAAGAAAAAAAAAAACTTTGCCTGTTAGCAGAGTGTTGATTAGATTGCCAGTTTGTGAGCAATTAGTGGTATTACTAGAAGATTAGGTGAAGTATTAATTAGAGTTAGGCCAAATGACTCCTGGGGAGGAAAGATACTTCCACGTACTCTATTGCTGGTGATACAGGCAGGCTTTGGAACTTGGGGCATGTCTCTCCAGCATCCCCTGTCTTGTGGGCATCAGCAAACCTAGGACCCCAGTACAGGTCTTGAAATGACACATATATGGAAACTCGCTTGTAATTTTATTATAGGATACCTAAAATATTATATGCACTTTGGGCAATGAGAAGCCAGCACTCGGCTCTGAAAGAAATTGATCCTGGAAGCAAATCCAGACCAAGAAAGATATAGATGGTCAATAGACATAGAAAAATTAAAGAAAGAAATTTCTCAGGTGAGGACTCTGTGGGTAATTTACTTACCATGTAAGATAAAACTCAAGCCAATTAAGAATATGTCTTCTGCATAAGTGCATAGACTCTAATCATGGCAGCTGGCAGGAAGATGGTCCTACAAATTGTCATATTCTAGAAGCATATTGCTTACCCAATGACTATAGTTGGCAGTTTTATTTAAACAAAATTCAGGATCTTGCCAAATGGCAGAGCAAAATAGTAATGTTCATGATGGTGCTCATGATGCCGATGGTGATAATGAATGAGGATATGATTATGATGATGAAACTAGCAAGAGTTACATGCCCTAGCTTTCTTACAACTCCAGTTCCTCTCCTGTTTCCCTTACAATACTTATTATGTTAATTTTTTTATTGAGAAAAGGAGAAAAAAAAAAACAAGTTTCCACCTCCTCCCAGCCTCCCATTTCCCTCCCCCTCCTCCCGCCCTTCTTCCCCTCCTCCCACCCTTCTCCCCCTCCCCCACTCCTTTCCCCCTCCCTCTCCAGTCCAAAGAGCAGTCAGGGTTTTCTGCCCTGTGGTAAGTCCTAGGTCCTCCCCTAGAGCAATACTGACGAATATCTTGCATATCATCATAGAACCTTCATCTGGTGATGGATAGAGATAGAGACAGAGACCCACACTGGAGCACTGGACTGAGCTCCCAAGGTCCCAATGAGGAGCAGAAGGAGGGAGAACATGAGCAAAGAAGTCGGGACACGAGGGGTGCACCCACCCACTGAGACAGTGGAGCTGATCTACTGGGAGCTCACCAAGGCCAGCTGGACTGTGACTGAAAAAGCATGGGATAAAACCGGACTTTCTGAACATGACGAACAATGAGGGCTGATGAGACGCAAAGGACAATGGCACGGGGTTTTGATCCTACGTAATGTGCTGGCTTTGTGGGAGCCTAGCCAGTTTGGATGTTCACCTTCCTAGATATGTTGATTTTTGATCCTTACCTGAGTCGACCTTTCCCTTAAACAGTAATTGCTTTTGATCTATAATTTGACACCATTCACTACTGGCTGCAACACTTGGAAGAGTGGTACCACACCTCACCTAGGCAACACAGTAAGAGCTGCCCCCAGTGGCATGGGTGTAGGTGAACCTGCCTGAGGGTTTGAGCACAGAAGAGTTGGCTCTGTCCTTTGCATGGGCAATGTGGGAGAGCCAGCCCTGAAAGTGTGAGCACTGGAGAGTTAGCCTCACCCCTCATCACCTACAGCATATGTAAGAACTGGCCCCCGCCCCCAGTTGACATAGGAGAATTTGCTATAGAGTGTGGATGCAGGAGAACTGGCCCTAACCCTTTCCTTGATGGTGCACAAGAGCTGGCCCTGCCCCTCACAGGCTGTAGCACTCTGGAGAGCAACTCCTGCCCCTTGCCATTTGCTGCAGGCAAGAGAGCTATACCCACCCCTCATCTGAGCCACGTGGGAGAGCTGGCCTTGATGGCGTGGGTATAGAAGAGCAGGTGGTCTGACCAACTTAACTACCAGCCACGCCCAGATTCAGGGCTTTATGTTGGTCACGCCAACATCTACACCATTTATGAACTGCTGGAAGATGTGAAGGGTTAGGTCCTGCATAACCAAAGCTGCAGAATCTCCAAGACACAGGGCAACAACAGGATGTCTGAGAGGAGTCAGGTGAGAGTCCAGTACTGATAATGTAGCAGAAGCCAGAGGCTTAAAACCAGACCAATGAGTCATTGCAATAAATATTTTAAGCAAAACTGTATAGATGAAAGTGTACAATGTGCGGCACACTGTGATACGCCCATTGCAGCTTCCACAATGAGATACTTTTTTATTTTTATTGTTTTTAATTTTTGTTTTCTTTGGGGGATTCCAAGGGTGGAGAGAGGATAAGTGGGATTGGAGTGTACAATGTAAATTTCACAACCAATAACGTTGTTTTTTATTTTTATTTTTTTTAATGGAGAAACACACACTAAATCAAACATCATTGCTGAAGCACAAAAGGAAGCTATTGAGTCAACAGACCAACACTTGCTCCATCACACTTCAAACTTCTTGGGAGATAGCAGACATCACTGCATGACTTTGTAGGCTTTGGCCCCGGAGAATAGCATCTACCTTGCTATTGTTTTCAGAACCTCTTCGCTTTCAGTTATGTTTCTGTTGATGCAGTATGCAATACCCTTCTATTACCCTGAAGCATTAAGCACATCTAGAACTTTGCAAAAACAATAAAAAGTATTCCCTAACATAGAAGAAGATGATAAAGATTTTAGCATGAAAATAGAAACCATTTTTAACCATGAGTTATCAAACTATCTTTAAAAAATATTTGTAATACTGACAAATCTGGTGTTTATATTTTAATTTGGAAATTTTTTGAAGTATTTTATTCAATAAAAGATTAATATTGTTTTTTTACTTTCTTTCCTTTTCAGACAAAGTCATTGATCTGGAGTTATACACTGTGTGTGTGTGTGTGTGTGTGTGTGTGTGTGTGTGTGTGTGTGTGTGTGTGCATGTGTGCGTATGTGTGTGTGTGCAGTATGTCCCATTACAGTATTTAAACCACAGTTTAGTGGCTGTAGAAAGGGTTCAGTCAGTAAAGAGATTGCCATGAAACCATGATAGATTGAGATTATCACGCTTTAAGATTTCCAGTACTTACACAAAAAGAAAGGAAGAAAGGAAGGAAGGAAAAAAGGAAGGAAGGAAGGAAGGAAGGAAGGAGAAGAAAGAAAGAAAGAAAGAAAGAAAGAAAGAAAGAAAGAAAGAAAGAAAGAAAGAAAGAAAGAGAAAGTTGGTGCAGCTACATGGAAATCCATGGAGAGGTTTCTCAAAAAGCTAGAAATTGACCTGCTCTGCTATCCAAACATACCAATTGATACTAAAAGATTCTACATCCAACTTTAGACATACCTGCTCATCCAGGTATATTTATGCCTTATTCACAATAGTCATAAAATAGAAATGGCCTATATTCCTATCAACTAATGAGTAAATAATGAAAATTTCTTAGACTTTCACAACGAGATATACAGAAGAAGACATCAGATCCCCTGGAACTAGAGTTACAGACACAGCTATCCTGCTGCTGGTCAGACCCAGGGAAGAAACTATTGGATGGAAACTTCGATCCCAGGACAGCAGGCATACAACCACAGGGATTTCCCTAACATTCCTGAAGTATAATTGAAATGTTCTAAAATGGGAAATGCAACCCTTATGCAGAAATGTGCATAAATCATAAACATCAGCATAATAAATCACCAGCAAACAAACCCTCAGATGAGGTCCACCTAATAATATTGACAACATCCCAGAAGACTCATACATATTCCTTTTTTAACACAACACATTTCTTGCCCTGCTGAAAAAAAATCACTAATTTTTGTAGTAATTATTTTTCTTGTCTTTCTAAAAGTCTTATGCCTTTGTGTGTATTCCCAATTTGCTCATTTTAAACTCCATATAAATGAAATCATGCCTCAGGAAAAAAAATATGAAATTCACAGGTACAGATCTGTAAACAACCATTCTTGGTGAAATAACCCAGACCAAGAAGGTAAAAATCACATCTTTCTCATACATGAGTGCCAGATTTAAATCCACAGATATGCATGTTTTAAATTCGGAATTCATATAGATTCTAGAAAACAAACTAGAAGCCATGGCAAAGGATGGCTTTTTAAGAAAAAAAGAATAAAATATAGCACTATAGTTGTTTTAGAAGGAATAGTGAAAGATGAAGTGTTAAATTATGGTTGGGTAAGGCCTAATTTAGGTAAAGCCCAGTGACAAGAATGGGTTGCCTTTTTTAGAATTGTTCACCAGTGAAACAGTAAAGTTAAATAGGCCCCCAAACATCGAACATTCCTTCCAAATTGCATACTCTTTCCATTTCTGTTCATTAACTTATGAGAACTTAAGGGAAGACTCTAATGCTAAAGACAACACATAGTTGGGTTATAGAATTTGAAGAAATCAAGCTGGTACTGACCTGGAAGCATCATTCTGGCTAGCTTTTGTATTGCTGGAAGGTACTACAGTACCTCTGAGTACATTATTTGAAAAGAAAATCGTCAGTCTTATCCAGCTGTGAATCATGTCAATAAGGACTGACCTAGTAAAACATTTCCACTGGTACAATAATGGCATGAACCTCATAGAAACAACTAATCACATTTTGATTGAATTTATGTTCTACTCCACAATATTAATCCTTCACATGACATGGTTATTGACTGATGAACTTGTGGCTAGAAAGATCATAAGGTCTTTGGAAAAACCAAGTGCTATTATTCTGCTAAATAATAATTACATTAATTACTAATGACTTGTTATACTTACAGATCAGTGTATTTCGAAAGCCTCCTCAGAGAAACTTCTACTTGTCATAGAGGGCTATTGACCCATACACTAACAGCTAGCCAGCATGTAGAGAATAAAGGACAATGGGATGGTAGTTGTAAATGGAACATCTATGTCATACTGTCACCTGCCAAGACTCAGGAAGTCATTGTGTACAAAGGGATGGAAAAACTATAAGCCTCAGATGCAGTACATGGATACAAGAAACAGTGTCTTTTGCACACAGTAGGGAAACATGTACGTGGAAATTCACAGCAGTTGGGACACTATGGCAAAACCTGGGCAAGCTTAACTCAGACCAAATTTCATTACCAACCAATGACTTCAGGGAGGCAGGGGCAGTTTCCTCTAAAAGAATAGTCACAGGTCAAGTTACCATTCTCCAGAAAAAGGCCACACATTCAATAATATATGGGCAGCATAAATTTGAGTTGGCAAGTGACACAAAAACTAAGGACAAGGATGTGGGTGATTAAAGAAGGGGTGGTGGACCTGGCAGTTGGGGTATGATAAAAACACACTATATGGATTTCTTATTTTTCCATAATTATAAAAGAAATGGGTTGAACCAGCATACCTATAGTCCTAGTAGGGGAGAATGAATAAAGATCTTATTGGCCAATGACTCATGACCTTGTCTCAAATTTATGATTAAAAAAATAGGAGATTAGGAAGGTGCCCAGAATACACCCCTGGTTATACATCCATGCCCATGAACATATTCTTTTTCACACATGTATATACAACCAGACAGCATATACACAGAAAAAATAAAAAATAAAACCTACATTTATTGAGAAATCACATTTTGGGAATATAGCATTCTTTAAAATGAAGGATCCCATACAATCAGAATTACTTACCTAAATTTTCACCACAATAAAATGTTCTGACATTAAAACACTTAAAAGAAATTTGATTATATCTGTACATTAATTTGATGCACAATATATATAAAACTATATTGTAGTCATTGGCTAATAAAGATTGTACAATATTACTTTGTAGAAATCCTTACTATCACAACTTGACTCATTTCAAGGTAGAGTCAATAAAAGGTTTTTAATTTGTTCCTGAGAGAAAGGTTCATCAGTTATCATTCTAGGTTTGCTCAAGGGCCTGGAAACTGGGGGTTGTCCTAGATGACCTTTAAAGATCCCTTCTAGTCCTCTGACTCTGAAATAAATTAAAGTTTTATGAGCACATTATGCATAAGCATCAGTGGATCTGGAAGACAATGAGGATGAAGTCTGTGATCAGACTCTCCCTTCTCGTATTTATGCTTCCCGTTCATTTCATGCATAACTAATTTCATATAGCAATTGGTAATCGCGTCTTGGTAATGACACCACAGGCATCACAAAACAATTGCAATCATGGCTGCAATTCATTGTAACTACAGCTAAATGCCAGCACTGCACTGAAATACCTCCCTGGTCCACCCGAGAAAAGAATGAGAATAAAATGCACCTATAAAATGGTCACCTTCAACTAACTAGCTTAGAGTCCTAAGCAGTGTTTGTTCCTGCTTAATTGTTTTTCTTGTCAGTTTAAAGTATATAATAATGTTATATTGAGAGGGTGAGTCTCTTAGATAAACTTCTTTTACAAAACTGAAAAGACATATGCTGCTTTTTTAGTCCTACTATACTAAAGCTACCATGTTTGCTCAATTCCCTCTTGTTTTTCAGATCTGTTGATGCATAAGTATAGTGAAGTAATAAATAAAGGGGTATGTGTGTTGTTCTATCATCTTTTCTTAGATTCATGGGTAAGAAATAATAATCATGGTCATGGTAAGGTGACAAAGTTGATTCTCCTTTTTCTTTTTTTCTTTGCTAGAGTTTAAAGCCCACATCTGTCTACAAATTATATCTTATAGAATGATCTGAAATGTCCTTATAACTCGTTATTAATGAGTAACTTGTCTGTGTCATTAAGTTCCTACAATGTTTTTCATTTATTTCAATATTTTAAAGTTTATGGTTATAAAATTCCATTAAACAGATGAATTAAATATGTCCTACCAAAATAACAAACATTTCATCAAAGAAAATTACTTACGTAAAAGAACCTAAGTAATGCTTCTATGGTTACTAAGACAAATTCACCATCGTTAAAACAGTGAATAACATCTTTACAAATGTAATTTAGAACCAGAGGTGTGTTAGTCCATGCATTGTGCTAGAGACATATACATCATGTCATGTTGTGTTTCTAGAAGAAAGTGTCTGTTATTGTGACCAATACCACTGTTCCTCCACACACTCAGAGCATTGCACAAAGACCTTCTAAGCAAATGGGTCATAAAAGACTACCCAGCAGCCAAAGTGCTCTTGTGAGACCGCAAGTTAAGTGATGAAGGCTCTTTGTGTTTTCACTCCGCTAAACAAGCTTGTTTGACCACCTGCACCTTCAACGCATGGCTTAAGCACATTTAGGCAGCGGATATGGACAGGAAAGATGTCAGCATGTATGGTCAGACTTGATCAGATGTTGCCAAGAGGTGCAGAGGAAGGAAACATTTCAGAACGTATGATTACCTCTGATTGGAAGTGACGGAAAATATGGTGGCCTTGTATGGCTGTTTTTTGAATTCTCTGCAAGGCATGACTTGTGGACATTTTCTGGAAAACCCAAAGATGGACCTGACCACACTCCATCAACCTGGTCCGTATTTAATTAACACTTGCTTCACATTTGGCTTTAAATTCTGGTAGTGGTTCTATTCTTGACCAAGGGGATTAGAAATTTCTGTACAAGCCTGAGAACCTGACTTCAATCAGAGCATTAGTTCAGAAAGCCAGACAAAGTTGTGTGTCCTTGTAAAGATCTCTGCAGCTTGCTGACAAACAATTCTAGCAAAGTAGTGTGATGTGGGAGTGTCATATATCAATCTGTTGATTTCATTGGTTAAGCAATAAAGAAACTGTTTGGCCCTGTGGGTGGAGTAAACAGAACAAAACGCTGGGAGGAAGAGGAAGTGAGGACAGACCACACAGCTCTCCTCTCGGGAGCAGACTCCACAGCTCTCCTCTCGGGAGCAGACGTCCGCCATGCTCCCGGCTCCTGGGCAGACACACGCCATGCCCCAGCTCCGACCCAGGATGGACTTAGGCTAGAATCTTCCCGGTAAGACCGGTGCTCACAGATTGTTAGAGATGGGTTGATTGGGATATCAGAATTAGCCAGTAAGGGCTAGAGCTAAGGGCCAAGCAGTTTATAAAAGAATACAGTGTCCGTGTAATTATTTCGGGGCATAAACTAGCCGGGCAGGGCAGGCGGCTGGGGTGTTTTGGGGACCCAGCCCCGCCGTCCATATTACTACAGTAGTGAGTTATGGATTCAAATAAGAAACTCTCCCTCTAAAATCAGGATAGATAAAGCTCTGAGACAAATGAAACCAAGGTAGTTATCTGGCCCACACATACATATGGAAGTGAATCCATGTGCATGTCTACACCTGTAGCCACACAAACCTTTAAGCCCACACACAGATATTGAAAAATAAAAATGAGAAGTAAATTTCGGTCGATCTTTGTTTTTATATCTTCTCTTTTCATTAATAACAAAAACACTGCCTTGGGTTAAAAATATTTATTTCGTGATCTAGTTCTTTATCTTCAAGGAGTTGGGGATCTAAGGCATAAAAGGGTTACTTTTCCATCATTGGCTTTCAAACTATCACCAAGTAAGGAGCAACCTGTGGACTTCCTCATTATATACTATTGATAGTAGGAATATTTAAGTTATATTTCTTTGCTTTATTTAACAGAAGTTCATTGCAAGTAATCCTGAAATTACATCAAGTGAAATTGTTGAAGGTTAGGGCTCGCCACTTATTAAATTACATTTTACTCTGAAAAATAACAACCAGTTTTTCTAATGAACTGTAAGTTAATCTGTTTGGTTTAGTGAGCATGCTTCAATTTTCTTTCTTACAATGTATGTTAGGTATATACTTTTAAAAATTAGAATTAAATATATAAACATCATTAATTTAAAAGCCTTGAGTGTCTGTGCTTTTGTAAGTTGTAATGATATAGTGAATCAATGACTAAATATATGTGTTGAGATGTTCAAGGGAAATATCTTTGTGACCCTATCAGATTCCTAGGAGCCAGGTCAATCTCATTCACCAGCAAACTGCATTGGACCAACATTTATAGACATCTGTCATCAGAAACAAATCTTTACACGACCAAAGAAAAAGAATCAGGGAAGAGCTGAAGATAAATGAGCTGGAGAATTCAAACACAAATAGTTTTCTCCAGGAGAAAAAGAAGAAAACTGAAAATCGGAAAAAAGTATTTTGGTTTCTAAATGACCAAAAGTTTACAGTAATCAAATGCTTTACAAAATTACATAGAAAGGAAGAATTAATGAGCTTTGAAGAGCCCAGGAACGGTGGGCAACGAGAATTTATGTTGAAGATATTAAAGTCAGATTTCATATATGAGTCATGTTTGATATATATATATATATATATATATATATATATATATATCAGAATTAACAGCAAATAAAAGTTTACAAGGTAGTGAATGAAAGCATATAAAAAGTGGCTAATTTCAATGTGGCATGATGTTATTAATACTTACAAATATCTAATTAATCAATCTATTGTCCAAGATAATACATGTACTTATGTATATATGAGATTTTTAATTTTTTACATGTATTTAATTCACTTATGTGTGTACACGTATGTGAATGGTATCTTGTGTTTAACATTGTGTATGGTGGTCATAGGGCAAGCTTGGGACATTGGCCACCTCTTTCCACCATAATTGTGGGTCCTAGGAATCAAATCAAATCAAATCAGGTTCTCTATAATGACAGTGCTTTTATTATTTGAAATATTTTGCTGCCCCCTGTTTTCTCTAAGGATTTTGCAAATTATTTTTACACAGGTATTAATGGCAATAATACAACCCTTAAAATTATAAAAGTCCTAGGGAAAGAGCACAGCTTGCCTCCTATTCCAAACAAGCAGAGCATTTTAAAATTTGTGCAATTTCAGAGTCATGAGTTGGTTCACTCAAAATCACATTTAAATTTCATAATAACCCTCACATATGTTTTACTTAAAAGCTGCATGGCCGTGGAAACTATAGAGACTAATTAATCTACATATAGCTGGACTTTGGTGGAAAGCACATTTTAGGTGGTGAGGAATTATTTTAATTCTTAAATCCTCCCTTCATTTTTATGAACCATGAAGCTTCAGCAATAATCCTTGGGAAACACGACTATAGAGCGGTTCTTAATAGAAATAAACTTTCAGCATGAACATCTCAGAGTTCTCCTGACATTTTAATTTCAATAAAGGGTTTGATGAAGCTGCGAGGCTATTAGCTGAGGGAAATGAATTCATGCTTTTAGCCATGATTTAAATCTCAATACTGAACATGTGTTTTTGTAAGGGCCATGTCATTCTTTGCCTTCTGTATACAGCCTGAGCTTCCTTAGTAAGGCTATAGGATATGAATGTTTAAAAAATTAGTGTAGCATTCTATGTAAAGTTCACCTAAATAAGCTAAAAGGAGTGGATTGAATGAAGCTCCAGAATTTACATTACCAGAAAGGCTGGTATAGAGTATTTTGTCCCATATATTCGTCACTGCGATGGCTAGTCTTGGCTGTCAACTTTACTAGATCTGGAATCAAGTTAGACCAGCTAATTAGAAATATGAGAGGGGATTGGTTTTTTGAAACAGGTTATTTGAAGTGAAAGGAACCACTTCTCATGTGAGAAGCACTTGCCAATGTTAACCAAGACATACAGAAGATGGAAGGCAGAAACTTTACCTTTTGTCTGCTTGCCTTTACTCTCTCTGGAAAGTTTATATGTTCAGAGACTGCCACCCCTGCCCTCATTTACAGATATTAGAATCAGCATCTTATGGATTGAGTGACTACTAGAAGCTCTCCAAGAATTCATTGAGCCCTCAATACCAGGTAAGGAGCGGTGAGACATTCAACCCCATGGACTAAGAACTTCCAAATTCTCAGTTTCTCTGGTGTCAGACAAGCATTTTTGGACTACTCAGAGAGTATCATGCAAGGTTGTTTGTGTGCCTCTAGAGAACCCTTAATAATATAGTTGATTGATTCCTGTTAGGAAAAAACAGTACCGCATAAGATGTCTTTGCAAAGGTACCTCTGTAGTCTACGCACTGGCATTCTTTGCCACTCTCTCTTTCCTTTAATTTGAAAATCAGAGCTCACAAAGGATGTTTACCTCTGATTACACATAGTGATTATGACAAATAGACTTTAATGACATTGAGGTAGCATTTTATATCAAAGGGAAGCCCAATAACTAAGGAAGTTCTCTATGGAATATGACCCTTGATGTTGATAGGACTATACTTTTATATCTCAATTTCTTTGTTTTGAGATGGTAGTAAGACAGCTTCTTTAAATAGAAACAAACACTTCCTCAAGGAAGGTCAATATCCTTTATTTGATTTGTTCTGCCATAAAATCCCCAATCTTCTCTACTCAAATGGCATCGCATAATTCCACTCATCATATTAGAAAATAATCAACATAGAACCAGTATTAAGCCATGTTTACTAGATAATTAAATTTCCTAAGGAATATGGAGTGCCATAATTAAGTAAACTGGGCGACCAAATTTTTCTTTTATCTTTTTTTTTTTTTTTTTTTGAGCCAAGGTTTTCATCAGCAGTTTCAAAAAGACCAGACTGGGAGGATAGATATTTTTCAAGAAGTATCATAGCAACCTATAAAATGAACCAAATAAACTTGTCCTGCTAAGGCCTCTAGACAGTACTGCAGTGCTTCAGCAAGAACTAGGCAATGCCCAGTAATGGAGAATAATATAAAAAAATAAAAACTCAGTTATACCCTCTGATCCTTAAAAGAAAAGAATATCTTTTTGCTTTCTTCTCATGGAGAAACTTCTTTCTGAAGACTTCTCCCAGCCAGAGTCGGCTGCCCCAGTTCCCTTGGAAAGTATTACTTTCTCAATCACCATGTTTTGGGAAGAGTGAAAGATCTCAATTACATATTGTTTCTCTCCTGTAATCACATCTTTTCAAAGAGGAGGCAATTGAGTTTTTGTTTCCACATAACTGTGGTCTAGTGTTATCCTTCTCAGTATGGAAATGACTGGAGAAATCTGGGAAACTTTGAAGGGATGTATCAGCAAAGTCATGAGGACAACAAATCTAAAACAAAATTTTGTAATTCAACTGTTTAGGAAGTAAAGATGATACTTACGTTGTCTTTTATCTCATTCTTACCATTAAGAATCCTAATCTTTCCATTATTTCTGAATATGAATGAAAACAAAATATTAATTATTGATCATACAATATCAATGCACACTCTTGGGTATTCACACAGATATCAAGTTGAACTGGAGCCTATCATTTCATTATCATTTCATACCTTCAAAATGCCCAGTGTTCTATGCTAAGAAAACCCAGGTACTTGCGAGTATGTCTTTAAAGCAAACTTGTATTGGGGAACTAAGTCACAGCAGATGATACTTTAAGTAAAGCTGGTAATGGAAAGAAATTGTCATTTCCAAGTACTCAATACCTTAAGATATTACCTTAGTTAATCTACTTCATTTTTATTATATATAAAATAAATATAATGCCAATATAAGTAACTTCTGGCAAGAAGTAAATAAGAAGATCTCGAGCACATCAGCCTATCTTCAGTAAATATTGATTTCTATTTTGCATTGAGCTTCTTTCATCCTTCCTCCAGAATATCAGGAAACATATTGCCTAATTTCATTAAGCATATAATTCTACCAAGTTTTCCATCACACAATGCTAGAAATTGTCCTGTCTATTTAACCCTTGATTTCAGGTTTCATTCTAAATGAAGTATTTGTGAAGAAGGTCTTTCACAAGAAAACATAACACCCCTGGGTCATTATACTTTATTTTCACCTCTTGTGTATTTCTACACTAATAATAATTTTTAATGTAACATACAGCCTTATTATTCCTTGTTCACAGCTTATCTGCAGTGAGAATGTAGCATTTGCAGAGGAGGATATCAATATGTTTTAGCAATGCATGATAAAAGTCTAGCACAGATCAGGCATCAAGTATTTTGTTAAATAAATCAATAGAAGAACAAAAGTGTCAATATTGTTTAAATAAATGTCACATGAAGGTAGTAGCAGACAAAACTTCTGTCTGTTTAATTTAAAATATCAAGGTGATACACAGGAATGTGAACCTGTTAACTCAAGAAAAAAATAACCACAGCTGAAAAATATCTTACCAGGTAAGCTTCATTCTTTTGAAGTCAAGGAACACCCTCTAGAATGGAATTTAAAGTGTGGCAGCAGAAATTACGTCAGTGAGCCAGCATCATAATATTTATGTGTGACTAGCCATACCTCATCATGTCTTGCACTCAATAGCAGCATGAGTAGCTTGTGCTACTCAATTAAAAAAAAACAATATTTAAATTAAGTTTTTATATCCTGAATATTTCTGTATTCCTGAGAAAGAATGTACTTAGCCTTGTAAGCTTCCCTAAAGGCATACTTGAATATTCAAAGGAGGGCCATTCATTGTGCTGTGTATAATCTGCCTGAGTCAGAGGCCAATCTTCTTAATGATGTCAGCCATATATTTACAGCCCCTCCCTTTCCACTTTCAAATTGATAGTAAATAGACTGCTGTGATATTTAAAAAGCGCTACTTAAAATACAGATTGTTTTACACAGGAAGCTATAAAAGTAATTCACTGCTTTTTTAAAATCTTTAAGCTAATAGCATCCTTTGTTAGAAAACCCCCCCAAATGGCCAGTCTTGATGTTCTCTACAAGAACTAATAATATGGAAAGCTCAGAACAAAATGCAGCAAATTCTTTCTTGGAAAGGGGTGTAATACAACATAGGAACTGATTGTATCAAGGGACATTTATCATTATACTTAACTCTCAAGACATGAAAGCAGATGCATTAGATAATTAATTTTACTTCCTTTAACAGAAAGGCATTTTTATCAAGATGACATATATATTTAAGTGTAAACAATATGGGTATTGGCCTAGATTAGTTGGTAAAACACAGATGTTAGCTCTAGTCTGACCAGGGTTTAAATCCCACTTCAGCTATGTATTGTCTCCCCCCACTTAGTTGATTTGTTTATAGTACTGCGATGCTATTTTCAGTCTATAAGTTAAGCAAGTTATTTGTACTTGAATGATGATGTCCCAGTTACAGATAATGTAGAAAATGAGCCACATCGCCTAGGCCTGGGGGCTTGCTCAGTTATATCTGCCGTTAATATTGTTATTACAAATTCATATAACTGCTAGCTTGATATAGTCCATGACCAAATAGCACTGCTGGCTGTTGAAGCTATCCCAGCTGTCTTAACCTTTTTACAGACTGTTTATTCAACCTTTCTACTGTTTTCTTCATATATGCAGGTTCTTGTGCAGTTCTGTTTTATGCTTTTCTTTCATTTTATTTCAGTATTTATGTCCTTCAATTATGAAATGAAAGATAATGAATAACAAAACAATCTATTTTTAATCCCATATTTTCTCCCAGTTACATCTCTGTTATCCTTTATTTCTCATGCAAACTCCTAAATAGACACACTTTACTGCTTTCCATTAAATCATTCTTCAATTTCAACCTTTAATTGGCTTCTCCCTCTACAACTCCAGGAAACATCGGTCACTAAAATCAGTAGCAACTGCCTAGCTGTCGAGTGCAGCAGACCTCTCTCCTTCGTTCCCTTACATGGATCTAATTCTTACTGCATTTGTCAACCTTCTTTTCCCACTTGCTATCCTCACACACCATGGTTCTATATTTATGAGTCTCTTCCTTTGCTACCATGCAAATATTGTACTTCTGTGATACCTGCATTAGACTATTCTGATTCTACATACATTTTCAGGTCACTTCAGAAGATGTATGATTTCTGAGAGAAGAATCAGAAAAAGAAACTATACAGAGATGGATGAGCAGGTTTTTCTGTTTATTTTGCCTTTGCCACCCAAAATTCAGAAATTATTGATATGAGCCACCACTATCTGGGTGCCGTGCATACTGCTCAAGCAATGTACCAGTAGATTTATATCCCAGGACAGCTTTAAATTTTCATTTGCAAACATCACCCAGACTTCCTCTTACATCTTGAACTCAGCATGTTCATCACTTCTGCCTTTAATTTCTCTCTGCAATCATTTCTTTCTATGTCTTTCATCATTTAGAGCTCACTACTAAAGATGTAATCAAGTGGTGGTACAGGGAAGCCTTGACTATCACCTCTCCTTTACTGAAGCCTCCAAATTGTGATGCCCACCAATTGACAGAGCATAGATTTCGCAGCCAAAGTGTTTTAAAACTATTACCTCCTCTACATTGTTCTGATAAACACTACATACAAAAGTCTTCATAATGCTTTCTCTAGGCAACTCCAGTTGCACCCTTATTTGCTTTACCTTCCAAACTGTCCTTATTGAACTGCCATAATTATCTGTTTCAATGTAACTGATTTTACCAATTACTTCATAAAATTTATTTGCCCATGCACTCATTTATAAGTCAAATCATCTTGGAGCCTCAACATAATAGTAACTGTCTCTGTCTTCATGCATGTCAATCCATAATCATCTCACATTTTTAATACCCCAGTCATTGCCAAACCACTGAATTTACTACATACCTTACTAAAAGTGAAAGTGTATAAGAACCAGAAATTCCACCTGTACCAAATACACTTTACAGTAATGCTGACTCACAGGCATGAGTACTATATCATATGAGGTTCCACTGGATTCTACACATATACATACATACATACATACATATATACATATATATATAGAAATATATAGAGAGATGGACAAACATAAAGAGGTGGTCAGATGGGTAAAAATAAATTTCTATACAATAATATTAATGAATAAATTACAGCTTCAAGCTCTATTATGGATGACTTTAATAAATCTAAGAAAACAAAGAGACTAGATACGGTTAATAATACACAGTAGATTTTAAACATATTAATTGGCAAAGCCAATTAGTATGTTAAAAGTTGAAATATGTTTTTGAAAACAAGGAAAATTAAAGTCCTGCCAAACTTATGGAGCCACACACAGATATATGTATATTTGTATATATTTAATACATATATAAATATGAATAAGAATATATGTGGAAATATATGCATGCCGAGAAAGAAATATTTAAAATAAAATTCCTATGCAGTAATGCTTATCTGTGAGACAATTTTTTATTTATTTGAATTAATCAAGCTTATCTTTTTGTATCAATAAAGTTTGAGACGATTTATATATTTTTTAAAGTGATCATCCAAACCATACTTGCATATCCATAATTATGCACATTGTACTTTGGATATCCCAAAACTCTCTCATAGTTTGTTTTTTTTTGGCTCTTTGATTGACATCTTCCCATTTCTCACAAGCTCTAGCACTTGGAAAATACTGATTTATTTTTATTTTTTTGAATCTGAGATTTCAGACTCTAGATAAGAATGCATTTATATAGCATTTGATATTTTGTGACTGAATTATTTCACTTGACATTGTGCTCTACAAAGATATCTGCATTCTCCCAGATAACTGGGGTTTTCCTCTAAGGTTGAGAAGATCAAGCCTCACAGAGTATCCCAGTCAGGACTTGACCATAATTCTAAATTTTCTTAGGTGTCCCTAAAATTACCAGTGCCCCCAGTCAACAGGAAGAAGTCTAAAGAACTATATCCACATTCCAAAAAGAAAATGGATTATGGATGTTTGTGTTTATTTAGATTGTTGGTTACAAATTGTTATGGATAATGGTCAGGAAAAAAAGCTAAAGAAAGGAGATTAGATTCAGAGATATTGTTTTGGAAAGAAAAAAGTTCGAAAGCCTTGTGGGAAAATTGTCTTGTACTCTGTAAAGATTTGTTTCTTATATGTGTTGAATAAAACACTGATTGGCCAGGAGCCAGGCAGGAAGTATAGGCAGAGCAACCAGAACAGGAGAATTCTGGGAAGAAGAAAGGCTCAGTCTGCAGTCATTACCCAGATAAAGAGGAAGCAAAATGAGAACACCTCACTGATAAAAGGTGCCAAGCCATGTGGCTAACACAGACAAGAATTATGGGTTAATTTAAGATGTAAGAGTTAGTAAAAATAGACCAACCAGATTATACTTAATGTAGGCGTCTGTGTATTTCTTTGGGACTGAACAGTTTGGGGACCAGGCAGAACAGAAAGAAACCTCTGTCAACATCTCAGAGACAATTTTTGATTGGCTGGAAGTTGCTTCCAGCCATGAAGACTACTACTTGATGCAAAATTACAATGTATCAGAATAGTATTAACACTGACAAGAAATCCTTCACATATTGTTTTCACTCTCCATTCCCCAGGAAACCATGCGAGAGATTCTTACTCCTCCTTCTCCATTCATTCTTTCTATTTCTCTTCAAAAAAAAAACTTCTATTTTTTTTTCAATTTTCTATTCATTGTTAAATCATTATGATTTAAAATGCTTATCCAGTGTAGCACTTAAGCCTTTAACATTTCTGTTCATGGAGTATGTTAAATTAACTGACCAGTTTTTTAATTTACATATGATTATGGTTCTTAGTATTCAGTTTCTTTAAAAGAGAGGTGGGAAGATAATCACGCCTGGAAAACTCCACTAATTATATATAAACAGTAAGTAATTTTGTGTCTGTAGTTAATAACATAGTATATCAAATTCAGGCACACTTCTGCCACTACAGTTAATAATTATAATACTCAGCACTTAGAGAAAAAATTAAGTCAAACACTACTAGACTGTACATGCTTAGAGAAAAATAAATCATTGTGCCCTAATGGAAAAAAATAAGATGAGAACTAATTTTTTTTCTACTTTTAAGAAAAGGAAATCAAAGGAATTGATAGACATATAGTGATCTATTTGATGTTCAACAAATTAATATGGACCTAGACAGTCTTTAAAATGTAGATATACAATCAAAATGAACAAAAATCCTTCAAAACTTTCTATGGAAGATTGTTATTCTTGCTTGTTTTTAAAGTAAAGGCCTCGCTTTACAAGCAGAGCAGTCATGAGTCAGGTAATTCTTGAGTTTCAGTTCATGAAAATCCTTTCATGATTTTTCCCCCTTTCTGTATGGAAGTAACGATGTCAAAATCTAATCCATGGTATCAGAGTTTAATCAGAATGTTGTTCAGACTCAAATGAAAAACACAGCCTCCCTTGGGCTTCTCATCCATAATAAAATCACTGAGATATGAAGAGTCCTGTGATGAGGGCTTTTAAGGTTCTGGCCATTGGCAAATAAGAAACCAATTGAGATTTGTTTTTCAAGAAGATGGTGTAATATTCCTATAGCTTGATATTAGGAGAAAAGCCAAAACCCAAATTGTGGACCATCTGGAGAAGAAATATAATGAAGAAAGCCAACAAAAATATCATTACAACAACTGGCTTAGAAATAACAACTGCATTTATTAAGAACAGCCTCACTACGTATGCAAGAACAAAGTTTGACTTGAATTTCTATTACAACCATGGGAGCAGGATAAGAAAATATGCGTGGATACTCAACCCTATGAGCAGGAGATATGAAAATTTTTAGTAAAATTCTTATAGGTCAAAAATTGACAGTTATAACTCTATCATATTATTTACCAAAGGAGTTAATAGTTTGCTGATAGGAAGGATTTGATATTGAGTCTTTCTGGGAATACATAAATTAAGTACATTTATATTCTTCAAGAAACTTAAAGCTATTTCTGTAAACAATAAAAATACAATGATATCCATTCCCCCGAAGAAAGACATTGCTGAAAACTTAAAATGGAAGGTCTCAGTTTAAGAATAATCTTATTAATCCAGAGTCAGATTACTATTTGAAAATGTGTATTAGTCATGATGTCACTTAGAACAGTAGTTACAATTAATATGTTCTCATTGTGTGCAAACAAATTTTCATCAACTTAGTATTAGTGGCAGACACTATGATAAATATGAGTACTGAAATAAACAGAAAAATGATTATCTACCTTTTTGTACCCACATATAACCGGAGAGGCAAACACATTTAAGTGATGGTACCTGATTCGGAGAACAAAAAGCAGAGGGCATAGTAGACAAAATAGGAACTAAAGAATGCTGTGAGTGGGAGAAATAGTCTTCTCCAAGAAAAACAGAATTGGTTATCTAATACTCAAAGGTCATTCCTGAAGGGACAAGTACAATCAACACTATAAAAATAGAAATGGTTAAAAAAAATAAAAAAAAATAGAAATGGTTATACTCAGGAGTATACATATATGTACATATATGTTAATGTATATTAACATATAATAAAATGAAATGTTATTTTATAAAAATTAATGAAAAGAGGAATGATGAATTTGAAAGACAGCAAGAAGGGATATGTGGGAGTGGGTGGACGGAAAAAAGAAAATGAGAAAGGATAAAAATTTATTATAATATAAATCAAAAATGCTTAAAATTGAGTGATAAATCTATAAATATCTGTAAGTACATGTTTACCTAAGTTGAAATACAGATAAATATGTGTTTGGAAAATGGAGAGTGGAAAAATCCTTGAACAAAGGTGCTCTGACTTGAAAAACTGTCCTTCTAGGATCCATTCAGTCCCTTAGGATGCATAAACGAACATGACAATGATTCAGAGCAATGGAGTAAGGTCATCCAAAAAGAAAAGACAGAAAAAGAAAAGAAGAGATTGAATGGGTGAATTAATTAATTAATTAATTAATTAATTAATTAATGAGAGAAAGAAAGTTATCTTTACACTGATATTGCTGGAGAAAGACTTTTCTGTCCTTTTTCTTCTTTTCTTTCTTTCCATTTATTGAAAGAAAAGATTCAACTCAAGCCTATTACTATATAATAAATCACACCTTACATCTTGACTAGTCAATACACTGACTATATCATGTCATTTATGTTTATCAGATAAAAAGGAATATATGATACAGAAAGTTCTTGTGTATATGATCAATTTACCCTCTTAGCTTTTATAGGAGATTGATATCTCAATTGATAACTCAGACCTACTCTTGTTTTACCTGTATGCAAAATGTGGATGTTTTATCATCCATTCTTTTTCTGTGTTTCACACTGTATTATTTTTTGTTTTATGATTTGGTCAATATCCAACTATACCACATTGTATTGAAGAATGCACTTCCTTTCTTCACTCAGAGTAGTATCTGGCTCTTGCTACTGCACCCTCTTTAATTCCTTCCTCTCAATTAAATCTTTCTCTGTGTGTCTTTGTCAGAAAAGGAAGTCATTCATTTTTTCTAGGAGTTTGCTATGGCACCTATGACACTTCTGTCCATTTTCATGATTTTTTAGGTTAAAACTCTAAGAATTCCCACAACTTCCTATCTGGATGGCACTGCTGTGACTATAGATATTAATTACTTGTATGATACTTAATTACTTGAAAGAAGAAAAGCCTCTTTCTTGAATGAGAAGCCTAGGAGGAATATGAATAACCAGCAGGTCTCTGATTCTTCACTGAACCTGCCTGAATAGGTTTCAACTCATGGTCTGTACACACAGCACAATGTAAAATGATTGATTGTTCTCTGACAAATGACAACATGTGGAGAGAATTTTCTGGCCTGCCCAGTCCCACAGCCACTCAGTTCCAAAGAAACACACAAAGATCTATATTAATTATAAACTATTTGGCCTATTAGTTGTAAGACCTAGCTCTTACAACTTAAATTAACCCATAATTCTTATCTATGTTCAGTCACGTGGCTTGGTCACTTTTCTCAGTAAAGCATTCTCATTTTGCTTCCTTTGCATTTGCCTGGTGATTGAGTGTCTTCCTTTCCTCGTCCCAGAATTCTCCTTCTCTGGTTGCCTCACCTGCACTTCCTGCCTGGCTACATCCCAATCAGCTTATTATTAAAACAATATGAGTGGGAAGTCTTTATAGTATACAAGGACATTATCCCATAGCAACAATATATTTTTGGAAATTGTCAGTGCTTAGTATGAAACAACAAACATAGGATTTAGACATGAATTGGTCTGTTTCTTTTTCTATCTTAGCACAGAGAAGTCTGGAATATGTGCAGACTATATCATGTTTATCTTCAAGCGGTGTTTTATTCTTTTTCTTGTAATGTTTGCAAAGTTATTATGGAACCCAAGTATCTACAATGGTGTCTTTATGTTCTGTACTGTCAGGACAATGATTTACCATGACTGCATTTTCTGTTCTGATTGAATGATTTTATTTAATATATAGCAAGCACAAGAGAATAGGAAAAAGCAAATAGTAGACACAAAACACTTGAGATACAGGGCAAAATGTAGTAGTAGGAGCAGCGGGCTACGTTCCGGCACCCGGCCGCCCGCATGCACGCACGGCTAGCTTTACCCGAAATAATTACACAGAAACTATTCTTTTAAACACCGCTTGGCCCGTTTCTATCTAGCCTCTTCTAGGCTAGCTCTCGCACCTGGACTAGCCCATTTCTAATAATCTGCTATAGCCCATGAGCTGGCTTACCAGGAATGATCTTAACCTGCATCTGCCTGGAGTGGGAAAATCATGGCAACTCCCTGACTCAGCTTCTTTCTCCCAGCTTTCTGTTCTGTTTACTCCACCCACCTAAGGGTGGGCCTATCAAATTGGCCTAGCAGTTTCTTTATTGCTAAACCAATGAAATCAACAGATTTATATATGACACTCCCCCATCAGCAAAAGATCATAAAATAAGGTGCTTAGCACAACCACTAGATATGCCTAGAGTAGACCAATTAAGGAAGTAAATATAAGGTAGGATCATTAGATGGAGTACTCCCAATGCATTGGAAACAGAGACTGAGGAAATTCTGTTGAGGAAGATAATAGGAACTCTCCATCAAATGTCCATGGCAGAAGATTGCTGCTCTGATGAGATTTCAAATACATTAACACCATCCAATAAGGCACTTACAGCCATCCAGGAGAAATGATTGTGAGAGCCTTGAAGCAGTCTTGTTGGAATTTTCTATCAGTTTTTGAGCAGGGCAAAGCAAATATTTTCTTCATCAATAAGGTAATAGTTTAATCTTCCTCTTTCAGGAACATTTGCATTATATTTAAAAACAATAGAAACTAAAGCTGGGCATAGTTTCCCTCTCATCTCATCTCAAGGAGAATGTTTCTATATTCTTCCTTTTTTCTTGTCACTGAGTTAAGGGACCAGCTGCCCCAAGACAGGGAGTTTTGAAGAAGACAAGGGAAGACACCTCATTACCGGAGTCTGCTTTGCTTGCAACAAGCTTAACTAGCACAGGAGAATTTTCTAATTGTAAAGTATATTTTATTATATTTCTCTAGCGGTTTTATGACACTGCTGTTTATTTTCAAGTTATGACAATAATCACTTTGGAAATATGATCAATTATGATCATTTTTTGATAAATGCACATTGTCATTTCAAAAAAGATTATTCATGGTTGCACATTTTGTTATCATTTCCAGAGGCTATGGGAATGTCTTAGAGTAAGTATCTCATAGCATCTTTTACAACATACTGTGAATACCTAAAAATGAAAGGGTTTTCTTAAAACATGTATTAGTTTATTACCTCAGTTGTAACTTATTTTACTGTCCTGCTATCTACACAAAAAAAGCACACTAGATATACTCACAGAAACTAATAATTTAGATTTATTAAGAATATCATTGCCTCTACCTCAAATATTGAAATGGTAATTATTGCTGTTTTGTTTCCCAGTATTGTCTCCACTTTTTCATACTTCAAACATAGAGAGTCAACATCTGACCACAGTAATTCCTTAATTCAAATCCTGTGTTTCAACTCCTCCGGTTTCAGAAAATACATCGCTGCATTCTGTAACTTTTCGTGATTTTATATAATATTTATTTTTATTATTTGTGCTTTTATTTGTTTTTTTTATTTTTATTGAAAATATATTTTGGTACAAGATATTGTAAACATTTTTCCTTCCCACAACACTCCCCTCTTCCCCAGTCAGCAAAATCCATACCCTTTATTTCTCTCTCTCAATAGGATACAAGCATCTAAGATGATAATATATAATAAAATAAAATTAGATTTAAAAAAACAGAACATGCTAGGACAAAACAAACAAGAAAATAGGCCAAAGAAAACATTCAAGAAACACATATAGACTCAAAGACACACATTCTTATACAGAAAAATCCCATAAAAATACAAATCTGGAAGCCATAATATATATACGCAGAAGACCTGAAGGAATGCAAGGTTGGGGGGGGGGAGAGAAAGAAAAAAATCCTTACTAAGCATTGTGAGACAAAGAGCCTCCAAAAATGAATCTTCCCGTTCTTCCCGTTCTGGAAATTGTTTGCATCTATTCAGGAAATTGGCCCAAAGGGCCCTATGTGTACCCCCAAACAGTCCAGTTTATTTTCAAACTGTTGGCTGCTGTACACAAACTGATGGCAATGTTTTATGTCAATGACCACAATTGCACAACACACCGAACACGGAAAAGTCTAGCTGGTAACTGCCTAGAGCCTTCACCCCTTCTGATTATGGTTAAAGTTACCGTAAGATGCAGTATACCCTACAAAAGGAGAAAAGTAAAAACCAACCTTGTTACAAATCCTTTAATCAGTAATAGTGACCTGCCTACTAGATCTGTTAGTGTAGCAGTGGCAAAAAGCTTGTGGGGCTAACAAATTAATATGTGATTGGGCTTAAGGCAAACGCCTAAAGATGGTACCCATGGTGGCCAAGATCCTGAGACAAGATATGGCAGAGATCTTAGTGGAAAACCAATAATGTTCTGCTAAAGGAACATAGAACTAAAATAATTTCTAATGATCTTCTGTCATAGTCATTGATCAGTGTCTTGTTCAACCATCATCACAGAAGCTTCCTCTAGTAGAAGACAGGAGTAAATACAGGACCCACAGCTGGAAAATGTACAGAAAGTGAGATAACTTAAAACATTCACTCATCAATGACATGTATCCTTAAATCCCCTTTCCTCAAGACTCTAAGAGACCTGCAGAAAATGGGGCAAAAACATTGTAAGAGTCAGAGGGGGGTGTAGAAAAACCAAAGAAATGAGACCTTCTGTTTTGGAGAGTTTTATGATACTTGGCACAAGCTAAAGTCACCTAATGAGAATACTGGAAATAATTCAGAAAATGTTTCCATACGATCAAGCTCTAGGCAAGCTGGTAGGGTATTTTCATAATTAGTGATTAACGGTGGAAGGCCCATCTTTGTGCAGGTTGTCCTGGACCAGAGCTCTAGGTCCTCAGTTAAAAAAAAATGCAAAGTTCCTAGAGAAGCTAAATAAGAAGGTGAGTCCAAAGACAAACACATAGGCATCCTCCTGAATATTAACTTTCATCATGCGATGAAAGGAGACAAAGACAGAGACCCACATTGGAGCACCGGACAGAAATCTCAAGGTCCAAATCAGGAGCAGAAGGAGAGAGAGCACGAGCAAGGAACTCAGGACCGCGAGGGGTCCACCCACACACTGAGACAATGGGGGTGTTCTATCGGTAACTCACCAAGGCCAGCTGGCCTGGGTCTGAAAAAGCATGGGATAAATCCGGACTAGCTGAACATAGCGGACAATGAGGAATACTGAGAACTCAAGAACAATGGCAGCGGGGTTTTGATCCTACTGCACGTATTGGCTTTGGGGGAGCCTAGGCAGTTTGGATGCTCAACTTACTAGACCTGGATAGAGGTGGGCGGTCCTTGGGCTTCCCACAGGTCAGGGAACCCTGATTGCTCTTTGAGCTGATGAGGGAGGGGGACTTGATCGGGAGAGGGGGAGGGAAATGAGAGGTGGTGGCAGGGAGGAGGTGGAAATCCTTAATAAATAAATAAATTTTAAAAAAAGAAAGAAAGAAAGAAAGAAAGAAAGAAAGAAAGAAAGAAAGAAAGAAAGAAAGAAAGAAAACATGTTGAGGAAACCAGAGGATCAAGCCAGTAACCAGCACCCCTGCATGGTTTCTGCATCAGCTCCTGCCTCCAGGTTCCTGTTCAGTTGGAGTTCCTGTTCTGACTTCCTTCAATGCTGAATGGGGATTTAGTAGTTGTTTTGGTTATGGTGTTTGATAACAACAATGATAAATCTAAAGAAACATCTTCTAAATACCAGAGGACTGCCTGCACAAATATGGAGCCAATGTTGATTTTCTTTTTGAGGTAGTATTTAATGTTGTTCCTGTCTGGCCTCAAAATGGCTAAAACAAAGACACTGAACTCCTGATTCTTCTACCTCTACCACCAATGTTCTGGGATTACAGGGGTGTATAATCATACTGTGTTTTGTGAAGGGATGGGGATGCCACTGGGGGTCTTTCTCACAAGCGGAGCTCCATGCCTACTAGCCAGCATCCCTAGCTGCTCACATACCACTGCTATTTCAGGACAAGTGTAAGTATTCTTCACTACAGAATTCTTCATCACATGTTCAATCAAAAAGTGTAAGTCACAGCAATGCCTCCCTTTAAAATCAAAACTTGAAAAATAAGGTTATAATGACAAAACTTTCAAACTTTATATTTAAATTTCTTTTCTACAAATAATATGAGTTCAAAGTTGCAAGGACCCCATTCTGCCTTTTGATTTCAGGTCCCTCTGTTGTTCAAATTGTTTTTCATAAATGGAGATAAGAAAAGAGAATAGGCATATAGTATGTGGATTGACAGATAGTCAATAAATATTTCTTCAAGCCTACCTTCCCACGATGCTTCCTCTTAATAAGCACATCTATGCTGTGACATAATATATATACTATATCATATATATCAACCTGACTTAACACAGTTGCTTCATTTAAACCAAGAATTAGAACTGACAAAACCAGTTTGCAGCTAACTTTCTAAATAATACAGGAAATACAAAATTAAAATTTGAGACTCTACCTACCCAAGTGGAAGGTAGATTGCTGTTCCTCATACAGTTAAGACCTTCTTCTCTCCTGTGTGCACTGCTTCTAGGATTTCAGTATACAGGACATCAAATTCAAGCCAGAATGGATCTTGGCAGTCAGCATTCTAACCCTGGCATTACATGTGCAATAGATGGGAACTGTGTTTGACTGCCATCGGTGTGAAAATGAAAACTCCCATAGTTTGTGGTAAATGAGCTCTGTAGGTCTCCGAGGGAACTAAAATTGATGAAATGTATGAGGGGGTTGGATTCCTATGAATGATAAGAGATTTGACTGAGGGCCCAGTCTCAGCTTAGTATATGCAAACACACACACACACACATACACACATCTGATAAGTGCATACTAGTCTCAGTGCAGGTGTTTTATAACACATATTGTGATGACTCAAACTTTCTCCTTTCTCTGTGACATTAATTCAGGAATCATAGTCTAGAGTCCCTCAAACCCCATGAGTACCCGCAGAGCAAGGAGTGTCTGTAATCAGACCCTGTTTAACTCAGAAGGGATGCTCCTATTTCAGCCCAGAAAGGCCCACGACAAGAATGTTTACTTTCACTGACACAATAATGGTTCCAATTAAAATAATATTAAAACTGCACTTAACATGGCTGTTCTATTTGAACCCTGCATGGGAACTGTCAATAAAGAATAATCTTTGTTTTGCTTACAATTATGGACAAAATTTTACAGCTGAGATTGCTGTTAGTTTTGCAAACTCTGAATATAATGCCAATCAATAAATTTATTGGTATATAATATATAATTATTATAAGTTGTTATATTTTTATGAAGACTACAGTTGAATGAGGAATATCCATTAACAACAACATATTCTTTGAGATATTCAACTAAAAATACTAAATTGTTTTCACTATTTTCAGTTGTGTAAATTGAATTTGCTACCCAGTGACATAATTCTTCAATTCATACATGGTGACTCATACATATAACCTAAAAACTCAATAGGTTAAGGCAAGTAAACAGCCAGTTTGACGTGCAAGTGACTCAGTCAAAAAAATTTAAAATAAAATAAATGATTGCCTTGGTTTCCTTTTTACCATAGAGTTTAAAGTATATACTATATACTTTAAAGTCATCTGGTAGATAAAATGTCTTTGATATTCAAAGGCAACCAGAGCAACATAGTGATCCTATACCACCCTGTCCTACATCGTGATATCATGTCTCAGAACAAAACAAAATACAATAAAAACATGGAAGAATAAAAAGGAAGCAACCATTTTTGTTTGAACCATTGAAGTGTTGTGATGCTAGTTTTAACATACCTGGATGTAGTTAGCAATTGCTTGTTCTTTCCTGGCTGCCCAAACCTGAAATAATCAAACAGAAATTATATTAATTAAAACACTGCTTGGCCTATTAGCTTGGGCCTCTTATTAACTAACTCGTACATCTTAAATTAACCCATTCTTATTCATTTAAGAACTAAGAGTTAGTGAATAAGAGGCCCAAGCTAATAGGCCAAGCAGTGTCTCAATTATAGGTATGAACAAGCAATCTCCGATTACAGAATAGCGTCCAACATTTGTGACTGATGTCCCCCACCCACTTCAGGTCCCAGAGCATATGTGACCACTAGAGGTTTAGGAAGAAAGTAGCTGAGACCATGCCCAAGGCTCATCACTCCCAATTCTAGGCAGACAGCAGGGTATTCTAGGAGTACACAGGCAGGAGAGCATGGCAGATTCCTGCTGTCTTACACTGAGGTATTTCCAGGCCATGCATTATGCTACATGTCAGATTTAGCTTTTACTCATATAAAAGGGGTTTGTATGCTGCATGGTGTTACCCAGAGTTGATGTGACGAGGACAGCTCCAACCCAGCAGTCCCAGAACAAGAGGTGAACTATCTCCACTATATTGAAAGCCCAAGAGAGGTGGAGCCAGCATCCAGGGCTGCCATGACTACACTGCTTAACATTTTCAAATGCTATTTGCCATAAAAGGATTTCAGATACACAATAGGACAGATTAAGACAAAAAAAGAACTAAATGAGATATAGTTTGTCTTTATTTAAAAAAAAATCTATGTAGGCTTGAAGTAGAAAAGAAAAAAAGTACATAGATTAAATGAATAAAGAAAAATAAGTCATGTAAAATTGGAATATATGCAGAGACTCTGGATTATGTATATTATTGTGTTTTCCTCGAATTTTTTTTTAACTACAGAGAGATATTTGACTCTGGAGGCTGCTAAGCTAAAACAACATATATATGTTAAAGATATCTTGACTTCAAATTTTGAATCTAAGGATATGTTGCTTTGGAAAAGAGGTTCTGCTTTTGTTTCCACAGAGGATAAGAACCTGTGGATTCCTTCCAGACTAATGTGGTTTGATGGATGAAGATCACTTGAAAGTTCTCCATAAGCCCCAAAATTACTTCACCCAACAAAAAGCAGAAAGAAGTTTGGAAAGAACTATGCCCAAATTCTCAAATAATGTTTATAAATGCTTGTTTACCTTTAAAGGGGGATATGATATAGAGATGAATACATTGCATTGGTTTGGACTTTGGTTTATTGATACAAATTTATGGTCAATTTTGTTATATATATTTCTGCTCTTGATAAAGGTATTGTGTTTGTGCAGCTCATTTAAAAATGTAATGTTTACATATAGAGTAGGAAAGAAAGCAAAGTCAGGGAGATGCCATGTAGCCACTTAAGAAATACAGGTTAATAGAAAGTCATCTATAATAGTCAAGCTTTTAGTAATATTAGTTAGATATTCTAGATGTACAAAGATATATTTCAGATGAATATGTATTCTTCGAACCTTTCAAAGACTAACAGAATATGGCATTTAAATATTTTAAGAACTTACTACTTTTCCTGACAATGAGGCAAATCTACTCCTAGCAATACCAATTTACTTCAAGAGGATGGGCCGGGCGGTGGTGGCACACGCCTTTAATCCCAGCACTTGGGAGGCAGAGGCAGGTCTATCTCTGTGAGTTTGAGACCAGCCTGGTCTACAAGAGCTAGTTCCAGGACAGGCTTCAAAACCACAGAGAAACTCTGCCTTGAAAAAAAAAAAAACCTACTTCAAGAGGATCAAGAGGATGATGGACATTGAAGAGGTACCTTATGGAGTTGGTTAGCCATTTGAGCAAGAAAGTGCTCTTGTCTGAACTATTTTTCTGGACGTGCAGGACCCACAGAAAAATGACTATTGAGCTTGCCTAAAGGTGAGACAATTCTTTGGGGTTCCTGCTTCATCAATGAGTCTGCCAGACATTCTGCAAAATATAGAAGAAAGGGACTAACAAACTTCCAATAGAGGTGAAACAGTCTTTCCGATTTTATGCTTCATGGAAAAGTCTGCCACATACTATGGGCCTGTAGGCTGAAGATGTATTCCTCAAAGTTACAGAAGAACTTTGGGTGACTTTCCAGGAAGTGAGGTTCTCTTTCAATTCTAGAGTTTTAGAAGTTTTTTACAGTGTATTTCCTGTTAACTTTGGTAATATTATATCTTCCTATGATCTTTGACAGAGTTGAAGAATAAATAGTCATAGTTATAGCTTTCCTTAGTTATGGTAAAAGATAAAGTTGATATAAATATTTTAACTGCAATTGATACTTGATACCTGTTTTGTTATATGTACTTTTAGTATGTTAAATTGAAGCATTTTTTTTTATTTAGACAGAAAAGGGCAGGTAATGTGGGATTCCCCTCTGTATGCTGTGACTATACTTTGTTACCGCTGGTTAATGAATAAAGTCACTTTGGCCTATGACAGGTCAGAATATATTAAGGTGGGAATCCCAAGCAGATAGAGGAGGAAAGAAGGCAGTATCAGGGAGATGCCAAGTAGCTACTGAAGGAGAAAGACATGAGCCACCAGCCACCAGCTTTCTCTTTGGAATGAGAAAAAACTTGTCAAACAAGATTCAATTAAAGTTTTAAAAATAAATCTATTGTTTTACATTGAGAGATGTTATTGTCTATGTGGTGCCAACTTGAAAGTTTGCAGCCTTCCAAGTCAAATATTTTGTCTGTCAGATGACTGAGGCACACACTTTAAACCTTATAGGCTAAGCAAAGCAAAGAACAAACTACCCATGTTTTTATTTAAGGATATACCTGAATGTAGCAAATGGTATTGTTCATTTCGTTAGTCCTTAATTATTATAAAAGAACTTGGATATCCCAGGCAAATATGCTTTTGAGTTTTACCTAAAATGAACAATAAAGATGGAAACATCAATATTATTTCTATTATTTCAGGATATAAAATCATTTCTACATATGAAATATTAAGTATATGCTAAGATGATTCCCATGGCCAGATTTACTGTAGACTTAGCTTAAATGAGGCTGATCTACCAGGCCCAGTACTGCTGGTGACCTTACGATAACTCTCCTCACTTACGAAACTGAAGGATATCTCAAGAAAATTTCTCACAATACCTGAATAAATATTAACTTTCAGATATGTGCTATATTTATACTAGTTAAGTATAGGCGCTTAGTTAATGGAGTGTGTTTATTTCATTGTATTACTATAAATATACAAGGGGAAAATTGATGAAACATATCACTACAATGCCAGGACATATCATTAAATGAACAATAATTTTTATTATTATTGTAACTTGAGTGCAACTAAAGTTTTTTTCATTTTCTATAGTTAGCATTGAAGAACAGTATTCATCTTGCTATAACAAGTAACTAACAATTCCTTCTACACACACTGAGAATCCTTAGCATTGTCTCCATGGTTTTTTTTTTTTCTAATACCCAATGCAGTTCTTATCTCTGGCTTATTACTGCTCCTTATGTAACCAAGTCAGTCACCGATCAGATTGAATCTAAACCAGTGGTTCCTGTCTCCTTTCATTTAATTTTAGTTTATACATTAGGAATTAATAAATACTACTGTAAATACAGTCTACTCCAGAGAATTAGATGAAAACCAATAACTATGTATGATTTTGTCTGAATTTTCTGACTTGGCTTCCTGTTCCTTGGGCCCACTGTGGTTACAAGTATCCATTTAATTTAAAACAGCTTAGTTGGAAAAGAAAATTATAAAAATACATGGAAATAGGATATATAAAATTATGATACAGAGAACACTGATGACTGATGACTCCCAAGAAATTTTTGGAGACTGCAAAATCGTATGAAAACTCATGTGGTCAACTAGGGGTAGGAAGACAACTTGAGTTAAGCTGTAACTTAACCAAGTAGCTGACATGTGAATTTAAACTGGAGCTAGACATGATTGTCCAGTATTACTTTAGATGTGACTCTCTGTGTAAACAGACAAAATAATCATATACAAAGGAAATAAGCCGCAGTAAACATGAAGCTGTTTGGACAGAAGAAAAGCAATAAATTCTCTCTAAGTTTCAAGACAGTCCTTGTTGCCAGTTTTTCTAAAAATCCTGAAGTACAAGTAAAACATACAAATGGCTCTACTACTTAAGGTTTTGGTTTTTAGCTTTTATGTATTTCAATATCTGGTATAAGTAGTAATAATAAAAATAAAAATAGCGACTATTTAAATATGTGGTTTCCAATCATTAGAGAGGAAAGACTGTACTAGATAAAGGGAAACAATCCATTCCAGTTCTAAGGACAAAAGAGATTTTAAACTAAGAGATTTTGTTTTGTTTTGTTTTGTTTTGATTTTAGGAAGGCAATTGTTCAGTTATTACCAAATCCATTTCCGAGACCCATGTCCTATCAATAAAGAAAGCAGTAGACTTGAATTTTTTTCACAACACTATGGAGTTTTGCGTTCAATATTTCCCATTTTGAAACTGCCTGTCCATCATCTTTATTCAATGTATTATTAGTTGCCCCCAATAGTTTCCTAATAGATTAAAATCTCAAGCTCATACAATTAACAGAAGGACACTCCTGGTAGCTCAACTCCTGTTACCTCTTTGAAGTTGGATTCCACGGTTTTCCACCCTGCTCACACATCTCCATTATCTGGTGCCTTTGTTGTTTTTCAGACACACAGAGCAAGAACTGTTTGGGAGGACTCACTGTTGCCCGTGCATCAATGCCAAAAGCACCCACCTGGCTCATTCCCAGACTGATTCAGAGTTTTGGCTTAGATCAAAGTTACCTTTTCCTAGCAACCCCTGCAGTCTGTTTTCATACCCATTAACTTTCCATTATCTGTGTCCTGCACCTCATGTGGATTGTATATTCAAGTTTCTCATCTCAGAATAAAAGCTTTTCACGGCAGTATGGAATTTCATTGCTCTCTACATCTCCCAACCCAAGGACAGTGGCTAGTACTGTTAACCGGCCTCACTCCAACGCCAGAAGTGTACTAACTTTGAAACACCAGCCATAGAACTCAGAGAAGATTGATTATGTCACACAAAGTGAAACTGACAGCCATCACTTTTTTGCTGCTGTTCGTCATCTTTTTAGTCTTTAAGTGTGAAACAGGTCTGACTTTGCTATTTTAGAATTGTTTAACCAAATTTCTTGAAAATTTATTCTTTCGATGCTTGAAGTGCTAAGACAGATACCACAGATACGGGACTGCGCGCAGAAAGAAGAATTGCTTGCTTTCAAAAATATACTTTGTGGAATTATTTCAAATAATATCTTTTATTGTATTTTTATACTAAAAACCCCAGGTCATATGTATGTATTAATTACTCTCAATATACATGATTCTCCACTAATAAAAGAAATATACAGATTCTCAACCTCTTAGCTTCTTAGTGAAATATTTTCTCTTTATTCTTTTGTGTAATTTTAACTTAAAAATCACTACTGACAAGGAACTAAGGCATAAGCAAATACTTTTATATAATTGCAGCCCCTGATGCCAAAACCAGAAAAGGGCAGCAATTTTATTGAAGTTCAGGAAAATTAAATGTTTTGTTTGATTTCACATAGTTTATATTTCTCAGCTTTATATCCTTTATACAACTCTAACTCTGAATACAGGGCAAAGCAATATTGAGCCCTGAATTTTAAAGGACTTTATTTCAGTAAAATTTGAAGTTTTCTTAAGATATTAATTTTTCTAATTCATTATTAAAGTACGTATATAAGAGGTAAGATACAGAGAAATTAGATATTTCCTATTCACTTGAAATTCCTGTTTTGTCTGATTTTGATTTCTCCTACACCTGTACATGAACACAGCACTCCTTCGCATCTCTATCAGGCATGATAGTACTCTTTAATCACAAATAACCACGTCTCAGCAACTTTGCACCATCAGGGCTGATTCCTTATTCACATTATACTCCGTGACAAGTCAGTTCTGACTAAGCTTCTATTGGGGACTATTGTAGTTTACATAGCAGAACAAGTAGAGATTTGTTGAGATACCATTTGTTACAGGAGAAATGACTCAGTTCTGCCCTTGTTTAGTGGTGAGATGTGTTTTACTTTCTGCCAGAGGAGACACAGGAAAACCCTAAGACCAAATTTGATTCAAGTAGTGTTGAGAAGTCCCCCACTTTCAATGTATATTTCAGTCTCAATAAACTTGAACATTCAAATGATGAAACACTCAAAAAGAGAAGATAATTGACCAGAGTGTGAAATAAGTTTCTAATTTATTTATTAAGATCTGTGCATTTGTGTTTGGGTCTGTGCACATAAGTGTAGATGCACATAGGTACCAGGAGAGAGCATCAGATCTCCTGGAGTTATCATTATAGGCTGTTGGAAACCACCCAACTTAGGTGTTAAGTACTGAACTCATTTTTTTTTCTGCAAGAGGATCAAGTAGTCTTAAGTGCTCAGACATCTCTCTAGTTACTACAGTTCTAGTTTACAGGTAAACTCTCCAAGTTTTATTACACTGTACTAAACTCCACTATTTAAACAAATCAACAAGAGTACATATGCAGGTATTTCTGCTTATGGCAATCTTGTCAGTGAATGAAGGTGATCACTCCCAATGCTCCCTCAGGCACTTCCATTTCTTCAGGTTGATTCTCTGATTTGGAAAAATTTTAAAAAGCCTGAGAATTGATGGAGGAAGGTCATTGGTTAATTAAATAAAAAAAACTGCTTGCCCTGATAGGTTAGAACATAGGTGGGTGGAGTAAACAGAACAGAATGCTGGGAGGAAGAGGAAGTGAGCTCAGAGAAACCATGCTCCCCTCTCCCAGGCAGACACACTCGATGAAGCTCTGACCCAGGATGGACATAGGCTAGAATCTTCACGGTAAGTGCACCTCGGTGCTACACACATTATTAGAAATGGGCTAGTCCAGGTGTGAGAGTTAGCTGAAAAGAGGCTAGATATAATGGTCCAAGCCGTGTTTAAAAGAATACAGTGTCCGTGTAATTATTTCGAGGCATAAGCTAACAGGCAGCAGGGGTGCTGGGGACGCAGCCCCACCACTCATATTACTACAGAGAAACACAGGCCTCTGAAAAGCAAACTTTGCAAATAATTCTAACATTCAAATTTAAGTTTAATTTTCTGAGATTTAATTTTTTTCCTGTCAAATACATTTGAGGCTAAGGATGTGGCTCAGTGGTAAAACACTCATTTAACAGCACAATATAGTGCAGAAGGAATTAAACAACCATATATAGCACTAAACATCAGCAGTCTTGGCTTTGCAAGGTAGAGGAAGAAGAATTTCAAGTTCATAACCAATCTGTTTTCATAATAAGACCCCACCTCTCTTTTTAAAAATTGTTATTATTTAAAGTTTGTTTTTAAAGAAAAAATGAAATGAAATGTTGCAGTTGTTGGCAGAATCAATATTATTTATGAAAAATTTTTTATAGAAGTTGCTATGGGAATTTGGTCTTTTACCCCATCCGTTGTACTGTTTTAATAAAATGCTGATTGGCCAGTAGCCAGACAGGTAGGATAGGTGGGGCAACCAGAACAGGAGATTTCTGGGAAAAGAAAAGGTTCAGTCTGCAGTTTTTACAGAGGAAGCCAGACACAGAGGAAGCAAGATAAGAATGCCTCACTGATAAAAGATACCAAGTCATTTGGCTAAAACAGACAAGAATTATGGGTTAATGTAAGTTATAAGAGTAAATAAGAAGCCTGAGAAAACATGCCAACAAGTTTATGATTAATGTAGAACTCTGTGTTCTTTGGAACTGAATGGACTGCAGGACTAGGTAGGACAGAAACCTCTGTCAACAATAAGTTATTTCTTTAATGAGTAATTTTCACAAATGTGACACAATTAAAACTTTTAAAATTCACATTAACTGTAGTTATTTCATCTCTGAATAAATGAGATGCAAAATTTTATGCTATAAAGCAAGATTTTTGAAATCTGGCTACATATATGAAATTCTAAGTGATAGATATGTAACTTGGCAGAGAGCACTTATTGAACATGTGAAAAGCTCAGAACTTGACACATACCATCTGATAGTGCTATGAAAATGAGGGTGTGAATAATCAGACTATAAACAAAATAAGAATATTTTTATGTTAATAATATTTAAATATAGATATTAATGGAAATAGAAGGATTTAACTTTTCTTGCTGCTTTTGTAGGCTGGAAAGTTTTCATAAGTGAGCTAATTTATCATAGTCCTCAACCAGAAGATGAGTCCTGGACATCAACTTCACATTGTGCCCTTTGGACACTTACAGGCATTGCTTACTTGCTCAACTTTGTCATCTGAATTGCTTATACCTTGAAACTATAAACTGGAAAATGACTTCAGATCATGACCTTGTAAATTATGACATTCAAAATAACGGAGTCAAAAGCAAACACTTACACCATTCTGTTTTCATCACATTTTTCTACATGTGGTTTAAATGTCTCATGAAAAAGAATAGATATATTTCACTTTGTTACTGATATTAACATGATAATACTATCTGAAAAATAAAATCTGTCTTTGTCTGTCTGTGTCTCTGTCTCTTTGTCTCTCTCACTCTCTCTTTCTTTGTGTGTGTGTGTGTGTGTGTGTGTGTGTGTGTGTTGAGGCAAAATATTATATGTTCCAGGCTCAACACAACTTACTACTGGTTAAGTAAGACCTTGATCTTCTGAGTGCTGATACTTTAAGAGTATGCCAACAGTTCCATAAGTATGCAGTCCTATGGAGACAACCTAAGGCTTCACCACGCTAGTAAAATCCTCTTTCCACTTCCTGTTTGCAATAACACTTGTGTGATAACTCCAACTGAGACATTTAGCAATAATGGAAATGGTGTCTGTACTGGTCTTCTGTATCCTGATTGGTGACTACCCTAATTGATAGAAGCTTTATTCAGTAACTGATGGAAGAAAATGCAGAGATCCTGTCAAGCACTGGACAAAGCTCCAGGAGTCCAGTTGAATGGAGGAAGAAGGGACTATATGAGCAAGGGGGGGGTCAAGAGCAATATCTATAAAGCAACAGAGACAGTTGACCAAACTCACTCATGATAGCTCACAGACTTTCTATGGATGGCTAGGGAACATTCATGGAGCCGACCTAGATCCTCTGAATGTGGGTGGCAATTGTGTAGGTTGGTTTGTTTGTGGAACCTTAGCAGTAAGACTATGATCTTTCCCTCGTCCATGAAGTGTCTTTTTGGAACCCACTACCTATGATAGAATGCCTTGATTCAGGGGAAAGGAGCTTGGTCCTGTCTCTCAACCTGATATGCCAGACTTTGCTCACTTTCCATGGGAGACCTTACTATTTCAGAGCATGAAGGGGGTGGAAGAAAGGTGGTGGTGGGAGAGACAGGGAGGGGAAATTATTGTTGATATGTAAAATATATTTTAAAAATTTAAATTAAAAAAATTGGGTGTAAGTGTGAAAAGGAACATTGTAGTGCCTAAGACCTTCATCAGTCTCACTGGAGACTCAAATGATTAATAATCACATTTTCTTCACTTTAAGAAACACACCCATAGAAAATTTATTTGTAATTTAGCCTTAACCTTGTTTTGAGATGTCATCATGAGGTTCATTCCAGTCAGCAATTTTTTGTGAAAATTTCCATATATTATCTCAATTTGATATTCAATAATGTACCTATTTATTGGGGATGTCAACCTGTGAGCAGAAAAATCCAATACATGACTTTTGAATATATTTAACTTGAATTGTTGGTGGCTGCCCCAGTAAGGACCCAGTGATGAAGTATTAAATTCCTGATCTTGCCAAACAACGGTATGGCTCCCTGGTACAGTTCATTCAGATGTTGCAGAAATTTAATAGACATCCACACCATCATGACCCTTACTTAAGTGACTCTTTTTCACTACAGGGTTGTGAGCTTTGTGCAAGCATATGGTGTGTGTGTGTGTGTGTGTGTGTGTGTGTGTTTGCATATACCTTTTGTATGTGATATTTATGTTACAGCCTAATTAGAGGATTGCTATACACTGGACATACAAGAAACCCTAAAACAAGAAATATTCATGTTCACAGAAGAATCTTATGCCACACAGTACAGTTGTTTGCAATCACTAGGGCAAGATCCCTTGAGGCAAACATCCTTGACAACTAGATTGGAACTAAGATAGATCCCCATGACATTCTCAGCGTCTCCTCAGATTTCACTAATTTCCCTTCCCAGATTGCTTTTCCATTTCCTTTTGAGAATTAACCACACACGTTATTACATTATCATTTGGTAGAGAAAAATAAATCATTTAACAAAATTAAACATCATCATTCTGTTACATATAACAGAGCACTGTTGTGTAAAGCTGTGCTGGACAAAGTATGACTTGATTTTATCGCTTGTTTGCTCTGGGATCCTAGGGGAATCACAGAACCCCTTTAATCCTTGGTTGACTCAGCTATAAAAGTGTAGCAAAAGTTGATATTTACTTCACAAGATTGTTAAGGAGTTTAAGAGCTAATTGTTGAAATTCTTTGTACTGAATTTAAGAGATAATTACTTAATTATAGGTATAAATGGAAGGAAAATAAGAAAATATGCTTATAGTGGTTTTTCAAGAAGTAGAAAAAGGAGAAAGAAAATGGTGGGTGTACCATAGATCAGAAGGTGGGAAGTGGGGAGGATGAGAGTAAGATTTCTACCTACAATGTAAAAGATTATGATAGAAGAGAGGAAGCAAAGAGAAATGAGTTCACACTAGAAAATGAGCCTCTGCCTCCTTCTCTTCAACCCAGCTCCACTATTAAAAATTTGTGCTGCATGAGACATTTTACTTTAATAAGGTCAGGAATAGTCACAATTATATTTTTACGTGATTAATCACTGCTCACATTCAAAATTCTATACATGATTGAGGGACAAATAGGAAATCCAGTCATACCATCAGCTAACAGTAAGTGGGGAAAGGGATTGGAGAAAAAAACTTGAAAGTTTGATAAAGAAAAGACTCTTTATTAGACAATTGTGTTGACATGAACATTATTTCCACTTATCACTTTGTTAGAGCCAACTGTAAACTTCATTCCAAATGTCTTTATTAATCTTGTAGGCATTTTTGTGTAGTTCTTCATTAGTAGTTTTGCATAGTATTTGAAACACATAGAAGAAGATAAAACTTGGAGGTCATAAAGGAAAAGTGAGATTGTTGTTGGTTACATTAGGATTGGAATATTGAACTAAAGTCAAAGGCAAGTGGACCTGAAGAAGTGTATTATTTAAAAGTCTTTGGACTCCAAAGCAGAAGGATTCTACATAAAGATTGGCCCTTTTTGGAAGAGTAGAGTAGGGCAATGGAGAATTTTCCATATGAATTTTATTATAAATATATTGGCAGGGCACTTTCTAGAAATAAGAAGTACAGACTTGTAATCAAATATTTCACGGGGGATAGGGACTCAGAGAAGGAGAGAGGGAAGTCATTTTAGGGCTTCTAGGCATTTTACACTTCTAGATTTCAGATATGGGGATATACAGGGCTATGATATGTCTGCTGACAGAAACCACAGAACTACCCAATGGGAAAAAGTGGACAAGGAGTTTCATTTTGAAAGGAGATTACAATTCATGTTCAACCTGCAGTTAAATACAAAGCAGCATATTTATCTCTTCACTATGTGATATTGTCAGAATATTGGTCTGTATTCAGACAAGCATGTTTGACTTTTTAGAATAGACTCAAATTGCAATAACAAAAAAAAAACATGTTTTTTTTTTCCTGAGTCCATTAAGCCTGGAGCAGAGTATTGGCTGTGGAGAGATGTCTCATAAAAAGATGGGTACACTAAATTGATCTTTAGTTGGGGAAGGGGCATATTAAAATACTACATGAAGCTGGTTCTTTGAATCAAAACCCATTACCTATAGTAGGCTTTCTTTTGGGCCACCAACCAGTTCCCAAATCATGACAAGGAGACTTATGAGTTAGAAAAGTTTGGCTTTATCTTGTGCTTATCCCACTATCTCTGACAATCAAATTTAACCTGTTTCTCTTCAGAGATGTTTTGCCTTGGGGCTTTTTCTCTTTCTTTCATTCTGTATATCCTACATTTCCTGTTTCTTCCATGGCTGCCTGGCCACCTGGTCCTGGGCATCCCCTTTTCTTGCTCCATCACTCTGCCATTGTTCTCTTCTCCCTTTCCTCTCTTTTCTCCCCCTAATTATGCTCTCTGTCCACCAGCCCAACAAGTCACTCTACTGCCTAGCTACTGGCTGCTCAGCATTTTAGTAAACCAATCAAGTGCCTTTAGCAGGCAAAACAACATATATTTATATCATTAAATATATACAGCATAAACAAATGCAGCGCATCTTTACATCATTGAATAAATGCAGCATGAACACACCTTTACATAGTTAAAGCAATATCCTGCAACATAAACAAATGTAACACATATTTACATAGTTAAAGTAATATTCACAGCAATTACCTATGACCATTTTTCTGAGTTGTAGGCCTGGAATTTTATCTCTTTTATAATAAATTAGCTTTAATGGAAGCACAGTATAAGGGGGACATTAAGATAAAATTATTTACCATTTTTATTTTTCTTTTTTCTATTTCTTTTCATTTTTCAAGACGGGATTTCCCTATAGCTTTGGAGCCTGTCCTGGAACAAGCAGTTGTCGACCAGCCTGGTCTCAAACTCATAGAGACCTGCCTGCCTCTGCCTCCAGAGTAATGGGATTAAAGGTGTGCACCACCACCGCCCAGTCCAGCCACCATTATTCTTTTTCTTTCCTTCCTCCTCTTTTTTTCTCTAAAATTCTTGCATTTTTTCATTTCCTTGTTTTCCAACAACCTTTTATTCATAACATTGTTCCTTATGGGACTGTTCACATATATGCCTTTAATATGTGTGATCTCATTTTATCTCCTGTGGGAGGAAAATTAACGTAGAATGGGAGGTGCAGTTGTTTACCAATACTTAATTTCCCTTAATCTCTAACCACCAAATGCCACTCCAATATCAGAAATGGTTGCAGGGCATGTTTAAATTGTCCTCTCTCAACAACTGAGCACTGTGGAACAGGGGGTAGACTACTCCAAATGGAGCAATTCACAGCAAATCTTTGTTGGAACCTAGGCTTGTTTTTGCATGAACAAGTATTTTAAGAGAATTAAAATGGAAAACTGGCTGTTCCGCATAACACTCACTGTGAAACATTTTTACAGACCACAGGGGCATTCCTTTTTATTTTTATAACTGGTGAAATTAAAAAAAAAAAACAAAGAAGAATGTACACACACACACATGCACCTCACAAACAAAGCTAAATAAACACAAGCCCCTTATGACTCTGTTTTCCTGGAAGGAAGCCATGGAAGGAAAGAGCCATTGGGCAAAATTACAAATGTGGAGCTAGACAAGGCCATGGAGATCATTCCCTGGAATCCCATCAAATCTCGGATGAGGAAACAGGCTAAGTGAGTGCACAACTTTCCCAAAGTCACAGTTAGTTAACATTTCAGCAGGGACTAGCATTTAAGTCTTTTAAATCCCAGCCCAGTCCTCTTAAATCATCTGGAAGGTGAGAAACAAGTGCTGGGGTCCCGAGGACTCACTTATCTACTTGTAAAAGGAGGTTTGCCTACCTGGGAGGGACCTAGCCTGCATTGCCTTATGGTATAAAATATGAAGCCATTTCTCCAACAATTTTTCTGTAAAGTTCTTTCAGGCAAGTTCAGCATCTTCCTGCTGGGTTTTCTGGCTGCTCTAAAAAATTTATCCCTATGCCTATGGTTACTCACACAGCCTTTGCACGCAAGAAACTGAACCAGTGGCTTCTGAATTATGATCCCTGAGCTACTTGGGGTTTGGCATGCCATGCAGTTTAGCAAAAAGATAAATTTCAATTTCCAGAAGAGTGACTTCAGGAAAAGGAGGGAAAGAAATGGTTTTTAACTGAAAGGTGAAACACAAACTGTGGATTTTACCATTGACAATACACTGTAATTTCTCAGAGAATGGAATAAAGAGTGGGGAAAGCGCTAAAAAGAACATTATAACACAGACAGCATCCTGCAATGTATGCTAGCTAGAGGAATATGCAGACCATTTTCTCGGACCCTGAAAGCAGGGCCCTGTATGGAAAAAAATCCTATCTGCATGCAGTATTGTGCAGTTTCTTTTTTGATATGAAGAAATACTTATTCTCAATGATCTTGTGGTCATTGCCTCCACTCCCAGCAGCGGAGTTAGGAGTACTGTAACAGTATTTACTGGGGAGAAATTCTATACATCCTGGCAGAGTATTGGAACATACCAGAGAAAAATAACAGCTTACATTCAGATAGGTTAGGATCATATAAGTCTACCATTGAGTGTTCTTCACCCAGACTAAGTTTTGTTGGCTGCCATATTTCCAAATGGATGCACAGACATATCTGGAATGGAATTGTGCATGTGCACTCATGGGAATACACTCAAATGGCCACACACGCTCACACACACATACACAGGCACACACAATTATGGCTTCAACACATGGTTACAATTTCCTTATTGTCCCAAATTGAATTTGAATATACAGTAAGCCAGCTGTATCATGATCATTTTACAAAGCCTGGAGATAATTTATCAATTGAACTTCAAAGCTCTCTCAGCCTTTCCATATTGCTTATTATTAAGCAGTTAAATGTGTAATCATTTTAGAAGACAAATATTAAATTTAAACTAAGGTCAACAAGTCTTAAATCAATGAAAGTTTGCCAAGATTTCATCTTGCTTCACCTACTTGTTTTCTGCCATTCCTTCACACATAGTCATCACTTCTCTGATAGCTTAAGACATGGAGTGGAAAAGGCTACAGAGGGATCTACAAAAGATGGCATGTTATTTTCTTTCGATATATAGGGAAGAAATTTAAGAAGATGCTGTGCTTCTTCTGACCATACAGTAAAAACTTGATAGTTTTAATGATAGTGTAAATGTTTGTTGACTGCTGAAATTCCAGTGAAAAAGACACATGAGATTTAGAAGTGAGCAATGCTGAAATATTGGTTACATGGGAGAGAATTTGAATATTTATTTCTGAATAGGCATAGAAGCAAAAGTCAGCATCTGTAGCATCTGTATTATTCATTTTCTGATAGCCTTGAATCTAGAGTCTCTTCTATTTCTCGTTTACGTATAAAATGAATGAAATTTAGTTTAAGTAATTTTGGGTAACAGCTGATGAATTGGCTATAAAGGGAAAGTTTGACCCTAAATTTCATTCTCATAGCCTCAGGCTCAATGGTGAGGAGTCATGGTGACCCTAGAATTTTTTTTCTTTTTTCTACATTAAAATAAGTGTTCTGTGTGATAGATGCTTCTTCTCTACCTTGTAACTAAAGTAGAACCTGAATATAACATGAGTAGATGATGGTCTAAGTAAATGTTCAGAGCCATTGCTCTTTTGGGGGGGGAGGGGGTTAGACAGGATGTTTTCTGTAGCTCTGGGATCTGTCCTGGAACTAGCTCTTGTAGACTGGGCTGGCCTCAAACTCACAGAGATCCAATGCTTCTGCCTCCCGAGTGCTGGGATTAAAGTTGTATGTCACCATTGCCCAGCTGCAGAGCCATTATTCTTGTTAGCAGTGTACAGATGACTCTTAACTAGAAGTTATTAAGCTTGAATTTTTAAAGGACTCTTCTTTGTTATCATATATACAAAAAAAATTAAACAAGAGAGTAAGGCCCAATGCTTGCTACCCACTCCCATAGTTAATGGCTTAATATTAAGCATAAGACACAAACAAAAATAATTTTAACACAAGTTAAATATATATATATATATATATATATATATATATATATATATATCATTGCAAATATGAAACTATCTATCTAGGAATCAATGTAAGCATCAAAAGAATCATAAATGTTGAAGGACTAAGATAGGCCTATGAATTTTTTTGGAGGAACAAATGCTGATAACTAAATACTAAAGAGTATACACCCTGAAGTGGAAGAATAAATGCCTTCAAACTGTGTTAAGAACTAGTGGGGAACTGTAAACAGAGACTGTTCCTATTTCCCAGCTGCCCAGACCCAAATAATCAAACAGAACCTAAATTACAACACTGCTTGGCGGATGACTCAGACATATTTCTTGTTAGCGCTTACATCTTAAATTAACCCATTTCTATTAATCTGTGTATCACCATGAGGCTGTGGACTACCTGTAAGGTTCCAGCATCTTTCTCCTTTTAGCTGGCAGATACATGGCATATCTCTGATTCTACCTTCTTTCTTCCTCTGTCTCTGCTTGGATTTTCTGCCCTCCTATATTCTGAACTGCCATAGGCCAAAGCAGCTGCTTTATTAACCAATGGTAATAAAGCATACTCACAGTTTATAGAAGGGAATCTCACATCAGGGTACTGTGCAATTTATAAGACCGAATCCATGCTCTAGTTGAAATTAAGTTTTCATGAGGCTTGCTTAGCTTTTTTTTATATGCTTTCACTTTTTTACTAAAATGTTTGTTTAGCATAGTATTATGTGGAAGGGTCATAAATTGCCATGATTTATAGTTTATATAAATCTTTTAATATAATTTTATGATTTATATAATCTTTTCTAGAAATAGACATCATTATATTGATGAACTTAATTTCAATATCTTTAGAGGCTTCTAATATCATCTAAGACTCAAAGTATACTAGGAAAACATCAATGCTATAGATAGCATTCCACAGATCAGTGCTGACTTTATGAGACTATATGTTTTACAACTATTTATCCCTCCTTATATTTATATTCCATCAAACTATCAATAATATTAGGGGCAATAACTAGTTTAAATAATCACCTCAACCATTTCCTAAAATCAACTAAAGAGAAGTTTTTGTTGTCTCTTTCATATGTGCTATGTATACTTGCTGAAATCATGCTAAATTATCTGTATACTTCTAGAGACTTAAGCTAACTCTTAAAGAACTGAAAACTGTATGAAAACTTTCTTATTTTTTGGCCTTTGTTTAATGATGTATACTGATGTGGGGAGTCCGTTTGTATATGTATTGATTTAGGATAAGGAAAGAGTGGATATGAACCTTTCCCTTGTACTCAGCACTAAGTTGATGGGCATTCTACTTCCCGAAGTATGGAATTTTGAAGTTATTGATAATCCCTTGTCTCCTCTTGGCAGTCATGGAGCAGTCAAACAAAATTTGGAGCAAGCATGCCAGAGGGAGTATTCTACTTTCTTGATATGCACTTGTTTATTGATTATGCCTGAATGCCTGTTTCCAAAGCTCTGCCTCAATTAAGTTCTACATACCCTCACCTTCATTTTAGGCTGGGTTTCTATTTATTTTACCTTAGTTCACTCAACAAATATTGTTGTGAAATTAAAAATTACCTACTCTGAGTTCAAACATGTGTGTGTGTGTGTGTGTGTGTGTGTGTGTGTGTGTGTGTGTGTGTGTGAATTGAGGGGCAGGAGTTGTTTGGTAATGAACATAGGATCTCCCAGTCAAACACACAATGTACAAATGGCTTAGGGCCACAATTTTTAAAACAATTTTATCAAAGAGAAAATGATGATGATGACATATATTCCTAAACTTGCTCAAGTTTTAAAAGCTTGATGGTAAAGCATTAGGATGGGTATTGTACTGATGTGCCTGTTTTGACACTGATTATCTTTATTTTTGAACTATGCATACAGCATAATGGGCTTCTTTATTACAGGTTGGGCATGTGTATCATCGTTCTTTGCTCATGTACTTCTCCATAACTTCCCTTGCTTGTATGACCTCACATTAACACTATTTTAGTCAGCCCTTGACATTTTTATTGGATACAATTTCATCATTTCCTGTACACCGTCTTTCTTGTTTGCTTATTGAGCTGCATGCCTCCACAAAATTTAAAAAAAAATGGTAAGTTTCCTCGACTTATTGTAAAATTTGTAAGAATCAGCTCCTTTCCAAAATTTGCCAAAAACAAATTAGACAAGTGTGCTTGGAACTTACTCCATAACTAATTAATTAAGGGCCAGTGAGTGCTTGCTGCTATGCCTGAAGGCTTGGGGTCCACCCTCAGAACCCACATGGGGAACTAACTCCTAGAAAATTGCCTTCTGACCTCTAAGCATACACCATGGCACATGTGTGTGCATGTACTCACAAACTAAAATAAATAAACATGAAAAAAGCACTCAATTCTGAGTTTAAATGATGCTTTGATAGTGTATGGCTATGTGGGAAAGGGTTTGTCTCTAGTAATACATATGCAACCTGATGAAGGACACATATGTAAATAATACTTCGTCAAATCAACTGAAACATATATGAAATTGCAGTTATCAGTCTGTAGCCATTTTTACCACTGTGATTGAAGTAAATGCCTAAGCATTTGACAGAAATCATTTCGGCAAAGTTTCCTCAGCATATTGCTCCAAGCATGGGAATAAACCGAGTTTCTACATTTGCGGATCACAGCTGTGACATCAAAGACTTAAAGTGGTTAAAAGCAAACAGAAAGTTTTGACGTTACTGGCTTCCATGAAGAGTGTTTCAGACAGTACCCAAAGAAAAATGTCTTTTGTGCTCTGGAATTCAGGAAAACAGATGCCTCAGACTTGATTTGAAGAATATATGGCCATTTTAGCAACTGCAGAAGGTTCTATATCAACGACAAAGGGAGAAATCAACAAATCAAGAGTGATATCAGGCTAGTAATATGGCTCAGTGGTTAGGAGAACTTCCTGCACTCAAAGTAGAGCTGACTTCAGCTCCTAACTCCCAGCCAGGTGGTACACACCACACACACACACACACACATAAACACACACACACCACACAGAATAAATAAATAAATAAATAAATAAATAAATAAATAAATAATCTTTTTAAAGGAATGATAAGATTCATTAAATCTCTAAACAGAAACTAACTGAAAAGTAACTGAACTTCTCAGGTTTCTCAATTTCATGAGCTTTATATTCGCTTGTGCTACTTAAAAAATGAGAGCTTGATTTATTTTAAATAAATATATTGTTTTCCTCTTATGGATGGTGACCGGTCTGGATAACTAGTGAGGCGGACATGTCTTTGTGTATGGCTCTAACTTCTACCACTTGCTCCGGTACTATATTGACTGTCTATGTTATAAGATTGACTCAAAAAGGCTTCAAATGGTCCATCTTTCCTGAATGAAGTCTGTCTGTTTTTGAGAAGAATCTTCCCTGGAAAAACCTTCTGATGGTCAAAGTCTGCCCTCTGCATGTCATGTGGCATCCTCACACCACACCCTGCACTGCCCTGATTGATGCTCGTCTGTTACTCCCCCCTCAATGTCTTTACTTATTTGACAATGTTCTGAGTTCTAGGGTGACCTTTGACATTTGTAATGTGTTATACATGTAATCTTGTTGACTGTCTAATAAACATTGCAACAGCTTTTTTAGTGGCTGCCACGGGCAAAAAAAAAAATCTTCCTCAGAAATAAGATCAAGTGCTGGTTCTAAATAAATAAATAAAAGATAAATAAATAAATCCACCTACTTTTCCATTTGAGAACTTTCAGAGCACATTTACAGCTAATGATTCACTTGATAATCTTCCTGTAAAGTATTTGCCTTCTAAAGAAAATGGCATTTCAAGTTTGGACTCATACAGAATTACTTCAAGGACATTCGATGCAAAACACTCCTTAAGTAAAGATAAAATTTGAAGTCCAAAGTCTTTGAGTAACCAGAATTGTTTCTTCTTTATGCTTCATTTTGATATACTGTGTTTCTTTTAATTTCATAAAGATTTTCATACAAAGTGAAAAACACTAAATAATTGTTTTCTAAATTACCTTTAAATCTCCAATGAAACTCTTTTGTACCCAGAACTGAACAAACCAAAGATTTCAAAAACTCATTTACAAACACAAATACATAAGCACATAGAGGGGCAGGGAAGGCAGATAGAGAGAGACACACACACACACACACACACACACAGAGAGAGAGAGAGAGAGAGAGAGAGAGAGAGAGAGAGAGAGAGAGAGAGAGAGAGAGAAATTCAAAACAAGCCCTCAATAAATAACAGGGAATAAAAACCTACCAAGGAAATAGGAAAAAAAGAAAAGCTCTTGTGGCTTAATCTGTTTTGAGAATATTCCTGTTAAATAAATTTTCCACGTGACCCAAAGTGTGAGCCAAGTAAGTGCATATGGTGAAACTCTAGCAAATACTTATAAGGGGAGTAACCCACAAAGGAATTAAAGATCCTAGCCACATATTTAATTTTTTCACCCAAACTGTTAAAAGTTATGTCATTTTTCACTGCAGAATGCAGGCTGGTTAATGGATTTAACACTACCATTTGGTCTAATTTCCTGATGTCTGCTCCAATCTTGTACAGAGAACAACGTTATACAGAGAATCTTTACAGAGAAGGAGAAAAACCTAGACTTTCATCTTATTTTGTATGTTTTCACAAGGCTTTTTTTCCCTTTCCCTCATTGAAAATTGATGTTGGTTAAAAGAGCAAAAGTTTCAAGATAGTGGCAAGTTTTAAGGTGGTCTATCTCTGAAACCCAAGTGGCTAAGATAACATAATTTTCAAGCAAAAACCGCTCGACTTTGGACCAGAAAATTGAAAGGGAATAAAAGGAGGTTCTTCTATTCAGACAACATATTTTCTTTTACTAAGAATTTTTAAACTTTCCTATATGAACCTAGCTTCATCTACCTAGCTTGCCCTTGCTTTCTTTTTTCCTAGCAATGTCACTACACTAATAGGAAATTAATGGCAATAGTTATCTTCTGTATGGTTTTTCTGAGTCCCTTTTCTTTGTTTATCTCCTTGCTTGCTTTTCCCTGGCAAAGGAACTACAGATTGGAAGATATGTGATTGTCTGACAAATATTTGTAGATTTTAAAGTACCTTTGTATAATTTTTGTGTTTCTGATCTTTTATGTGCTATATTGATCCCTAGAAATTTGACTAAAGGCAGTAAAAATTATTAGTAAATTTAATGGTCACTGAAAATCCATAAATACTTTAAGCAATTTATAATTTCAAATTAACTACATAGGATGTGATGGCCTTTCATTATTTCCATCTTTGGTGAAGTTTGCTTCCTCATTTAAAATATAAGAAGGAGTGCTCATGGAACTAACTGGGGACCTCAGCTTGGGCACCTGGGAGCCCCTCTAATGTCAATTCTCCTGCCCACCCTAAAGTGGGTCCCTTAACTAAGAATTGTGGTTCCGTGCTCCCCTATCCAACCTTCCTTTATCCCGATCCTCCTGTTTCCCCAAGCCCCCCCTCTTTCCCTTCTACCTTTTCTCTCCCCATCTCCCCTTACCCCCATCCCACCCCACCCCCAAGATCCCACTTTTCTCCCCGGCAATTTTGTCTACTTCCCTTATCCAAGAGGATAACTATATGTTTTTCCTTGGGTTCACCTTCTTACTCAGCTTCTTTAGGTTCGCCTATTGTAGACTCCGTGACCCCTATTTGGACTCTCTGAACATGGCGATCAATGAGGGCTGATGAGACGCCAAAGACAATGGCACGTGGTTTTGATCCTACGCAATCTGCTGGCTTGGTGGGAGCCTAGCCAGTCTGGATGTTCACCTTCCTAGATATGGACGGAGGGGGGAGGACCTAGGACTTACCACAGGTCAGGGAACCCTGACTGCTCTTTGGACTGGAGAGGGAGGGGGAGAGGAGTGGGGGGAAGGGGAGAGGGTTGGGAGGAGGGGGAGAAGAGTGGGAGGAGGGGGAGGGAAATGGGAGGCTGGGAGGAGGTGGAAATTTGTTGTTCTCTTTCTTTATTGTCCTTTTATCAATTAAAAAAAAAAAGAAGGAGTGCTCATTGTAGTTTGAAGTACCTAGAAGTTTACAAGTGCTAATCAGTTTAATATAGCTCAGTGTCACTCACAACTACTTTGAAACTCTGTGGTTCTCTCTGTATGTCCCTGTCTCTGTTTTTCTCTGTCTCTCTCTGACTCTCTGTTTCTCTCTTTCTTTCTCTGTGTGTAATGGGAGTCTGTGTATCTGTGTGTTTGTGTCTGTGTGTTTCTACTTGACCAGCTTATGCAAATGGGTCACACAGGACAGGATAACCTGTTTTCTTGATGCTTAATCCTGCCAAGAACCCCAGGAAACATTTTAGAAAGATTCTTTCCACTCCTATACAAATGTTCATTGTTGCATTTGGATTATAGATAGTCTCTCTCCTTTAAAGCTAAAATACCCTGCAAAGAAAGGAAATCAGTAATTCTTACTCTCTTGAATTGCTGGTTAACTAAAGGAGTTAGTGTACAATAGGTACATGATATAGCATAAACAATTTATTACATTAATTAGTTTCATAATGTTCTACAGTCAGAAACACATACACACACATACATGAATAGATCAAAGAAGAGTAATATTTTCTAAACTACAGTTTTCAAAAATCAGGCACAAACGAATGATTGTGTGTCCTTGTAGGCAGAGTTTTTGGCCTCAAGCTATCACAACTAATCACTCAGAGGCTTAAAATTAATTACAAATGCTAGACAGATAGCTCAGGCTTGTTATTAGCTAACTCTTATAGTAAAATTAACCTGTATTTATTATCTATGTTTTGCCATATGGCTTGGTACCTTTTCTCAGCACATGCCTATCTTGCTCTTTCTATATCAGCAGGCAATCCACTGACTCCACTCTTTTCCCTCCCAGCATTCTCAGTGGGACTATCCTGCCTATACGTACTGCCTGGCTACTGGCCAATCAACTTTTTGTTAACAATGAGAGCAACACATTTTCACAGTGTACAAAAAGGATTTTTCCATATCATACCTTACAGTCTAAGAAGACAATAGTAAGAAGGAGAAGGTTGGTACTTCCAGAGTCATGAAACATTTCCCTAGTTCATGGGCAGTTTTCTATGTGTGACTTAAAAAGTCTTTGTTAAAAATTATGAAGAGTTGGTAAAAGGTATGTATCCTATTCAAAGATTATGAGCCCATATCGATCATCAAAGTACATCCACTTTAAAATAGAGTAAACCAGCAAAGAAGGTAAGAAGAATCCCTAGCATCATCAATTCAATTTCATATATGTATGAATATATTCTTTAAGGGTAATACTTAAAATTTAAAACTTAACTTTTTTGAGTGTATGTATGTGTGTATGTGTGCTATTTTATTTTGTTTTATTTAAACTGGTACTTTGAGAGTTTCAAACTGATGTTAACTTGGCTCTGGTTGGTTTTGTTTTCCCACTTATTATTTGAGGCACAAGGAAAAAAAACATTTAAAAGATGCCCTACATACCACATCTACTTTAGAGAAGAAATCCAGTAATACTGTGTGAAGTAATCACGAGCTTTATTAAAAAGTTTGGAGATTATTTTGACCAAGTGTTGACAGTCTGAAGTCTTAGATTTAAAAATTACTTTAATAGCATTGCAAATATGTCATATCCCTTAATTAATATGAAATGTAGAAAAATTTTAGTACAAAATATGTTTTAATTTCCCAGCTTTAGTTAGTATTTATAGAATCTGGAAATAATGTAGGGTTTAGAGTTTATTTATTCCTTAATAAATAAAATAAGAGACAAAATATTTTCAGTACATTAAGATTAAAGATTTCCTCATAAAAAATGTGGGATGGGCAGCAGGTGTCACAGGAAAATTTCATCAGACACTAGTGTGACCTCCACGATCCCTCTGATCCTCTCTACACCCACAAAATATATTGAAAAAATTAATCTTGTACAAGATTGAGGGACCCAACAGTGACCTGAGCCAAGTTTCATAACTTCTCAAAACACAATCTGTACCATCACCATGTTGAGAATGTGAGGGGTCAAAGTGTCATATTGCTTTCTGAATGGCAGAGGAAAACTGCTATTTTAATATATTCCCTATATAAACACATCTTATGCCAAACATGGCTCATTTGATGATTTCCCCAAAGTGCTGGAAATTGTACTGTATTTAATCAGGAAGATAATAGTCACTGTGGGACCCTGCTTGGTAAAGTAATATAAGAATCTTCTCTTTCTAATTAGCTGTTCCAAGGCTGAAAACAATTTTAATAGTGTTATCAAGGCCTATCTGACATAAATTACTACTTTGCCACGATGAGGTCAAAAGCTTCAGGTTCTAATACAAATTTTAGAAGCCGTACATGATGAAGCTCTGGCTTTGGTAGTCGGCTGATCAAAAGGTTACATTAGCAAAGAGTAAACTAGGTATTCAGGGCTCAGTGAAAATAGGTAGAAACAGCATTATGTAATACTGCTGACATTTTCTCAATATTTGTGGTGAAGAGTTACTCAAATAAATTTGAATTAACTTGGTTGTTAAAGCAGTCAACACTGATTCAAAACCTATGATAAGTAGGTTATGAAAAATGATTTCAAGGACTTTTGGGATCTAAGAAGTTCAATGTCCCTAATCTCCTGAACAGAATGATTCTAAATGTAGCAAATATTACCTAATTAACCCTCATAAAGTACCTTTTCCTACTGGCATTAAATTTAAAGAATTCTCTCAAAATATTGTTAGAAACCAGACTTCATAAAGAACCTCAAACTATTAAATAAATGTGTGTGTGACAGGCCAAAGAACTGCTGTGGGTACATAACAGAGGTGACAGTTTCTGCTTTCTAGTGAAGCAAGCCTCATCACATTATGACTTGAAAGTATCATGGGGCAATATATTATTCAAATTCTTCTGGCAATAGGTGATGCTAATGTGAGCAAACTTACTGCAGGTAGTTCAGAAGAACTGAACATACAATCACACACAATGACAGCCTTGATTCTGATAATAAGCAATTATTATTAGCTGCTGGTTCCTGCAGCTACTATTCTATAGTCTTTAACTATATTTCACATTATTCTATTTACAGTCATAGAGGTTAAAGATAGTATGCTGTCTTGATTGCCAATCAGGAAGGATTTAAAACCACCCTCAGAACAAATCTCTAAGTGTCCATGTGAAGGCATTATCTAGGCATTTAATCAAGGTGACAAAACTCACCTTGACTGCCATCCGTAGTATTCCAAAGTATGAGGTCCCAGGTAGAACAGGGAAAGGTGAGCTGCATAAAGGCATTTGTCACTTTGATCTGGTTGAATCCTGCTTTATGCAGTGTGACCAGGTGGTCCTTGCTCTGGATACCTTCCATGCCCTGCTCTGGTGGACTCTGTCCCAGGAAATGAAAGTCAAAATATAATATCTTGATTTAAGTTGTCTTTGTCAGATGTTTTGTGAGACTAAGATAACTAATACTACCACATCCTTTGGTACTTCAGGACCCACTACATACATCACATGTTGAATTCAGAGTCAATATGCTTGATATGATTCAACATTGATGCAGTAACCATTTTATTGCACCACTAAACCAGCCAAAGACCTCGCAGTTTGTTCAAATGCATTCCGATGAGCACACAGTGATAACACTGCCCAAAGACACATTTCTCAGAACATGTTCAGAATGAATGCCATTAGACTTCTGCTTAGTGATATTTTCTACTGTATCACACCTGATCATTCCCCTTCTCCTTTTCTCCAAATTTAGACAGTAGTGAAGGGTTGTTGTTCCTTCTGCAAATTTAGACAGTAGTGAATGGATGTTTTAAAGAGAGAATTAGCAGCTTAGGAGCTGAGACAAGTAGCAGTCTAGATGTTTTGTGAAAAACAAAAACTTCATTTACAATATCCTAGGTTTTTGTAGGGGGTGGGGTGTAGGTGATCTGAACAGAATACTGAAAGTCTATTGCAAAAGATGAAGTGCAATTTTACCTACACATTCGTTTCAAGGGAAATGGTATCTTGACATTGAACACATGAAACATACCGAACAATTTAAAATGAAGAACAGTTTTTAATTGAAATGCTCGCAAGCCTACTCTCTTCACCCAGGGTGCCTTGTTATATGTTTGTGAGCAGAATCACTAAGCTTGTAAATGTAAATGCCATAGCTAGTTAAAATGCTTTCAGACTAAAGCCTCAAAAGGTTTTGATCTTGAACAATATTCAGGCAAACATGGAAACCATTGTATCATCTGTCATCTGAGGTATGAAAATGTCTTGTAGTAGCTCAGTCCTATAGACATTGATAGAAAAATTCTGGCAGACTTTGAACAACAGTTTTGAATATTTGTACCAGGAGGAGCGGGCTGCTTGTTTACGCACTGCCCAGCTAGCTTACACCCTAAATAATCACACAGAAACTGTATTAATTAAATCACTGCCTGGCCCATTATCTCTAGCCTCTTATTGGCTAATTCTTACATCTTGATTTAACCCATTTTTAATAATCTGCATATCACCACGAGGTCGTGGCTTAAAGGGAAATTCTGCATGTCTGACCTGGCATCTCCATGGCGTCTCTCTCTCTCTCTCTCTCTCTCTCTCTCTCTCTCTCTCTCTCTCTCTCTCTCTCCCTCTCTCTGCTTCCTTCCTCCCAGAATTCAGTTATGTCTTCTCTGCCTACCTAAGTTCTGCCCTATCGGGCCATGCAGTTTCTTTATTAATTAACCAATGAAAGCAACACACAAACAGAAGGACCTCCTACACCAAATATTGTTGGATACTGTCTTCCAAGCCCACCAGCCTCAAGAGAAAATGAGCATTATGAAGATAGAGTGCCCTGCTTCATAGAAATAGTATAATAATATAATAACTTGGGTAATCATTTATGTCTGTGGATGTTTGTAAGCTTTGAAAATATTTAACTAAGCATTCAGAAGTCCTAATACCTTTTCAAATCCTTGAGATGATTTCCTTTTTAACTGTGTTCATCTAATACATAAAAGTGTTAAATATGTGATATATGTAGAAAAGTAATATAAGAAAATGTATGTTATATAATGTTCTGAATAACTTCAAAAAATTAGCTTTTCAGACAGCAATCATTATATTTAAAGCAGGGGTTGGAGAAATTGTTCAACTGTTGCTTACAGATCTTGCAAAGAACCTGAGTTCCAATATTAGCACCTACCTACATAGCAGCTTATAACCACTTCCAGGGCATCTGATGTCCTCTTCTGTCCTCTCTGGGATCCTGCATATGTGTGATGGACATAAATTCACACAACCATATATGCACACACCTAAAGCTTATAAATAACTACATGTTTAAGACTAAGTTTAGAACATAAAGAAATTAAGAATGACTAAGAGAGCATCAGCTATATGAGCTTTTGGGGTTGGGGCTTGTTTGTTTGCTTTTGTAGAAAAAATCTTTAACCTTATAGAAATTTTTTTTAATCCATAAAGAATGTATTCATTTTATTTACTTCTTTCCATGTTTTGCTTTCAGGACAGATGCCAATGGATGTATTTAGTTCAGAGAATATAGTAGAAAATATATTCTGGCATTGATGCTTACATAAATTCGGGGGGTTAAAACAATGAACAAAGAAAGATGAGATGCTGATAAAACTCTGCTGCTTACAAGAAATTTCCATCCCAGAACAGATTCCCTGATAGGCTATCTTAATGTCCAAGTTCTTGTGATCTTCAGTTAATATCCCATTTTACAGGTTGTTCTTTATTGTTGTTTTTTTATGCTTTTTGACAGCCTAAAGCATAAATCTTTAAAAGCATAGATGTATCCAGAAAACTGTTGCTTAGTTACAAGCTTGATAATGCTGTTTGACAATATTTGAACTTAACATTGACAAGCCAAATCTTAAAACATGTTAGTTAAAAAGTGTGTCATCCTGATGGAGCTATGCCTAACTAGGTCTAGGACTGGGTTTGGCTGAACATAAAAATGATATTTATAATTTATCACTGTTAGTATGCTTGTTAGTATGAGCTAAGAACATTGTAAGTTTGAGTTAATTTGATTTCAATTTAGTGAGATAAGAACCATCCCTGTCGTATATTTCTAGTAAAAATAACCATCAGAAATTCATAAATTTGTATTTTTATCACATAACTAACCAATGAAATATTTTATTTAATTTCTTGAAAAGTTCTTACCCAGTGTATTCTCCAGCTTTAATTATCATGTGCTGAGCGGGCATAGGGGTGGGGTGCGAGAAGCAAAGTTCTTCATATTCTTATTTTTGAGATTTCATTTAGTGTAGAGGATACAAGCAATTAGATAATTGAATTAGATGAACAGTCTGTGGCACAACCAGGGTAATTTATTTTCCTTTCCATAGTCTTAAGTACATTCTGACTGCTTTCCATTCTTTTTATTCTGGGTCCTGGTGGATTAGTCTGTGGCACATTTCACTTCTGAGTAGAGAAAAAATATCTAGGTATTCAAGAGTCTTAAATAGCAAATTTTGTTGTTGTTGTTGTTTTGTTTGTTTGTTCAGATATGTTGCAATTATTTCCCAAGAATAAATCTTTTCTTTAACAACTAGAAATTTCAGCATGCTCGTTTGATTTCAAAGGTAGGAAAAAAAAAACCTATGCGAGACACAAGGTTTTAGCAAAGAGTGACAAGTGTAGAAAAGATTACTCCCTTGCCTTTGTGAGTAGGGAAACTGTCTTTTTAAATTTATTCTTTAAATTCCATTTTACATTCCTTCCACATTCTCTCCCTCATGCCCGCTGCCTCTCCTCCCCAGCCCACTCCCCATCCACTTCTGCCAACAGGTAAGGGCTCCCTTGGGAAGTCAAAAAAGTCTGGTATATTAAGTTGGGACAGGAGCAAGTCCCTAACCCCTGAATTAAGGCTGAATATGGCATCCTATCATATGGAATGGGCTCCATCAAGCTAGCTTAATCAAGAGCCCTCAGAATTCAAGCAGGTCCTACAGTCCTGCTTAATACAGTAGACCAAGTGAAAAAGCTAATGCCTGAGTTTCAGGAGGCTTATCCAACTAGAGTTTTATATTTGCTTATTTGCTTGCTATTGTGAACATATAGTTCCTTAAGAAGGAACTTAAATGGGAAATAACCTCAAGACATTTGAATACACAGCATTTCAAATATTTCCAAATTATTAAAACATATGCTTTACACAGTTAGACTCCAACTAAAGTAAATATATATGCATATATATACATTAATAAGTATATAACATATAAATAATTTTAACATACACTTACAAAGAAAATTGCCTATGCCCTTTGAATGGCTGGGAAATAGAAAGAGAAGCAAAGAAGTATTCTTCTCATGGAGAGCACAGTTACTTTTTACCTACTTGTATCTGATTAGGTCAGGCCCATTTAGGATAACATAAATGTAAGTGAGTGACTGCAAAATGACTAATTCTAATCCAGTGGGCAAAATTTCTTCCCAACTTAAATTATTGTTTCCTTGATCAGCTGGTAAAAAATAGTATTGAATCTACAGAAATGGCCTGTTTAGCTCATTCCAACTTGCAATATTAAAAGGGAAATCTGGAATGTCTTATTTAGAATATTAAGGTTAGTACTTTGCAATTTGTAACAGGGTGATTTTTGCCAAGTCCACAAAGAAGAAACAGAATTGTTGATAAGCTGAAAAGTTGCCTTATCTCAAAATCTGTGTATCCATCACTCATCTGTTTGTTCAGCCATTCCTACAATGGGTTATAAGCTATTCCATTTTTCTCATTCTTCCAAACCAAAATGCAGACATATTTTTTAAAAATGCATACCAAAGTATCAGAAAAAAAAACATGAATGGTTTACTTGCTTCTTTAATTGCACAGGATTATCCTGTATCTCAGCAACAACCCAAACAGAAAGAAAGATGCCAAGAATTATGAGAGTTGTATGCTTATATGCTTCTCCTTCATCCTATCTGGAAAGCCTGTAGGAAGAAATCAGTGTTCATTTATTCATTTTTATGACAAATAAATTCATTGTATGCCTTTATCTGTGAGTAGTCTTATTAAAGAACTAGAAATATTAGAGAACTATTTTCTAAATGTTTGAACTTTTCTTGCACATTCTGAAAACAAGCATGGATGTGGGTCATTACAGGACTAGTTTGCTATCTCTATTGTATGTAGTTTATGTTATGCAGCAATCTTAACAGAATGTTATGTTACCTATTCTGTTCATTTTTGAGTCATTTGATAATGAAAGCTTGAAGAAAATCCTACCTGCCATTTCATTCCTTGTGTCAGATTCCCAGAATAAGAAGTCTGGCAAAATAAAAGATATAATTTTGTTCCCCAAGAGGACCACAGGCAAGAGGAAAACATTGAGTAATAAGTTGCATTTTCATTATGACGTAGTTAAAACCAGTAAGAGTAATACAGTGAGTTTCATTTCCTGTGAAAAGCATAGCATGATAAGAAACTAAGCCAAGAGGATAAACATTTTAGAGTACAGAATGAAAGAGGCTGTTGCTGAAAAGAAAAATGTGGAATGAAATACAGATCAGAAGGTCAGAAGACCCATACCTTACTCTTCAACTATTCTTTTATAATGTTTATAAATATCTTCATTGATTTCCATACTCTTGTAATTCTTAAGGAATCATCTGATGCCTCAGTAGAAGTTAAATGTAACTGTTGCATTTTAAAAGAATTGGTTTTTTTTTTCTCTATGAGATAATGATTTTACATGGGGTAAGGTTGGCTGAAACATAAAATTTAATATCAGTATCAAATGCTTAAAATTAATGCACACATTTTTGTTCATATTTATATTTATGTCTTAGTGCAGAAATAATATGATTTGTCAATGTTGCTAACAACTCTCTAGATAATTAATGCCCATGAGCAATTGTAAATATTAAAGTTCTCACCTGTATATTTCCCAGATTTTTAAAAGTTTAACAGCCAGTTAGTTCTTATTAAAGCATATTAGTATTAAAATTATTATAAAAAGAAATGAGTTGAATACAATACTCCCTATTTTCAAAAAATGTATTCCTTGTACATGCCTTTATAAACTCTTACTTCTTTGTAACATCTTACTTCTAGTAGAAGCTTAAATATTAGTGATTAAAGCTATGGCCACAACAACCACAACAAAAACCCAGGAGTGGATGAGGGGGAGAGAGACAGACAGAGAGATGGAGACAGAGAGAATGCATGCTGTGGGAAATGCATGTGAATGTGTGTGTTGGCATGCATGATACCCTGTGTAGATGTAACTCCCTGACAGTAAATCACATTGGAGATAGTGCCCAAGGCTGTTGATAATACATTAGATTAAAGATTTGTATTTAGTAGCCATCCTTACAAAAGCCCATGCAGACTGAAACAGTCTCAAGAAGTAATACAGTTCATATCATGTTCCTTTGATGGCTCAGACATCTGTTACAGATTATCCCTGTGATAACAATCAAATTAGGGACAGGCATGATGTTCAGTGGCAGAGTCTTTGATTAACATGCTGAGGCCCTGGATTCAATCCCCAACAGCCACATTGTCTGAAAAATATTAAAATGAATTGGATAGATCATGCATGCCTCTTCCCAGCATGTATGGCTTTTTTCCCTTACTACTAACCCCAGATACTAAGACAATGATTTGACACATGCTAGAAGCTTGTTGTTTCCCTGCTGCTAGAACTAGATGAACACCCATTAGTGAAATCATGCTGTTCCCTAACATGAGAAATTGTTCTAAGCCCCTCTTCCCTTATCCCTGCATCCATTTCCACGACCTCAAAATAAGCCCTGCTAAATTAAAGCCATATTTGTGCATCGTTAGAGGAAATATTTCTTAGTCGCCAATAAATGGTACTAGGTTTTGATTCTTGTGCATGTGCAGTGCGCTCTCCTGAATAGTTCGGTTCATTTGGTATTGCTGGGAGTCTGGTAATGAATCGCCCTGACAGAATACATAGTCAGGCAGATCGGACTGAGAAAATGAGTTCTTTGGGGCCACAGGATTGTATGGATTATAACAATATGTATTCACTGACCCACTATGAAGAAATGTTTCATTCCACTGCTCCTAGATGAAAACTGATAGTCTCTGCTGTTTTCATTGCTCAAACTGCACATTATCATGAGGGACTTTCTTTTAAATTAACTTGAGCACTAGCATAGCTTTTTATGAAAAGAAAAATTAAATCAAATGTTCCATATTTTGTTAACAGCATATTGGTTAAGTGAAAACAATTTCTCTATGGAAAAACAGAACAAATGTCTGAATTTAGAATGAAGTAATAATGATCTGTGTCTCTTTCTTTCTGTCACTATGTGTCTGTTTCCATCTCTGTCTCTGTCTCTCTTTCCCTCTCTTTCTTTCCTCCTTCCCTCCCATCTTTTTAGGACTGTTTTATGTACTTAAATAGAAGTAAGAAGTAGAAGTTTCTCTCACTTGTTTAAAACCTTTCTGCTTCAACATAGTTGGGAAAAAACACTAAGAAATCTTAGCTTGGATGAATTTGATTCAACGCCCAGAGATGTCTGAATGAACTTAAGTTCTCCTTTTCTTTGATTTTCCTTGGACATAGTACTTGCAACCAAAGCAGTCTCCAGAAATCAGAAGCCAGGAAGTGGCTAGGCTGCATCTGACCTTCCTGGCAGATACTTGTAAGTGGACAGAATTGCCTTTGCCAGCCCAAACTGCGTAATCTCTGGTTAGGCTTAGGTTCCATGCAAATACTTAGACAGACTGTGGTTTGTGCTGCTGGGCTTTGGTAATATGATATGCACAGGGACCAGGTCACTGACTTAAACCCAGCTGGACCAGGAGTGACCCTTTCTAATCTTCAGATGAAAGCTTGATATATGAGAAAAGTTAGTTGATCTGCTCAACAAGAATTTTCTGTTCTTGCTAAAGCCCAAATTATGATGGGAAAAAACCGCTTGGCAAAGCCAATAGAGGAAATAGAGAAACAGTTCCATTTTGACTGGGCCAAAATGCTAGCTGGCCAGAGCAGTCCAAGTCTGTTTCACTAAGTGATCTAACAAGGCAGGCACACATATGGTTATTTACTAGGGTGGCTGAAAGAGAACATGGGAATATTTACACTGAATGTTTTTGCTTGAACCACTCACCATATTTAAGTAAGAAACTTGAGGAAACGAGATCTTATTAAAACGTGGGCTTCGGCATTCAGGAGCCGTCCATCTTCTGCTCACTTCAGTAAGCTTGGTAGTAGGATTCCTAACATATGCACTGATTTTTCCCCAGTGTTGAAATCAAGGCAGTTTAAGTGAAGAGAATTTGAGTTATGGGATAGAATGTGCTGGATCTGGCATTCTTCAGACAGTGGAAAGGGTAAGGCATGGTGCACAAGAACTCTTTTTAAATGTTAGACCTAAATATCAGTGGTCTTGGAGACACCTGGAGTAGAAACTTAAAATAGAATCAAGTACTGACTAGGACAAGAACAATCACTCTTCATTGGAGATATGGCCACTGGTAAGATTCCTATCCCGCAGTGGATGGCCCACAGAGGCTCTCTTGCGGTGATTTTAGAGAAGAGGAGAAATGAGAAATAAATATGATCATATTTCAGCATAGAGATATATGAACTTCCCAAGATACATGCTAAAGTTTAGACAGTGCAAGCCACCTGATTTCTATTTGACATTTTTTTCCCCTTGCAACATCTGGTTATATATCCTTGAAAGAATCATTTAACTTTCTTCATCCCACCTTGACATACAACTTCCAGTTACACAAGTCCTTTTAAAACTGTATGTGAAGCACTTGGCATTCTGTTAGTACATGAGGGTATTACATAAATGCTAATCCTTGGGTCACATTTGTCTCACATGGCAATGCCACTTAGTAAAGCAGACAGAAACAGGTCCTAAAGTTGGATCTCCATTTTGTAGGCATGTATGGATTAGAAGAAATTTCTTTCCCTATATAAATGTAGTTTTATCCTTATAATGGATTAAAAGTGCATTTTAATGACCATTTGATCACTAAATCAGAAGTACAACAAAAGCTCTAAAAGGTTCTGGCATTTAGTAGTGTTCATTGTTATGAAATTTCTCTCTTCAGATGATCAGCAAGGAGACTTATCAAAGATTTCTGCTAGCTTTCAAAGGAAGTTACACATACGAAAATAGAACTGTCAGAACAGAAAATGTGACCGTAAACTTTGGGAGCCTTTCTTGTGCTTTGGATAGAAGACCAGACCCACTGAGAAGAAACTAACAGGGAGCACCAACGTTAGTTGTACATTATCACAAAGAAAAAGTCCATTCATGCACAATGACACTTATTAATGAAAATGAATGCTCACAGTATTGAGAAATGCAGCAGGAAGCAAGCTGTTAGTATCAAGCAATGTGATGTCAGTATCCTCAGCAGGGATGAGATCCATGCATAGGCTTGAACATCCAGCCCTGCCCTGTTCTTTCTTCAATGCTTCTCAGTTAAATTGCAAGTCATTTTATTTACTCACTTTATTTTCTTTCACTCTTCCCCCCCCAACACACATCTTCTTTTCTTAGAGCATTCCATGTCTTTTCATGTATTTCTCTAATGTGCACTGATTGCCATGACCTTCAGGGGTAAAAGGATTGATACTCATGCCCCATGTGTGTTGTACTTAATCATTTTTTTCCCCCTGAACTCACACCCAAGAACTTGTCTGAAGGCCAATTAACATTTGGGACACATTTTCAGGACTTGGCCACCACATTCACTCCGCAAACTTACACCACATGCTCCGCTAATTGGCTCGGCTGGAAGCTTAAGAAAAGAGACTGGAGCCCTGGTGGGCATAGAAGGCTGACAATGCCTTCACACAATGGCTCTCAACGGGAGTTAGAAACTAGAGCAGTGGAGGAGGATGTGCCTGTGTGGCAGGTCAGTTATAGGAAATGCTCAACACTTTGCCAAACCAACTTGAAAAGGGGGAGAAAAAAAGCAAGAGAAACGTTTGGAACAGGTGTTGTATTTTGTACTGTCTTTCTAAGACAGACTAAGAAGTATTTATTCACTCAGTATGTGGAATCGAGGAATGCAAACATGAGGATGCAATAGTGACACAGGGTCAAATCGGTGCTTGGGACTATGTAGGGTCTTGGACTCTGATTCAGGTCAGTTAACTTCCCAAGGACAGTGTCTACATCGGCAACATAGTATTGGATTTTCATCTAGTTTATCTCCTAGCAGTTGAAAAGAATAGAGACAGATTTGTTGTGTGTTAGGGTGCTTTGATTTTATAACTTAAAATGCAAATATCAGAATCATTTCTTTCTTACTAGAGGTCTTGTAGATACAGAAAAAGAAGCACCCATATTGGGGATAATTAGTCCCCTAGAACATGGGGTGGGTCCAGCAACTCAGGGTCTCAAGAAACAATTTGAAAGAAACAGAATGGAGCCTTTGGGAATTGGGGTTAATTGGAAGGATGCACTGGGTAGGGTGGAGAAAGAGAGATGTCTCAGAGGCTGCATCAAAAGTCTCATAGAATTAGACAGTTGCTATGTTTCCATTTTAGTTCAAGCTATAAAAGCAGCTTTGCATTCCCAATAGCAATTAAAATTGCCATAGCACACAGTATCAACTTCTTGCCTTTCTTGTGACTCTGTGTGCTTGCTTTCTATGAAAAGACAAGGAAAACAAGCAGGTCTCCCTGACACAGTCTGGCATTTGCCTACAGGCATTCCAGTTTACTTTATCTTAAGAACAGTACTGCAGTTATAATGGATCCAATTAAAATGTGATTATTTGAAGCTCATTCTCTCCTACTACTTCTATAAAGTCCAGTCATAAAATTTGTAAGGCCTGTGATAAAAGCATATGCCTGCCCTCTGCAACACATCTGTATATTGGCATGAAAGCTCACATTATACATTCATGAACACAGAGACTCTGGTCCAGTCTTTATACATTGCAATGTACCTGCTCTCCAACACTCACTGGCAATGGTTCGTTCTCAGTGATATCAGGAAATCAACATCAAAAGGCTCACTTAATACTCAGAGGTATAAAAGACATTGGTTCAAGAAACTTTCCAAGCTTCACACAACCGAATATAGGATTTAAAAGTCCACCACTAACCATGTCCTTATTCTACTTCTTCTATGACATCTGATAAATAGATTCAGGGTTGTAGACACTGTCTTAAAATATAAGGTTAAAAAGCATTAAGGAAGATACATGGACACTGACTTCTGACAAATACTTACCTGTAAATGGGTACACACAAAAACACAAGTACATGTGCACACATATATCCTACAACATTACTAACCAATTTTATAACCATAATGATTTTTAAAATGGCAACAGGAACTAGAATCCTCAAACGAACAAACCTCTGTGTATGTATGTGAAGGTTTAGATAACTTAGGCTCATAGAGGTGGAAGAGATCTGCCTTTAGTGTTGTGGGTATCAGTCTACCTTTGGAACACTAGAATTGCAGAAGGTGAGCACAAGCTTTTATTGCTGTTCTATACTTGCTGACTGTAGATCACTGTGACTTGTTCCTGTCTATGCCAAGATGACATCCTCTCAGAATGGACTGTAATTTCAAACTGAGACAAAATAACCTTTTTTATTTTAACCTTAAGATGACTTTGTCAGAAATGTTGTCTCAACAAGGAGGGAAGTATTGAATAAAATCTTCTTACCTTTTTTTCCCATAAAAAGCATCATCATCCCCACCCAAAAGTAACAGCCCAAACAAGAAGTCATTGAATAGAACACTTAAAAACTGAGATGGGACGCTGAAGTGTAGCTCTCCACAATAGATGACTTTCAGTGAGAATGGGGGAGGAGAAGGGCTCAGCACTATTTAAGGGGCAGACCACTGAGAGTTTGATCCTGCTCCAGGGAATATATAGGTAATGCCACAAATTGGATTTTTGTTTTTTTGTTGTTATAGTTGTGGGGGGGGGCACAAGAACAGTGGGGTGGATATAGAAAGATTAGAAAGTGAACTTGACTGTAGTGTATGTTGAGAAAATCCCAAAGAATCAATAAAAATATTATGTTGTAAGAAAAACCAAAGCATTATTTAAGGCATCTATTTCTATCAGCACAGTCTCTACTACTCCAACTATTACTTTACTAAGAAATTAGTGAAAAAAATTAAATTCTAACCCTTAAAGGATCAACTTTTAAAAATGAAGTTGCTCTTATTGCTGGCACTCTCTTCAAATGAAGTTGTAAATACCTTAGATTAGCTGGCTTGTACCACAAGAACCTCTACCTTAAATTCTACAGGCCAGAAAGGTCATGAATAAGATCTGAGCTAATCCAATGTTTAGTGAATGCCTGTTCTGAAGCTTGTACATGGTTGTCTTATTGGTGTGTCTCACTAAGAATGCTCCACCTTCATGAGACTATCTTTAAAGGGCTCATCTTCAAGTACCATAATATTGTGGTTTCATTTTATCATTTGAATGGGAAAGATAAATATTCTTTTTGTTGCACATATCAAATCTGTATTAAAAAGCAGAAAACCCCAGCACTGGTATGACAGATGTGTGAATGTACAGCCATGCCTGGCTTGCTACACAGCTGCAGGATAATCCAAACCCAGGTCCTTGTGCTTGTATGACAACCATTTGCTGAGCTATCTCCCAGCTCTAAAATAGGTTTTCATAATCACAAAAATTTAGGGTCCTTCCCAGGGTCTACAAGATAGATGTTTCTAAACTCTGATCCTAATTACCAACATCTCATAGGATTAGTAGGATATGCCCATGGGATCCTTTTCTGTGCTATATTATGTTATTTGAGGAATAGGAATTTCAAATTCCATAGCATTGTATCTCAATTTTAGCATATAATGAAGGGGAATAAATGCTTCAACCCACAATATAAGTCAAATCTATTCCAAAGAGCAAAAAATAGGAAATAGTCAAGATGTGAGAGTCATCACTATTGCAAAAACAGGAATAGTAGAGATGAAAGATAGCAAGAAGGTAGGTAAAGATGTTTAACACGCACGAAAATACTGCCAAGAGCCATCACCAACCCTGATTATGTATTGATCAAACAAAAGACAGTTTTGTACATTACTTTCAGAATATGGTTCTAAGCATTCTCATGTCAGCCATTACTTATGTTGAGGTTGGTCGTGAAGTATGTACTGGATTCTCTAACTTACTAAGATATCAGAAATAATTGTTATCTCCCCTAGCAGTCCCTCATTCTTATCACTTTTTCAGTATAAAATACATTGATTTGTTACCTTTTTAATCAGAATTGAATATCAGTTTTAGACTACCTCATGAAGTTGTTCTGTTTGACTCTCTCTTGCTGTTTCTCTCTCTCTCTCTCTCTCTCTCTCTCTCTCTATATATATATATATATATATATATATATATATATATATATGATGTGTACAAGAGTTTAGCCTTCATAGTTGCCTGTGTGCGATGCACATGCAGTACCCAAGGTCAAAACTTTTAGAACTGTAGTTACCAATTATTGTTAATAGCAACAAGGGGGCTGCAAATCAGTCACCAAGTCTCTTCAAGAGCAACAAATGAAGACACTGTTGTATCATATCTCTAATGCTCATGAAGCTGTTTAAGGAATAGATCTGAATGTGATAAAATGCTGATTTAACTGTACATGCTTCTGAGTTGTAAACCCCCAGGAGAGAATTTCTATGAGGGACTTATTCAGAAAACTTATGAGCTTATCCCATATTTACCTTGTTTTTATTTCTTTGTTGTGTGTGTGTGTGTGAATATGTATGCATACTTAGGAAAGTCAGAGACAAATGTGCAGGAGCTGGTCATTTCTTTCTTTAATTATTTTATTTTTTCAAAGAAAACAGACTATATCTTTTTTCCTTATACACACCAATACAACTTTTCACTCCCTCCTTTTCTCCCATTCCCTTCACATACCCTCCCACCCCACACCCATCCACTCCTCCAAGAGGGTAAGGCACATTGCTCTGGTGAAAGTCCAGGGCCCTCCCTAGGCTAAACAAGTTATCTATCAAAAGAGAATAGATCCCCCCCCACACACACACACACAAAAAAAAAACAATACAAGCATTAAGGATAAATCTTGATGCCACTGCCAGTTTGCCTGAGTCATACAACTGCCAACCACAATCAGAGGGACTAGTTTGGTCCAATGCTTATTCCTTCCAAGTCCAGCTCCCATTAGCTCAGGTAGACTGTTCCAGTGGGCATACTCATCATAGTCTTTACCTCTTTGCTCATATTCTCATTCCTCCCACTCATCAGCTGGACTTTGGGAGCTCAGTCCAATGTTTCATGCAGATCTCTGTCTCTATTTCCATTAGGTGCTGGATAAAGGCTCTATGGTGATATTTAAGATGTTCATCAGTGTGACTACAGTGTAAAGCAGGTGTGGACCCCCTCTCCTTTATTGCTTACAGTCTTAGCTGGGGTCACCTTGTAAATTCTTTGGAATTTCTCTAGAGCCAGGTTTCTTGCTAACCACGTAATGGCTCCCTCAATCGAGATATCTCTTTCCTTGTTCTCATCTCTGTCCTTCCTCCGTCTCTATTATTCCATTCCCTAAGTCCTTGCCCCTCCCCTTCTCTCCTCCTCTTCTCCTTCTTCCCTTTCTTCTCCCTCCACCACCATGCACCTAATTTTGTCAGGCAATCTTGTCTATTTTGACTTTCCAAGTGTATCTATTTGTTTTTCTTAAGGTTCACCTTATACTTAGCTTCTCTAGGAACATGAACTATAGGCTGAATATCTTTTGTTTATAGCTAGTATCCACTTATGAGTGAGTACATATTCATCTTTTTTAGTCTAGGTTACCTCACTCAGGAGAGTGTTTTCTAGTTCCATCCATTTCCATGCAAAATTCAATATGTCATTGCTTTTTCCTGCTGAGTAGTACTCTAATGTGTAATGTGTAAATGTGCCACATTTTTTTCATTAATTCTTTGGTTGAGGGGCATCTAGGTTGTTTCCAAGTTCTGGCTATTACAAATAATGATACTATGAACATAGTTGAACAAATGTCTTTGTAGTATGATTGAACATCTTTAGGGTATATGCTGGATCCTGTGGTAGGTTGATCCCCAATTTTCTGAGAAATTGCCATACTGATTTCCAAAGTGGTTGTATAAGTTTGCTTGTTGACCCTACCTATCCAAGAGCATGGGAGATATTTTCATTTTCTGGTATCTTCTTCAGTTTCTTTCTTCAAAGACTTAAATTTCTTGTCAAATAAGTCTTTTAATTTTTTAGTTAGTGTTACCCTAAGACATTTTATGTTATTTGCGGCTATTGTGAAAGGTGATGTTTCTCTGATTTCCCTCTCAGCTTCTTTATCATTTCTGTATGAGGGCTACTGATTTTTTGAGTTGATCTTGTATCCTGCCACATCACTGTAGGTATTTATCAGCTGTCCAAGTTCTCTGGTAGAGTTTTTGGGGTCACTTAATTATACTATCATATCATCTTCAAATAACAAAAGTTTGACTTCTTCCTTTCCAATTTGAATCCCCTTGATCCCTTTTGCTGTCTTATTGTTATTGCTAAAACTTCAAGAACTGTGTTCAAGAGATATGGAGAGAGCAGACATCCTTGTCTTGTTCCTGGTTTCAGTGAAATTGCTTTCAGGTTCTCTCCATTTAATTTGATGTTTGCTGCTGGCTTGCTGTATATTGCTTTATTATGTTTAGATATGTTTCTGTATCCCTGATCTCTCCAAGACTTTTATCATGAAGGGGTGTTGGATTCTCTTGAATGCTGGTGGAAGAAGTCCTTCTGTCTATGTGTTGCTTATATTGGTTAATGAATAAATCTGTTTCAGCCAGTGGCTTAACAGAATAGGGCAAGGTGGGAGTTCCACACAGATAGAGGAGAAGAGAGTAGACAGAGTCAGGGAGAAGCCATGTAGGGATGCCAGAGACAGATGCCTGACAGAATCTTGCTGGTAAACCACAGCCACATGACAATACACAGACTGATATAAATGGATTAAATTAAGATGTAAGAGCTAACAAAAAAGATAGAACTAACAAACCAAGCATTTATTTAATTAATACAGTTTCTATGTAGTTATTTCCAGACTGAGCAGCTGGTAACAAACAAGCAGCCTCTTACTACAGAATACTTTTTCAGCATCTAATAAGATGATCATATGGTGTTTTTCTTTCAGTTTATTTATATTATGGATTACGTTGATAGATTTTCATATATTGAACCATCCCTGCATCTCTGATATGAAGCCAACTTGATCATGGTGGATGATTTTTTTATGTGTTCTTGAATTTGTTTTTCCAGTATTTTATTGAGTATTTTTGCATCTATGTTTATGAGTGAGATTGGTCTGTAATTCTCTTTCTTGGTTGAGTCTTTCTGTAGTGTTGGTATCATGGTAACTGCAGCCTCATAAAAAGAGTTTGACAATGTTCCTTCTGTTTATGTTATGTGGAACAATTTGTGGAGTTTAGGTATTAGCTGTTCTTGGAAGTTCTAGTAGAATTCTGCACTAAAACTATCTGCTGTTGGGCTTGGGAGGTTTCTGATGACAGCTTCTATTTTTCTGCAGTTTACAAGTATATTTAAATTGTTCACCTGACCTTGATTTAATTTTGGTATACGTTATCTATCTAGAAAATAGTCCATTTCTTTTACATTTTCCAATTTTGTGGAGTACAGGTTTTTGGAGTATGACCTAATGATTCTCTGAATTTTCTCAGAAAATTATAATGCTGTTACAACCCCCTTTTCATTTCTGATTTTGTTAATTTAGATGTTCTCTCTCTACCTTTTGATTAGTTTGTATAAGGGTTTTTTTTTTCTTTTTGATTTTCCCAAAGAACCAGCTCTTTGTCGCATTGATTCTCTGTGCTGTTTTCTTTGTTTCTATTTTATTGATTTCAGCCCTCGGTTTGATTATTTCCCGTCTTTTACTCCTCCTGGATAAGTCTGCTTCTTTTTGTTCTAGAGCTTTCATGTGTGCTATTAAGCCACTGATGTGAGCTTTCTCCATTTTCTGTATGTGAGCACTGTATGTGCTATGAACTTTCCTCTCAGCACTACTTTCATATTGTCCCATGGGTTTCGTATGATATGTCTTCATTTTCATTGAATTCTAGGAAGTCTTTTTTTTTCTTTTTTTCTTTTATTTTTTAAATTCCTTTCTCTATTTCTTCCTTGACCCAGGCATGCTTCAGTAGTTCACTATTTAATTGCCATGAGTTTGTAAGCTTTCTGAGAGTAGTATTGTTAAATTACATCTTTAAACCATGGCTATCTGAAAAGACACTGGGCCTTACTCCAATTTTTTTTTTTTTTTGTTATCTGTGGAGGTTTGCTTTGTTACAAACAATGTGGTCAATTTCAGAGAAGGTTCCATGAGGTGCTGAAAAGAAGGTATATTCTTTTATGTTTGAGTAGAATATTCTAAGGTTGATTCTGTTAGTTTTCTTACTTCTCTGTTAAGTTTCTGTCTGGTTTGACCTGTCCATTGTGGAGAGTTAGGTGTTGAAGTCTCCTACTATTAGTGTGTGGGGTTTGATGTGTGATTTAAGTTTTAGTAATGTTTCTTTGACATATGTGGGTGTTCTTATACTGGGCACATAAACATTAAGGATTGAGACTTCATCTTGATGGATTGTTCCTGTTATGAGTATAAATTGTCCTCCATCTCTTTTAATTGATTTTATTTTGAAATCTATTTTGTTAGGTATTAAGATAGTTATACCCACTTGTTTCGTAGGTCCATTTGATTGGAAAGCCTTATCCCAACTCTTTATTCTGAGGTAATGTTTTTTTTTCTTTGAGGTTGAGGTGTGTTTTTTGTATACAGCAGAAGGCTGGATCCTGTTTTTCATATCCATTCTCTTAGCCTGTATTTTTGTATAGGTGAATTGAGTCTATTGATATTAAGCAATATTAATGACCAGTGGTTGTTAATTCCTGTTATTTTTTTTTTTGTGGTTGTGTTTCCCTTCTTTGGGGTTTGCTGGTGTGACGTTTTCAGTTGCCTGTGTTTTCATGGGTACAGTTAGCTTCCATAGGTTGAGGTTTTCCTTCTAGTATTTTCTGTAGGGCTGGGTTTGCGAATATGTATTGTTTAAATCTGGTTTTGCCACGGAGTAACTTGTTTTCTACGTTGATGGTGATTTAAAGCTTTGCTGGGTGTAATAGTCTGGACTTGCATCCATGCTATCTTAGTGTCTGCAGTACATCTACCTAGGATCTTCACAGTTTCCATTGAGAAATAGGGTGTAATTCTGATAGGTCTACATTTATATGTTACTTGACCTTTATTTTTGTATTTCTTAATATTTATTCTTTATTCTGTATGTTTTCATTTTGATTATTATATGGTGAAGGGACTTTTCTGGTTTTTGTTGTTGTTGTTGTTGTTCTTTTTTTTTTTGATCCAGTCTTTTTGGCTGTTCTATAAACTTCTTTTACCTTTATAAGGATATCCTTCTTTAGCTTGGAAAGTTTTCTTCTATGATTTTGTTGAATATATTTTCTGTGCCTTTGAGCTGGAGTTTTTCTCTTTCTTCTGTCCCTATTATTCTTAACTTTGGTCTTTTCATGGTGTCCAAGATTTCCAGGATGTTTTATGTCAAAAATTTGTTGGATTTAATGTTCTTTTTAAACAACGAGTCTATTTTCTCTATAGTATCTTCAACACATGAAATTCTTCCATCTATCTCTTGTATTCTGTTGGTTATACGTGCCTTTGTAGCTCCTGTTTGTTTACCCAGATTTTTTTTTTTTTTTGATTTTTCAAGACAGGATTTCTCCATAGTTTTTGGTTCCTGTCCTGGAACTAGCTCTTGTAAACCAGGCTGGGGTCAAACTCACAGAGATCCGCCTGCCTCTGCCTCCCGAGTGCTGGAATTAAAGGCGTGCACCACCACCGCCCGACCCTAGATTTTTATATACAGAATTCCCTCGGTTTTTGTATTCTTTATTACCTCTGTTTCAGTCTTCAAGACTTGAAATGTTACTTCACCTGTTTGATTGTTTTTTCTTTGTTTTCTTGGGTTTCTTTCCAGGGATTTATTAATTGTCTCCGATTTTTTGCTTGTATTTTCCTCAATTTCTTTAAGTGAGTTATTCATTTCCTCTTTAAAGGTCTCCATCATTTTTATAAAGCTACATTTAACATCGTTTACTTCTGTTTCTTCTGGGTTAGGAAGATCAAGTCTTCCTGTTGTGTGACCACTGGGTTCTGGTGTACTCATGTTGCTATTTAGGTTGTTAGATAAATTCTTGCATTGATATCTACCCATCTCTTCCTTCAAATGAGGCCAGCAGTGGCTTTGCATCTTGGTTCAATCCTTGCAGTAGCTGTTTGAGTCTTCTGTACTTTCAATGTTTTTATATGAGGGAGCCACTAAGGTGTACAGAATAAAGGATTTTGCTTTCACATATGAGACTCGGTCTCCTTGTTAGTTTTGGGGGGACTTCATGGATCTGGGCATAATAATATTTGAGGGCTCCACAGATCCCCCAAGCTGACTGGGACTACCACCCATAGACTCAACTAGCCAGTGAGTTTTCTGTGTTTTGCTTCATGTCTCATGTCGTTATGTGTCTCATATCTTTCTTTAAGTGGGCCCAGAAACTGTAAGAGCCTATAGATAGTCTGTGTGGATGCAGGAAAAGATCACAGTTTGAGTACCTGGTGAGACGTCCCCAGGGCCCTTCTCTATGAGAATGGATCTCTTTGGTTTCTGTAGATCGACATGTGGAATGCTCCCAGCATCTCAGTTCAGTAGATTGATGTGCAGGTTGCGCTCTCAGTGTCTGAGTTTCAATTCTGCCTCCAGGGTACCAGGAGGATTATTTATTTGTTCATTTTGCTGTGTGTCTGTGTGTTGTTGGGTTTTTGTCCTAACTTAGATTGAGGCTGAGGATATATGACAGACTAAGAGTACTACTACTCCCATAACTTTGATTCTGAACCATTTTCAAGGACTTTAGAAATAGGGCAAAGAAAGAAAAACTGGAACCAAAGAGGGTAATTTTTTTCTAGTCTAAAGAAATACATGCCTATAAAGATACAAGAACATCCAGAACACCAAATAGACTGAACCAGAAAAGTCAGATAGTCATGGACAGAAATACTGCAGATACTCAGATGCCATTTCTAACTATTATACCCAGGAAAACTTTCAATCACCATAGACAGAGAAAAAATATAATATTCCCTTATAAAGCCAAATTTAAAAAATATTTGTCTACAAACCCAAAGGAAAATACCACCTCTCCATAAAAGGTTAATGACATTATTCAGGAAATTGCATAGAATAAATAATCTCATACCAGAAAATCCCAGAGGGAAACACACACTCACATACATGCAATCGCAATCCCCACACACAAGAACCACCACCACCACCACAAACAACAACAACATGACAGGAATCATAAAATATTTCATTCAAAGAACTCAATATCAACAGTCTCAATTGACTAACAGAATGGATGTAAACATAGGATTCATCCTTCTCCTGCATAAGAAAAAATACTTCAACAGGGATCAATATGTCCTCATAGCAATGGGTTGGGAACAAGATATTTCAAGCAAGTGGATCTAAGAAGATAAGTGATGAAGTCAATTTAATATATAACAAGAGACTTCAGACAAAAACTAATCAAAAGAAATCAGGAAGGACACTAAATTATTATCAAAGGAAAAATCCACAAAGATGATTTTCTATTCTCAACATCTATGCCCCAAACACAAGAGTATCCAAGGTTTTAAAAGAAATACTAGCACCGGACATAAATCTCAAGGTCCAAATCAGAAGCAGAAGGAGAGAGAGCACGAGCAAGGAACTCAGGACCGCAAGGGGTGCACCCACACACTGAGACAATGGGGATGTTCTATTGGGAACTCACCAAGGCCAGTTGGCCTGGGTCTGAAAAAGCCTGGGATAAAACCAGACTCTCTGAACATAGCAGACAATGAGGACTACTGAGAACTCAAGAACAATGGCAATGGGTTTCTGATCCTACTGCACGTACTGGCTTTGTAGGAGCCGAGGCAGTTTGGATGCTCACCTTACTAGACCTGGATGGAGGTGGGGGTTCCTTGGACTTCCCACAGGGCAGGGAACTCTGATTGCTCTTCTGGCTGAGGAGAGAGGGGGACTTCTTTGGGGGAGGGGGAGGGAAATGGGAGGCGGTGGCGGGGAAGAGACAGAAATCTTTAATAAATAAATTAAAAAAAAACAAAAAAAGAAATAAAAGAAATACTAGTACAACTTAAATCTTATGTTGACCTTCACACACTGAGAGTGGTACAGATATTTACAGAACATCTCTGCCTAGCACAAAAGAATATACCATCTTCTCTGCACCATATGAAACTTTTTCAAAAATTGACCACATGCTTGGACAAAAAAACAAGTCTCAGTAGATACAAGCAAATTGGAAGAATTCCCCACGTCCTATCAAATAACCACAGACTGAAGCTGGATGTCAACAATAAGAGAAGCAACAAAAAGCTTAAAATCTCATGGAAGCTGAACTGTACTGAATAACAAAATAGGTAAAGAAAAAATTCATGACTTGCTAGAGTTCAATGAAAATGAACATATAGTACACTCAAACTCGTGGAACACAATGAAAATCATTCTAGGGGTCAAATTCTTAACCCTAAGTACCTACATAAAAATAAAATAGAATAAAATAAAATAAACTGGAAAGAGATCTTACTAGAAACCTGACAGCACATCTGTGCTAGAACAAAAACAAAACAAAACAAAAACAAAAAAAGTAAGTAGAGGTAAGCACACAGAAGAGAAGTGATGACAAGAAATAATCAAACTGGGGCCTAAAATCAATAAAGTATAAAGAAAGAGAACAATACAAGGAATCAATGAAAGAAAGAGTTGGCTCATTTAGAAAATCAACAAGGGAGACAAACCCTTATCCAAACTAACTACAGTGTGCTGTAGGAATTCCTACCTCCAGCATCCTTTAAGTTACCCACCACCCACTTGGATGCGACCTCCTGTACTATATATGCCAATATAAAGAGTGCAGCAGGCCTCTTTTCTGGCTCTGAGATTTTGTTGCTGTTCCCCGTTCCAGCAGAGGATTATGATCTGTAAGTCTAACCCTAAATAAATAACCCTCTATTTTACTCAATTCTGAGCTAGTGTGGGATTTCTTTTAAGCGTCCTTCTTCATCTGGCTCCACACGTGGATCTGAGCTCCATAACTACTGGGTGGGTAGGCTTAAAGGCCTAAATGGTCTACAGACCAGAAAGTCTCCTACCCCCACCTGCTTGATTTGCTTTTCCCTACTAAATGGTTTGTTTTAAAACTCCTGCCACAGTGGAGCTAACTGCATGCGGTGACTTGAAAGTTTCCCAAGCTTGTGCACACTCATAGCCCTCAGTGCAGTGTTCCCTACCACATAGCAACTTGTGCAACTTCTGGTTTCTACTCCTGACTTCTGAGTTCTGGGCTTCAAGCTCTGTGTACTGAATTGATTTAATTGCATTTAATTTGTCAAGCAAAACATATTTCTCAGTATGTAACCAGCACCAAAGTGGGGAAACCAAAGTTGCTCTGGACTGTTCCTGGCACCAGGTTGTGCCTCTATTTGTGACTCTGCAATCACGACACCTGCTGGACAATAAAGATTATTACATATAAAACAGTTTACTATATTTCATAGCAGGTAATTAATTAATCAATAAACTTGAAAGTTATATAATTGCAGGCAACATTATGATTGAAATTTTAGTAACTTTTTTGTTAATATGGATTGTATTCTACAAGGCTTATATGGTTACGGTGATACATCCATTTATTGGATATTGGGACTCAGTTTTTTTCTTCATATTATATCCTTAAGAAAATGATTTGATAACAGAGCCAAGATTAAGGCACTTTTAGAAATGGTACATCTTTACAGACTAATAATGAACAGCTATCTGACGGGATTAATACCATCAAAATCAAAAGTTACCTCAAAAATTAATACTTTGAAAACAGTAAAATTAATTTGACAGACAAAATGGAATCCATGTCAAAGGATACTGAGAATTATCTGAAAGAATTTATACTGTTGAATATGACAATCAAAATTTGTTAAAAAATTATGGTGATTAGCAGATAGAATATCTCTCCAGGATGGCATTCTCCTTGCTATCCAAATAATGTCAAAGGATGAGGTGTTATCTGTATAGGAAAAAATGCATACCTTGTAATCACATGTGCAGAATGAGGACAGAGGCAAGATACCTCAGTTAAATCACTAGAGATATATACCAGCTAGGAAATTCAGGCTTTACAAAAATTTGAAGCAATAGAGGAATTACTGGATTTGATGAGCAGGAAAAGAAGATACAAGAACAGGATTTAACATCTCCAGTAGCTGCCAGAGATGACTTACCCAGGGTTTTAACTTCCTACCCTGTAATCTATTCTGACAAAGCATCAGGTTCTGAAGGCCCAAAGGGATCCAAAGAAGGTAGACTGATGTGGGAGGGTCTTCTTTTTTTTGTGTTGATTTCATTGGTTAATAAAGAAACTGTCTTGGTCCTTTGATAGGACAGAAAATAAGGTAGGCAGAGTAAACAGAACAGAATGCTAGGAAAAAGGGAAGTTAGGTAGAGGCCATGCCTCTCCTCTCCAGGGCACAAAGAAGTCTTAAATGCTTGGGTCCAGAATCAAAAGCTAGGAAATTGAATTGAATCATATACCACAGTTAAACAGGTCTAGAGAGAACCCTTTAATGAATTTTTACAAAGACTACCTAAGTCTGTAAAAATAGGAGTAACAGACCCAGATGCTAGGCAAGTAATTATTGAATCTCTGACTTTTGGAAATACCAACTTAGAATGCAAAAAGTTACTTGGGCCTTTACAGGGTAGATTACCACTTATGGATAAATGGATCCTGAATACAATGAAAATAGACACATTTGAGTAAAATACTGAATCTTGGGTAAAAGAAGCAATTTCCAAAGTATGAGGAGACATCAAAATGCCAAATGTTTTAATTGTGGTATAATAGGACATCTGAGAAGGGAATATAAACAAGAAATACCTAAAAATAATATCTTCTTTGGGAAAGGTAAAAATAAGAAGACTCAACTTTCAGGAATATGTAGAAAGTGTGGCAAATGCCAACATTGGATCAATGAATGCAGGTCAACAAAAGACAAACACGACAATGCAATACCATGAGGAAACTCCTTTGGGGGGGTCTCTCACAGGCCCTCAAGGCAAAAGTATTTCAGTCATTCCCAGTCACTGTGGAAGACATGTTTCACCAGGAATATTAAAAAAAATCAAGAGCCTTCTGAAAAAAAAAAACATACCATTCTAGATGATGGAACAAACATGGAGGATAAATAAAAAATCCCAATAGGAAGTAGGAAACATATTCTGGCAGACTTCTAGAAATGATTAAATACCAAAGCTAAGTGTGAGTATAAATGGCATTGTAATTGTGGGTTTGATAGACACAGGTGCAGATGTGAGTATCATTACTCAAGAATCTTGGCATCCAAATTGGCATCTTCAAGTGACAGATGTTCAATTATAAGGAATTGGAACCCTATCTCAAGTGAAACAAAGCACGAGATGAGTTGACTGCATAGGCCAAAAGGACAAAGAGGAAAGCTGAGACCTTATGTGGCTAATGTTGCAGTAAATCAATGGGATCATGACCTTCTACAGCAATGGAATACCCAGGTTAACATTATTGCAGTCCGAGAATCTTATAGTTCTGGGAAGGATGTTATAAGGTACTACACACAAAGGTAAAATGCCATCTGAACTGTACAAGAAAACAAAGCAACTAGTAAACCTTTAGAGTTAAGAACAGCCCTACCTTTAAAATGGTTAACTGAGAAACCGATTTGGATTAAACAGTAGCCATTAACAGAAGACAAACTGCAGGTTTTAGAACAGCTGGTACAGGAGTAATTAGATGCTCACCATATTTAAGAATCAACCAGCCTCTGAAATCCTTCTATATTTGTTGTTAAAAAGAAATCTGGTAAATGGAGAATGATGACAGATATAAGAGCTGTCAACAAGGTAATTCCACCTTGTTCCCTATAATGTAGAATTCCTCTGCCTTCTCTATTACCAAAATGATGGCCTCTTATAGTTATTTATTTGAAATATTGTTTCTTCGCTATACAAAAATAAAGAAAATATTGTTTCTTTCTCTATCCTTTATAAGAAAAGAGGAAAATTTGGCTTTACAGTGACTACGTATAATAATTTTCAGCATACTAGGAGATACCAGTGGACCATCCTTCCACAAGGAATGCTCAATAGCCCCCACTCTAGGCCAATACTTTGTAAGTCAACCATTGGAAATAATATGTAAGCAATTTCCAAAGTCTATAATTTACCATTACATGGATGATATTTTACTATTTGATTCAAACACAGATACTTAGAAAGAATGTTTGAAGAAGAAATTTTTACCAAAATGGGGATTACAAATTGCTCCTGGAAAAATACAGAGAGGAAATTCTGTCAATTACATAGGTTATAGAATAGGCTTATAGAAAATTAAAACACAAAAGGCACAAATTAGGAGAGACAGGTTGTGGACTCCTAATGGCTTTCAAAGATTGTTAGGAGATACTTCCAGTCTATGACCAGCTGTTGGGATAACACCTGATCTAATAATTCATGTAAACAAAACTTTAGATGCTGATAAAAACTTGAATAATCCCAGAGAATTAACCACTGAAGTAGAAAAGGAATTGACTATTGTTGAGGAGAAATTACAGAAGACACATGTGGATAGGATGAATCCAAATCTTAATTGTATTCTAGTCATATTGCCATTCAGAATTTCTCCTAAGAAAATTTTAAAGCAGAGGGGTGATATTATCTTTCAATGGATCTTTTTATCTCTTAAACCAAATAAAAAAATTAAAAGCTTATGAGGAAAAAGTCACTGAATTAATTATAAATGAATATATATATAGCTGGCTTTGGAGTTGGACAACAGCTCTGTCCTTCTCTAAATCTAAACATGTTATTAAAAGAAAAATTCAGAGTTTCTGTCTCATGTCAAGAGCCACCTAATATGGGACAGAAATAAGAAAGAGTTTATAAAAAATTTTAAATTTCTTCATACATATTTTTGTCTCTGTCATACCTCTCATTGAATATGTGTGTCTGTATATATATATATATATATATATATATATATATATATATATATATATATATATAATGTTTAAGTTTTCTACAATGAACAATTAATTTTCCTGTAGTAATTTTTGAAGTTTCCAGGAAGAAGATGGGGCCCCACAAAACAACTCTACCTGGTAAATATGAATTCATGATGCTAATGGCACTACTATAAGACTGTTTTGGGTACCAGCTGCTCAAGAGGGTTCCAACTTAGTTAGCTGAAATGATGCCCTTTTTACAGTGTTCTGACCAGAACTCCAAATAGGAACCTCAGAAATACCCCACTGAACACATAGAGAATATTTGTGATTATACTAGACAGTAACCTTGAAACTTAATCATCATTTTGTTTTCAAAGGATCCCATAAAAAGAACATTGCCCACATGACAGCTGAAAGTAATTTTTAGGGACATCATTTAGGTGTTGATTATAATTGTTACAGGGGGGAGAATTATGTAGGATCAGGGATCTCTTTGAAAAAAAAAAGAGGAAATTAGATGGGATAATAGATTAGTGTGACCTTATTCACACTAATAATAATAGCGAGTAATGGAGTGAATACTTGTGAGCTATTATTTATAGGCAATTTACATTGGTATAGATTCTTGTATATTCATATAAACTTATATTATATTAAATGTGTACCTATTTTATTTTTGTCTACAATATTGTATATCTAGGTAAAGTTATTTTGTCATATTATATGCATGCATGCTTCTACCTCTGCTTAAGACATTTTATATATTTATACAAATTTAGGATATATTTATCATATTGCAATATACATTTTGACCTCTGATCAAAATATTTATACATTTTGAGATCATTGTCCTCATTAACTGTGCAGTTCTTTAAAGATTGTTTAATATTCTGATATGAAGTCTTAGTCTTTACTTTATATAGGTGTTAAGAATTATAGATCAATAGTCATTCATGTTTACCATACTTATAGTTAGACGCATCAGGTTCTTGAGATACATAGAGATTGTATTCTGCATAGATAAGTAATCTTCAACCACTTCAAAGAGCTTTAGAATATGGTATTTAAATAACTTTGGGTTCTATTGAAATGAGACACAACTGCTTCTGGTAGCATGGATCTATTTCCAAAAAAATATTGGGCACTGAAGACACTCCTCTTGGAGTTTCTTTTCTTCTTGGCAAAACTAGCCTTTGGGCAAGGAAATGCCCATGCATTGACCACTGACAAAATGTATGATTCTGGACAGGACAAGCAGAATACAAGAAAATAGATTGTCAAATCTTGCCAAGACAGGGTAAGATGGTTTTAAATTTTTTCCTGCCTCTGAAAATGGTCTGTCAGTTATTCTATGCCTTAGCCAATAATGGTTACTCCATTGTTGAAAATGAGACTTTGGGTGATTGCCCTGGTAGCCAGGTGTTGGTCATTTGTTGCATATTTTGGAAGTTCGAATATTATTCCCCTTCTTGTGTCTTTGTTAGTGTTTAAGACTAGATAGTTTTAGTCACTTTCCTCTCATAATTTGGCCATGAAAGAAAAATAACTAAATATATAAGACTTGAATTTATACAAGTAAATAAATATACAAGATGTAAACTCATCAGGATAGGATAATTATTGAAACATTTTTTACATGTTTCTTTCTTGATATTGTTTATGCTGGTAGCAATTCTAATTTTTATACCTAATATTTGTTGTTATTGTATATAACTTTATACTAGGCTTAAAACTTTCTTATTTAAACAAAAGGGGAAGGTGCTATAGGAATTCCTAACTCCAGTAGCTTTTAAGTTACCTGCCCACTTGGGCATGGCCTCTTATATTATATATGCTGATATAAAGTGTTTGTCCAGCCTTTTTACCTGATGCAGGATTCAGTTGCTGTTTCCTGTTCCAGCAGAGGATTGTGATCTGCAAGTCTACCCCTAAATAAAAAACTCTCTATTCTACTCAGTTCAGAGCTAGTGTGGAATTTCTTTTAAGTGTCCTTCTTCAACAATGTGGAGAGTTAATATCCAAATTAACAAAATAACAAACAAAGCTGGAGAAACGTAACAACAAACAAACAAACAAAAGACACCAGAGAATCATAAGAACACTTAGGTTTACAATCACATCATCTGCAAATAAAGAGTCTTTATAATTTATATCTGCTTAACTTCTTCAGTTATAGTACTTCCGTATCTAAGCACTGTACTGAAGTACTTCAAGTACTACACTGAATAGTACTGCAAAAACCTATACTCCATAAAATTGCAAAATCTAAAGAAATGGATAATTTCTCAATAGGTACCACTTGTCAATGTTAAATGAGGATTAGATAGGCAACTTGACTAAACCTATAACTTCTAGTGAAATAGGAGCACTCATTTAAAATCTATCTCCTGCTTTGACCCATTTCTATAAATCCTGATCTGGATCCATTAGTAACTATAATAAACAAGTGGAAAAATTTTATGACAAGAACTTTAAATCTTTGAAGAAATAAATTGAAGAAGATACCAGAAAGTAGAAAGATCTCCCGTGCACTTGGATAGGCAGAATTAACATATTAAAAAATGGCAATCTTACCAAAAGCAATCTACATATTCAATGCAATGCCCATCAAAATCCCAACAAGATTCTTCACAGACCTAAAAGAATTATACTCAATTTCATATGGAAAAGCAAAAAACCCAGTATAACCAAAATAATCCTGAACAATAAAGGAATTTCTAGAGGCATCGCAGTCCCTGACTTCAAACTCTACTACAGAGCTACAGTACTAAAAACAGCCTGGTATTGATTGGCATAAGAACAGATAGGATGAGCCAGGCGATGGTGGTGCACGCCTTTAATCCCAGCACTCGGGAGGCAGAGGCAGGCAGATATCTGTGAGTTCGAGACCAGCCTGGTCTACAGAGCTAGTTCCAGGACAGGCTCCAAAGCCACAAAGAAAACCTGTCTCGAAAAACCAAAAAAAAAAAAAAAAACCCAAAAAAAAAAAAAAGAACAGATAAGATGACACTAATAGAGACTTACATAGTCTCTATTTCTACTCTATAATCTACGTGGGAAGTAGAAAAATACAAGATCACCTGAGTAGATTGGGAGCATGAGGAACTAGGGGGAGAGTTGAAGGTGGAGGGGATTGGCAGGATGGGGAGCAGACAAAAATGTAGAGCTGAATAAAAATCAATAAAAAATCTATTTCCTGCCCAAAAGGCCAAGAGTCAGATAATTTTAGCACAGAGTTTTACTAGATTTTCAAAAAAGAGTTAACAGAAATACTCCTCAAACTACTCCACAACGGAATGATCATTACCTTGCCCAAAACACATGAAAGTGGAACAAAAAATGAAACATATAGTCCAATTTCCCATATGAGCATAGATGCAAAAATACAGAATATAATATTTGCAAACAAAATTCAAGAATATATCAATAGGTTCATCAACCATAATAAAGTAGACTTCATCCCAGAGATGATAGTATTGTTCAGTATATGAAAATCAATAAATGTATTTCACCATAAAACAAACAAAAAGAAAAAATCATATGATCAACTCATTAGATTTAGAAAATTCCATTGACAGAAACAACAGTTATTCATGATAAAATCCTGGTGAGCTTAGTGGGACTTGTGACATGCCTCAATGTTATAAGGCATTAACAGCAAACATAATAAACATAAACTTTAGTGAAGAGAAGCTTAAAGCAATTCCACTAAAATCAGGCACAAAGACAAAAAAATGTTCACTTTGCACATATTCAATATAGTACTTGAAGTACTTTAATATAATACTTAGCTAGAGAAATAAGACAACTGAAGGAGATAAGGGAAAACAAATTGCAAAGGAAGAAATCAAAGTATCTTTATTTGCAGATGCTGTGATAGTGTATAGAAGTGTCCCTAAAAAATTCACACAGAAACTCTTACAGCTGATAAACATTTTCAGCAAAGTCGGTAGGTACAACATTGACTAAAAAAAAAAATCAATAGCCCTCCTATATACAAATGACAAACAGAATGAGAAAGAAATCAGGGAAAGAACACTTTTCACAGTGACCTCAAAAAATATAATATCTTGGGTAACTATGACCAAGCAAGAGACTTCTATAACAAAAATATCAATCTTTGAAGAACAAACTTGAAGTAGATATGAGAAATTTGAAAGATCTCTCATGCTCATAAATTGGTAGGATTAACATAGTAAAAATGCCCATCCTATCAAAAGCAATCTACAGATTCAATGCAATCACAATCAAAATTCCATCACAATTTTCCACAGACCTTGAAAGACAGTTCTTAACTTCATATAAAACTTCATATAAAACACACATAAGATAAAAGCTTAGAATACCGAAAACTACCCTGAACAATAAAAGAACTGCTATTGGTATCACAATTTCTGACTTCAAGTTGCTCTACAGAGCTAAAACGACAACAACAACCTAGTATTGGTATAAAAGTAGACACATTGATCAATGGAATCAAATTTAAGATGCAGTCATAAATCTATACCTCTATGGACATTTGTTTTTTTTTATTAAAAATTTCCACCTCCTCCCATTTCCCTCCCCCTTTCCCTCCAAAGAGAATGGAAAAAAAGAGTAAAGAGCAAGAAACCCATGACAGCTAAAGAATGTGTGCCTAGGAAATGATGTGTACAAATTCCAAAACCAGGCATCTTAAAGTTTCTCCATGCTCCCTGTAGTTGGCAAGATTTTGGAAACCTGTAAACCTTGTACTATTCATCAGCCATATTCCTTACAGTTTGGGAGATGGGTTATGCCAGTAGAAGCCAAGCAATGGAATGTTCAGTTGAGATGAGGTGAGAAGGCAATTATGAGAAAGTTACTCTTTTCCTGCTTTGAACTGAGACAGGCCTATAAATTTAAACATAAATACATATTCAACCCACCACAAATGAAGAAAAATAATGAAAACAAATTAGAAAATTTCTATAATGTTAGGTTCTTCCTTTTTTACTTAGTAGGTCCCTATTTTTGAAACACATCTCATATCACTCTGCTAATAAAAAAACAAAAGGTGGTTAATTATCAAAGATTCAGATACTAGGTTCTAGGCACAAATCTTGATTCTGTATGTGATTAGTTATATGAATTTTTTGAAATTTATGTCCTGACAATGCTGAAACATGCATGGGTAGCACACATACGGCGGTTCTGTTGAACTTGTCCATATTGGGTTTCATGGTCTAAGGTGATGAGGATGACAGACCAGGTCTCTTCCTCAACTAATTATATAACTATGTGCAATTCTCCTAAACAATATAGACTTCAGTATCCTAATTATAAACAGGACAAGTCAACTCAAACTTAGCAGGTCCTTTTGAATATTAAATGCAATTCATTAGAAATACATTTAAGACCACAATTTCAAATGTAGACTATGTCACACATGGGCAAAAATGTCTATAATTTTAGCACTGAGGAAGCTGAGGCAAGAGGACCAGAGTTTCAATATCTATAGAGTGAGTAAGACCTTGTCTAATAAAATATTAATCATAATTGAGTTACTAATTAACTCTATTGGTTTTACCTATAACTGGGATCCTACTAAATTCCTTATTGGCTAGAGCTTGATTGTTTTCATTGGTCAATACTGTATTTAAAATGCTTATGAATTTTTTTTACTAAGTACTCAGAATTTTTTATGATATAAGGATCTATTTTACTTCAATGTTTATAAAGAATCAGCAACTCTGAGCCCATTGTACATAGTCATTAATAACACTTCAGTGTCCTACATTAGTTATATGAATCACCTTTTTAATCCTCTCTACATAATGAGGTACTGTGGTTACTTCCCTCTTGTTGCCATGGAGTCATGCAGCTCTGTGATGCTCATTACTTGCTGAGGTCACCCAGTGAGGAAGTAAGGGTTGATCTGGGATTCACACTCAGCCCATTGGACTCCAGAGTCCCCCCTCCTTACATCCTGTTCTCTAGCTATAATAATAGCTCCTGCATAGTCAGCCACCCAGCAAGGGCAGCCAACCAGTACATTGGCCTGAATATGATTTACTGCTTGCAAGTAGGCCATTCTTCTTTCTCATTTCTACGTTGGTGAAAAGTAGATTAATACAAGGTATCCTATCAGGCTGTCATGCTTCCTTTATTTAGCTTCTATTGGAGTATATTCTCTTTGCTACCATTAACCTGTACCTGGTTATTTAGTTCCTACCAGAGTGCATGGGCTTCTCTACCCTTAGACTATATCAGGTTATCGTATTTATATCTGAATGCCCAGGGCAGGGTATCATTCCTACAAAACACAAAATCACTAGCAATTTTTAGTTAAAATATATTAGAGATATTCCACTAAAAATAATACACAGAGTATATTATATCAATTTACTACCTAAACAAGTAATAGTTTAATAATGTAGTTTAGATATAAAAATTGTACTTTGTGTCAATAATTTAACATGAATTCTAGGCTATATACTTTATATAAAAATTTTCATTATTTTTAGCAATTAAGTCACAATACAGACTATCTTATATTTATGTTAAACAAAAAGTTCAAAACCATTCACTTATGATCCAGTCATTACATTTAAAGTTTAAAATAAAAATTAAAAGAAATACATAGTTTTAAATTTAAGTCTTCCTTCCATGTACAAGAGACGCATTCTTAGAAAGAATCACACTCTAGTAATTGATGAACTAAATTCTCTCCTTGGAAATTGTGCCAATTTGTATAATTACAATTTAGGGACACAATTTGGAAGACCATGGTTAACTTCTTTGTGTTGCTTTACAACTTTGTAGACCACCCACAAGCAGCTGGACCTGTTAAGAACAGTAAACAGTGGGGAATTGGTGCTTTTTCTCTGCTACAAAATTTCAAGCCAAAAAATAAATGAATCTGCATGCATAAAAAATGCTTTCCTTTTCTGTAGCCCAAGGTGACCTTCAGCAGAAATAATAACAGCGATGTTTTTCTCTTCTGCAAGGAGATCATTCCTTCTCGAGACAACATATATGGAAACACTTAAAACTTGAAGTATTCACTATTAATAGTGTTATTATTGATACTGAGACAATGACATTTATTAAGAAATGTTGGAACAATTAAAACCTTCAGTAACTAAAACATCTAATCATGGATATTTTCTCAGATGCTGTCCTTATTTCAAACATCTTAGAAACTTCTATGCCAGCACTTCATACTTTTAACAATGTCTTGCAATAGGAGAACACACCCTGCTCTGTCCAGTTGGCATTCCCAAGAACATCTGTTTTTCTAGCAGTATAGTTGATGACTTAATCCATAACAAAGTAGTAGTATATAACAAAAAACTATCTCATTTTAAATTATACAACCCATCTCCAATGTCCAATATGCTTTAAAATATTTATATTATTATATATAGGCATACTATATAAATGCATATATAACTTATGCATTATATTATGTGTATATGTTTTACATTTTCTATAATTAAGTATACGTATTATATACATAAATAGGTTTATAAATTGGGACTGGAGAGATGGCTCAGTCAGAAACGTTTGCTGGAAAAGCATGATGGTCTTAGTGTCCCCCACTAAACAAAGTTGCCTATGTATTAGCTTACTGCACACTTCTGTAACTACATTTGAAGATTACATAGAGAGGCAGATTCTGGAAGTCCATTGCCTACCCAGCCTACCAGCCTAGCTAAATCTCTGAGCACCAGATTCAGAAAAAAACAAACAAACAACTATTTCAAAAAGAGAAAGAATGGAGAAAAACATCTGATATCAAATATGAATTCCACACTCACACATGTTCATCCACACACACACTCCCACTGAACACATACCTACATGACACATACTCACAATCAGAATTTTTAAAAATACATTTATTATTTTCTCCTATGCTACCGATTTTAGATATGAAATGTGTAATATTTTAATTAGAAAATTGTTTAGGAAATCTTACTTTCCTTCCAAAGTTTCTTTCCAATAATTGTGTTTTACTACACTCCTTAAAAGTCTATTGGGGCGATTTTACCAAATTTACTTCAATTATTACATATGAAATAGTATTTTACCCTGATTTCACTTTAAAAGGAAAACATATTTTAGGAACAAATGGTGTGGTATTACATGAGAATTATTCTCAATGCTTAGCAGTGTGGTATACTAATTATGAGAATTTGTCAAACATTTTATAAATTAATCAGTAAACACATAAATGCTTTATTATATGTCTCAATGCTAAGTTTTCACTGTGTATCCAGTCTGACTAAATATCTCCAAACTACATCGAACTAGGATTCTCCTGGGCAGAAAACTTTCCTTTTATTTCAGGGTGTAGCATTGTCTGTTGTCACAGAAAAACTTATATGAGAACCAAACTAAGACACAATAAAAAGAAAGCCTGCTTAATATCAATGAGAAACACAGCACAAATGCTGTTGCAACTGTCTGGAAGACTGAGAATTTTATAACTCTTTAAATATACGTTACACTTTGATACAGGCACAACCAGAAGCCCTCTATCAATTGCACATCACCACGTGCTGTTCAGAGATCCTTGTTCACATTATCGCGCTACACATTCTTATCGCTGTCTGAGGCTGCAGGTGCCTGCTCCGCAAGTGTTTTTCGCAGAAAGCAATGAAGAAATCGGTAACTCAGAATGTCAGTTTATTCAACAATAGACATCTGTTTATTTGAAACGCTCAAATCCCTGATTTGTTTTTTTTTAACTTTTAACCAGATGGCAGTTTATTTTACACATGAGAAGTAAATGTAATTGCAGTCTAGTGGGCATTCGAAGGAAAGCGGTATAGTAGGTTCAGGGGATGTTACAATCAAATCAAACTAATATAAATTGTATTTCACATTATAATATGAATCCAGTATAGGGTAACTCTAAAATGCCATCAGATCTCAGATCGTCAGGAACTTTAAAATAAGAAGTTTACCAGACTTCTTCATGTCTCTCCTTTTCCTGTGAATAGACAACACAGCCAGCGTTGTTAATCAGCAGCCGTCTTCATGTACTCTTCTGTATCAGTTTGTGATGCTATGTAACAAACGATCTCAAACTAAGAAATTTGTTTATTTATTATGTGGCACAAGGAATTTGACCTGGGATACCACACATATTGGGAAAGCCCCCTCTAAAGGAACTGTATCATCAATGCTACAAACAGTTATTTTAAACATGTTCACTGCCTAAGCTTCTGTAATTCAGATGTACTTGTTATGTGGATTTTTTACTTATACTTTTACGACTGAAATAATGTAATCATTGAGGCTTTGGTCCTAGCTACGGTATTAAGCAAGGAGGGATTTGTTTCCAATTTCATTTACTTTGTTAGGATGGTATATCACTTATGGGTTTTGACTCCTTGGTAGTTTAACTCTTCGACAGCCAATAGCAGTAGCAGACAGAGTCTTTACTACAGGGAAGGGTTCAACTGCTGAGGTCACCTCTCCTGTAAGGAGGAGGGCCGTTCTCCCAAGCCAGCTAGGCTGAGACTAGCTTAGCATGGCCATCCTACTTCAATACATCATTCAATTCATAATTCGATCAGGCCCCTGTGGTAACCTGGGCAACAGTTATCAACACAGACCCCAGCTGCTGAAGAACCACAGACCCAGACATAGCTAGCCAGCAGCAGCAGCTTGAGTCTGGATGCAACCATGGCCACAAGTTCAGACGGCTCAGAATGGCATGGGCCCAGAAGCACTGTGACTCATGAACTGCAACACAGCTCCAGATTTTGGCGCAGACCTAAGGCAACATGACTTTTGATGGTACAAAAAAATCCTGGATACCAACACAGATCCTAGGCTATGGCAGGGCCTCTGACAGAGACACTGCTCTAGGCTGAAGCTTGAGCCCAGGAGTAGGCACACAGGACACATGCATCTGTATGGCCCCTTGGCCACATGACCCACAGATATCAACTTGGCCTCAGGTGTTGGCCCATAAGCACCATAAATGTATTTATCACGGCTCTGTAGAACCTGTGATCAGAGACTGAGAGGTAGACTCTTGTGTGTGCTGTAGTCTGGCTTCCTTATGTATGATCTCATGTCTTCTTCCATCTTCCTATAAGAGAAATAATAAAAAAAAAGGAAGGAGCTCTTTGGTGTCTCTTTCCTATGGGAAATTATCCCTTTCAGGTGAGTTCTGATCATTTCCTATAGGGCATTTCGAGATATCATGGTAAATTAGTAATCTACATGCAAATTTGGGGAGTGGGAAACTAATATTCAATCTATGCACAGCTTTCCTAAAATATAAGACATAAAAGTACCACATGATTTGGCGGCAACATATAATGGTATTTATGTATGACAAGAAGCATTATTAGCATGTCAATGGTATTGTTGTAAGATTCCTAAAAATCAAGAAGGCAAAAGGTGCTTATTAAAAATCTGTTCATATTAAAACAGAGATCCACAGTCAAACACTATCCTGAACTCTGGGAGTTCAGTAGTAAAAAGAGAGAAAGAATTATATGGGCAAGGGGGGGGGGTCAAGGGGAAATCTACAGAGACAGCTGGGAACTCACAAACTCTAGACCAAGAACTGTGGAGTCTGCATGGGACCAAACAAGGCCCTCTGCATGTGCGCAAGAGTTGTGTAGCTTGATCTATTTGTGGGGCTCCGAGCATAGGACTAGAAACTATCCCTGGTGCATGAGCTGTTTTTTTAGAGCCTTTTCCCTGTGGTAGAAAGCCTTGCTCAGCCTTGATGCATAGGAGGATGGGTGGGTCTTGGTCCTGTGTCAATCTATCTGCCAGGCTTTGTTGACTCCCCATGGGAGGCCTAACCCTCTCTGAATGGAGACAAAGAAGGAGTGTATGGGGGAGGTTTGGGGGAGAGGTGAGGGAAGGAACTGGAGGAAGAGTGGGAGGGAAACCTGTGGTTGATATATAAAATAAATAGTAAACAAACAATAACATGCTTATCAAATGATGCTGTTTTTGAAGTTCTTGCCATTGATTATACATACAGTGAACCATGCAGACAGAAAGGGGATCTGATGGTTGCAATGCTAAGCACAAGGTGAAGAACTTTTTACTCAGTATGGAAGAAGACGCTCACTAGAGTACACCTCTTGCCAGATTAGGATGGTGTCTAGAGAAGCACCACTCCCTTTCATCTCCCTGCCAAGGACTTAATTCAGCAGCCCTTGGTGGTCTTGCTACTTCCTGGAGAACAGAAAGTTTCCTTCCTAACATACAAGCAAGCAGGCATGAGAGCATACACTCAAGAGCCCCCACGGACCATTCTCTAGTCAGGAATAATCCTGCAGTTGCATACAACACTTTAATTCTCAAATAATTTTGTTTCTAAATGTCTGTGGCATGCTTTAAAGAATCTGAATATGAGTTTAGATTCCAAGGTGGAGGAGGATACTTCATGTTCCTCTCTAAGTGCTGTATTGATTTGATAATAAAAGTGGTTTAAGCCCGGCGGAGGTGGTGCACGCCTTTAATCCCAGCACTCAGGAGGCAGAGGCAGGCGGATCTCTGGGAGTTTGAGACCAGCCTGGTCTACAAGAGCTAGTTCCGGGATAGGCACCAAAGCTACAGAGAAACCCTGTCTTGAAAAACCAAAAAAAAAAAAAAAAGTGGTTTAAAAAAAAAGTAGCCACTTAGCTTTCTTTATCCTGAGAATTCCTTTTTTTTTTTTTTTTTTTTTTTGGTTTTGTTTGCTTGTTTGTTTATAGACCTTTATAAGCTTTGGGGGTTAATGATGAGGTCTGCAGTTAACATGTAGCTTGCAGAGTTAGTGTGACTGCCTGCCTTTCATCAAACTTTACTGTAGGAACTATAAGCATACAGACACATTAAGAGACATGGAAATTTCTTCTAGAAGTTCTAAAAGAGACAGTCACCTGAATGTGAACTTGCCATGACTTTCAACTCCCACAACCCAGACATAAATGACAGTTCTTCAGGCACACTGTGTCTTTCATTTGAATCCAGTCTCTAGTTTTTACGCTATAAACTTCTCCCTAGGGATATGTAGGAGAGTGATATCACAATTCTGTACTCTTTTTACAATTTTATTGTTTACTTGATGATGTAAGTCACACACTCTTAAACTCTTGTGAATACTTATATCAACATCAAAGTAGAGCAAAGCCATCACCTGACATTACATGACAATGCAGGCTATCCAATAATGATGTTCTTCTTAACTATGCAGTGACCCCATAAATATTCATTGAGATTCTATGATCAATATGCTATGCAGTGTGTAAGAAACAAGAGTCAAATCAAGATAATAATCTTGAGCCTCTGTTTCTCAGAGATCTTATATTTTACTCTAATACAGACTATTAGAGCAAACACAATGAGAAGATGTGGAAATGAGGACATTTGCTGAGACGAGATTCTTAGCAAAGTATCTCCTATGAGGTTTTCTGGTGCTGTTCGTTCATTTCTTCCATTGCCTTGTCCTCAGTAGAACGCAAACATGTGTAGACATGTGTTGACTTACAGCAACTGTGTATATGAATGGATTTCATCCACGGTTTTTAAGACTAGCACATATTGCATTTGATCTTTCATCCTCCAAGGATGTCATTCTTCTCCATCCCTTTTCCCAGCCCCTCCTGGCAATCCCCTTCCTTCCTCTACACACTTTTGCTTCTACTTTCAGATCATATACACACAAATTATTAAATAACTCTATTAAGCAACTGCTGCCATCATCTACCTTCCGATTTTTTTTTCATTTTTCAGACACAAAACTCTCTACCCACTAAATTGCATCTCCATGTTCTTCTGTCTACACAGCCTTGAGTAATTACCACTAACTTTATCTGTGGATTTAGAAATCTCAAAGTAGCAGAATCAAAACAGCAAGACAAGAAAACAAAAAAGCTAATCATTTTGAAAGAAGCTTCTACTGATCAGTGTTCCACTGTGCATCTTGTCACTTATCTATCCATGCACACTTTTGATCCTTATGCTTTTTCTTTTAGAGTACAATCAGAAACAGAAGAGCTATAAACCTTAATGAACAAATATCTGTTTTAATCTCTACTTCTGGGTTTTGAGTACACGTATCAAGAAGCAAAATTGATGGATCCTATGTTAATTATACATGGAATAGCCTTTTATAAAGTTGCCATTTTGCATTTCCACTGAGAATGTAAAAGAACTCAATTTCTCCTCATCCCCAAATTTGGCATTTCACATTTGAATTTAATAAGGCACAGCTCTGCAAGTGATATTTCGCTGTGACTTGGGTTTACATTTGCCTAGTGATTGATACTGTGTCTCTTACCCACTGCAGTGCAACCTCTGTATTAGATGATGACTGACATATTAGACAGATCAAAGAGTGTTTATAAGAGAAAAGTAAAGGGAAATTAACTAATTAAGAAAGAAAGAGTATGCTTCATGGTGTCAAAGAGTGTTACAAACATTAGTGCAGAAAGTCTTAAACATTTTTATTGGAATTGGTACATCAAAAGGTGCTAGCAGATTCTCCAAATTGTTTATTGATAAAAAAGATGCTAAATTATGAGAGAGATTTGGGAAGCAGCAGTTGCCATTGTTCAAAAAGGACTTAAATGAAGGTGACAAACCAGGCATCTAGCTTAAGACATAAAACTACAACTAGGAAACAACAAATTTTACAACACAGAGGCAAAAACATGGGCTCATGGGATGACTGATACCATTATTGGGGCTATGGATGAGTCTGGAGTTGGTGACTACCAGTGCCACATAAGAGCTCCCAGGCAAGATAGCACTTTGGGCTCTATCCCAAGTAACATGAGAGACCTGGGAAGTTTTTAGAAGAGAAATTAAATGTTCAGATTAGTTTGTGGGGCGTGTAAATTATAAACCAACATGTAGAAAGTAGAACAGTTTGTAGATGAACCTCAAGAGGCTTAGATGGCAATGTGGTAGCTGCCCAGACTCAGGAAGCTTATGAAGACAGAGCCATGACATTTGGAAGTTGAGGATTTATGTTCTCAAGGAATGGGACACTGAGAGAAGATTTAAAAATCTATTAAGAAGTCTGTCAAAGATGTTTTAAATTTGATGTCTACTAAAGTGGGAGATCAGATGGGCAATCTGAAGATATTTGAAATTTAAAGAGATTGGATCTGGAGGAACAGAAGTATATTTGTCATTAGCTTAGTAATGGTATGGATGATGGTTAATACAATAATTAATTTCTAGGTGGGGATGAGATTTCCAGATAAGAGAAAAGTGGGGAAAGCCCAATGCAGAACTCTAGAAACATCTGAAAGACAGGGACTGAAAAGTAAAGAGAAACAAAAAGCTGTATAAAGACCAGCGAAGGAGAGCTGAAAGGAATATAGTGTTCAGAGTGAAATGAAGAAGATGTGAAAAAGAAGAGTAAAGAAGAGAGTTCAGAGAGATTTTGTCATGGTCCAACAATGACCGTGGCTCCCCCAGCACATAGAAATAATGAGCTATAGCCACCACCAGAAGTTACTAACAATGTGCACCTTCTCATAGTCCTGCTGAAACTAAATGGATACCACTCCATTTTTTAATGAATAGCATCATGTTCCATTTCTATGATAGTCTACTGCCATCTGTAATTTAAACTTATGATATAAAAACTCCATTTCACAAAGTTCAAAATTAGCTATCAAAGATAATACTTAATAATAATCTAGAGTTATACGTAAATCTGTTAACAACCAGTCTTATGTAAAATCAAAACTGACTGTAAAACTGCTTCAATTAACCCAAACACTTTCTAGCTAAGTAGATGGTTTAATTAACTGTTTTATATTTGCTTTTAATTAAACGGTCAGAAACCTAAAGCATTGCTTTAAAAAGCACTATATATTTGTAGGACAATTTGATTTCTAAATTCTACTTCTATAGTCTCAGATTATATGCTCAAGACAACTGATGGAAAACCAAAATGGAACTTTTAAACAGTGAGCTATTTTCCTCAAAGAAGTGACTTCATGATCTCCCACTCCCTTCTCTTTTTTCTTGCTGGAAAAGTTCTGCATATTGTATATTCAAACACAATTGTGGCCACCGATAATGTGAAGAGTAAAATCCACTCCAATTATTCAGGGTATATTGATGGAGGAAGGTCATTGGTTAAATTAAAAGAAACTGCTTTGGCCCATCTCATTGGTTAGGAGATAAGTGGGAGGAGTAAACAGAACAGAAGGCTGGGAGGAAGAGGAAGTGAGGTCAGACTCCGCAGCTCTCCTCTCCTGAGCAGACGCAAGAGAGATGCCATGCTACCTGCTCCAGGGAAGCCGCACGCTCTGAAGCTCCGACCAGGATGGACTTAGGCTAGAATCTTCCCGGTAAGACCGGTGCTACACAGATGATAAGAAATGGGCTAGTCCAGGTGCGAGAGTTAGCCTAGAAGAGGCTAGATAGAGATGGGTCCAAGCAGTGTTTAAAAGAATACAGTGTCCGTGTAATTATTTCGGGCCATAAGCTAGCCGGGCAGGCGGCTGGGGTTTTGGGGACTCAACCCCGCAGCCCTGCCGCTCCTATTACTACAAATGACGCCCAGACGTGTGGCTAACTAAATCCACTTAAAAAACCTGAGAAGGCTTAAAAATAAGGGAGAGAGAGTTTAACACAGATTTTTGCTGTTTGTTGGTGGCGTGCTGTAGAGAGATTTCCTGATTTGGCAACAGCAGCAGAAAAAATGCTGTGTCATTTCAAAGCATGGCTTCCTGGGGCTGTGCTGCCAGTGCAAACTCTGGCTTTATGTTGTGTTCCCACTTGGGATCGGAAGGAGAGTGCTCTGAGACCGTGCTGATGGCTCTCAGCGCTCCCCGCCTGCACCTGGGCAGACGGCCGAATCAGGCTTAGGCAGGTGGAAAAGCATGGCAGATTCCTGCCGCCATACAGAGATGTGTTTTCAGACTGCACAGTGCTCTGCGTGTAACTTGGATGAAAAGAATTTCTGTGCTGCGTGCTCAGTCTCAGAATTAAAGTGCTGAGTGCCGCTCCTACCTGGCGGCCCCAGAGCTAGCACAAAATGGTACGTCCTCCATTTTGAAATTTTCCTGACTCAGCTTCAGCTGCAAATCCCTGCAGCTCATTAAGAGGTCCTGCCATGAAACACTTAAACGGTGTTGACGAAAAGCTGAACGCATGCTTTTCGGTTTTCAGCCGTAGCAGGAAAAAAGCTGCGCTGTTTAAAAATGCCGGCTTTCTGGGCCATCCTGCCAGGGCAAACTCTGACTGTTTGAGGCAGGAGGGCCAGCTACCGAGAGAGGACTTGAGTGTTGTCTGTTGTAGCTTGCTGGCTGGCAGGGACCTTGAACTGCCATAGAGGTGTGGCTATAAACATGGCTGCAGCCTGTATATCTGCCATGAGGCTGGAAAGTTAAGGAATGGACTGGATCTAGCTGGCAAAGCCACGCCTTTAGTCCTACTGAGATTGCTTGGTAAATTAAAGACTCATGTGGTCAGAAAAAGAGAGATATACAGTAAAGAGAAATTCAAAGACCGAAAATTTCTGAATGGTTTAAAGTGTGTTAAAAATATATGCAAGCTGAAAGTTGAAGTTCTTAAAGCAAAAAACAAAAAAAAAAAAGGAAGAGAGTTGTTGTGTGTGTTTAATCCCAACACTTGGGAGGCAGAGGGAGATAGACCTCTGTGACTTCAAGGTGTGGTAGCACACGCCTTTAATCCCAGTGCCTAGAAGGCAGAGACAAACAGATCTCTGTGAGTTCAAGGTGTAGTAGTGTACGCCTTTAATCCCAATGCCTGGGAGGCAGAGACAGGCGGATCTCCGAGAGTTCAAAGACAACCTGGTCTACAGATATACGCTCAAAAAGCAAAAAGTTAACCTAGAAATGTCGCAGCTTAGATTCTTAAGCGCCTAGTGATTTAAAGGCGCAAATCAAAAGTGCTCCTGGATAGTAAAAAATTGTAGATTCACAATAGGACAGATTCAGACCACTAAATGAGTCACACTGTTGGATGAATGTACGTTGGCTTAGGAGAGAGAAGAAAAAGAATATAGAGAATAAAGTTAATGGTTTAAAAAGAAAAAAGTAAAAGTAAAGTCTTTAAAGAGACAGAATAAAGTAAAGTGATAGAGTAAAAATAAGCCGCGTAAAGATGGAAAATTCACAGAAAGTCTGGATTATGTACATTGTGTTTTCTTTAAAATTTTTAACTGTGAAGGAGCTAAGTACAGAGACATTTCATTACATGGGCTGCCAAGCTAAACCAGAATGGATATAAGGGTATTATGATTTCAGAATTTGGGTTTAAGGACATGATGCTTTGGAAAGGAGTTTCTTATTTTGTTTTCACAGAGGATGAGACCCTGTTCATTTCTTCAATTCCGATTTGGTATGATGGACCACGTCCTCCTGAAGGGTTGCTGTGAACATCTTCAGAAAATTGCTTCGCTCAACTGCCAACTGAGATGAAACTAGCACACAGGTTATACCATGAAAGACCTAATTAACGACGCCCCCATTCAGCAGGAAGCAGTTTGGAGAGAAAAAACTGCGCCCATGTTCCCAAATATAGTTTATAAATGTTCTTTTACATTTAAAGGGGGATATGATATAGACATGAATAATTTGCATTAGTATAGATTTTGCTTTATTGATAGCATTGATAATAGTAAAGCTTGTAGTCATGTTGGTTAGATTTTCTAGATATATAGAGATATATTTTAGATAGACATTCTTCATGTCTTTCAAAGATTACAGAATAGGACATTAAATGTTTTAATAACTGAGGACTTTTCATGACAATGAGACACTCTGCTCCTGGCAGCACCAATCTACTTCAAGAGGAAGATGGGCATCGAAGAGGCTCATTATGGAGTTTGATAGCCATTTGGGCAAGAAACTGCTCTTGCCTTGACTATTGCATAAACTGGACACAGAGAACCCGCAGAGAGAGGACTACTGAACTTGCCTAAGGTGAGATGATCTTTCGGGGTTCCTGATTCATGAAAGAGTCTACGAGACATTCTGCAGGACACAACAGATAGTGACTGAACTGACTTTGAATTTTCCTGCTTTATGGAAATGTCTGCTGGATACCATGGGCCTGAAGGCTGAAGATGGATGCCCCAATGGTACAGAGGAACTTTGAGTGACTGTCCAGGCAGCGAGATGTCTCTGTCATTTCTAGAGTTTAAAAGTTGCTTTTTTCTTGTTGGCTTAGGTAGTATTGTATCTTTCTGGAGTCTTTGATGGAGTTAAGAATAGTTAGTTATAGTTATAGTTTTCCTTAGTTATGATAAAGATTACTGTAACTTTTACTTGATAACTGTTTTGTTATATGTAATTTTGCTATGTTAAAGTTAAAGCCTTTTTTTTTGTTTAAACCGAAAAAGGGGAAATGATGGAGGAAGGTCATTGGTTAAATTAAAAGAAACTGCTTTGGCCCATCTCATTGGTTAGGAGATAAGTGGGAGGAGTAAACAGAACAGAAGGCTGGGAGGAAGAGGAAGTGAGGTCAGACTCCGCAGCTCTCCTCTCCTGAGCAGACGCAAGAGAGATGCCATGCTACCTGCTCCAGGGAAGCCGCACGCTCTGAAGCTCCGACCAGGATGGACTTAGGCTAGAATCTTCCCGGTAAGACCGGTGCTACACAGATGATAAGAAATGGGCTAGTCCAGGTGCGAGAGTTAGCCTAGAAGAGGCTAGATAGAGATGGGTCCAAGCAGTGTTTAAAAGAATACAGTGTCCGTGTAATTATTTCGGGGCATAAGCTAGCCGGGCAGAGCCAGGCGGCTGGGGTGTTTGGGGACGCAGCCCCGCCGCCGCCCCATATTACTACAGTATATGATACAAGGAACTCCCCCCCATACATCTCTGAAAGGGCAAAAAAATTAATCATTCTTTTTTGCCTTGTTGTAGCGGGGAGCTGCGGGCAGCGTTCCTGCTGCCTATCTCCTGGCCACCTGGCTAGCTTATGCCCCGAAATAACAACACACAAACTGTATTCATATAAACACTGCTTGGCCCATTATATCTAGCCTCTTCTTGGCTCTCACACCTCGACTAACCCATTTCTAATAATCTGTGTATCGCCACGAGGCAGTAGCGTACCAGGAAGATTCTAGCCTATGTCCATCTTGGTTTGGAGCTTCATCGGGAGCGGCATGGTGTCTGTCTCACTTCCGCCCAGCTTTCTGTTCTGTCTACTCCACCCACCTAAGGGCTGGCCTATCAAATGGGCCAAGGCAGTTTCTTTATTAAACAATGACCTTCTTCCATCACCTTGTTGCAGTGTGATCTGCAGGAGAATGGAAGGAGACATGCAAATGACTTCTCTGTGATGCACCCTCCGATGTAGGAAGATGAGAAGTGATAATGAGGAATCTTACATTATGCTTGCTCTTCTGGGGAAAGCTTATGGTGTTCTATTATCTCTTCAAGGAGCTGCACATCAGGTGGGGTTTAGAACCAATGTGATACCCTATCAGACAACTGCTCTGTTTGGAGAAGATGCTCTGATAAAGAGCAGAGGTTACCTGCTGGCTACTCATGTCATGGATGGCAGGAACAGTAACTGGTGCTCCTATCTGTGTTGGTGACAGAACAGACTCCAAAAGGAATACAGGAACAATAGCCCTCATTAGGAAAACAAAAACGATCACAATGGACACAAATATCAACAACCACGAGTAATGACAGGTAGCAAGCCCCAGAGAGAGCACAGGTGACCGAGAATTGGACATACCCCAGTAGACTTAGCCAGACTCCAGTTACTCCATGTAACTCACCCATCTTCAATCCCCATGGGAAAATGTTCTCTTAGAAAGAGAAAGAGAAATTAAATAATTATATAATCACGAGTGTTTGTCTGAAAAGTTTCTGCTTTGTGAATTAGGATTTTGGCCATATAGATTCATTATCATTAGCTGCCAATTTAGAATTCTCATCACCTCTTGATACTTAATAGAGTGAGGGAAAAGGATGAAAATGAAATGACTACAGAAATGAGAAGTACTTACATCAATTTGAAAATAACTATGCTTACTTTGCATAGCCGAATTGCAATGATAAGAATCGTAGTTCTTCAAGATAAAATGTTTTCATATGTCATTCAACTACACCACCACATACCCTTCCTAATAGAGACTGTCACTAAAAGCTCCCCAGTACATATCAGGCTCCTAAACTTCATCCCTTCCTTCCATTTTACAAGTCCATGTTCTTTCTCTAGTCTTCGAATTAGTTTCCTACTCCCAATAGGTTGTGCATACCCAGGTAGACAACACCATGATGCGTGAATGGGTATCTAATGGACTCACATATTAATATATGTGCATATATTGTATTCACGTATATGGTATTTATATATCTATATTTCAATTAAGTTTATGTTTTACACCATTTAAAAATGAAGTATTGGACTTGTTAATTTTTAAAAACACTTCTTTTGATTCCTTACTCTATTAGCAGATAATTTTACCTGAATCTAGGACTACCAAAAAAGTGTGGCTCTTGCTACAGTAGTAGAATCTGTCCCTAAAACACAATAAATATATATATTCTTATGATTTCCATAAACCTAATGAAGATCAGAAACTTTTATGTTGCAGTTCACACCTCCCAAATAAAATTTATGCTACTTCACTTTTGAGAAGTGCCTCCTGGAGAAACCATGGATGCCACACAACATTTACAAGAACTGATGAAGTATTACTGGTACCTGGGAAAAGGTGGACAAAAATAAAAATAAATAAATAAAAAAGAATGATACTCAGCCTTCCAGGTCTTCTTGAAACAAGGACGATCTGCTCTTCTTGCTCTATGCAGACTTTCATGAGGTACAAGATTTGTGAAGTGACATCAATTTTATTAAGCTTTTAATAAATAAATTAACAAATTAACATATGATTGCTCTCTGCCATTTGATGAAAAGATTTTTCCCTCTATTGAATTAGTCTGCATTTTTTTTTCTCAAACAGTGTTAGGCTTTTCTTGTTTGGTGCTAGTTTAGAATAGTATATTCAGTGCTATTGGTTTATGAGCTTGCCTCTGTACCCTGACTTCACTACTTTAGTAACAGTAGCTATATAATAATGCTAATATTATAAGAATGGCTATTATCTTGTCTGTGGTTTTACACAACAATTACATCATGCCATTGACCACAGGTTCCAGATAGACTGATAAGATTTTGTTTCTAACTGCATCCTAGCTCATCTGTCAATTCTGTTGCTCTCATTCCTATTGTGTAATCACTGATAATGTTGTGCCTCAGTGTGTCCTCATTTGTAGAAAGTCACCACTGTGTTACCCATACTTACTTTTTACCTCATCTTCTTGTGTGAATTTTCTTCACACAAGACCATTGTCTTCCATATTTCTATATCTAAAATGTGTCATTAGCATTATTATTTTTACTTCAGGTAGCTAAGCACTGCTTAGGCACCCCACCTTAGGTTCTTGGTCACAATATATACACAATAATGATTTTAAAGGTGTATCTGTTTCTACAAACACCTCTTCCTTATACCGCATTGTAATAGTTGACCCCATTTCCTAAGTCACAGAAAACAAATGCGTTTCCTATTTTTCTTTTTTCATAAATGCTTTCCTACATTCATGCACTGCCAAAAGACCACTTGGTCTGTCTTCATCCCTTATATACATACAGCTTTAATTAATTGAAAATAATCTCTATCTTATACTCAAATATCACATTTCTTTTCTTTTCTTTCTTTTGGAGGTAGGGTCTCATTATGCTGCTTTTGAGGTCTTGGTACTCATTGCATGCAAATTTCAAAATGTCATTTATTTTTACCGCTGAGTAGTATTCTAATATGTAAATGTCCCACTTTTTTATCCATTCTTTGATTGAGGGGCATCTAGGTTGTTTCCAGGTTCTAGCTATTACAGATAATGCTGCTATGAACATAGTTGAACAAATGTCCTTGTAGTATGATTGAGCATCTTTTAAGTATATGCCCAAGAGTCTTAAATACCACTAGAGAACCTTCATCTAGTAACTGTGGGCAGAGACCCACAGGGGAGCACTGGGCTGAGCTCCCAAAGTCCAGCTGAAGGGTGGGAAGAGTGAGAATAAGAGCAAAGAGGTCAAGACCATGATGGGTACACCCACTGAAACAGTTTACCTGAGGTAATTGTAGCTCACCAACTCCAGTCAGACAGGGAAGGAACCAGCCAGCATAGGTCCAAACTAGACCCTCTGAATGTGGATCACAGGTATATAACTGGGTGTGGCACAAGGTTTTATTCCTACTGCTTGTACTGGTTTTTTTCGAACCAATTCTCTTTGGATGAATACCTTGCTCAGCCTAGATATAGTAGGGAGGGCCTTGGACCTTCCCCAAAGCAATGTACCTTACTCTCTTTGAGGAGTGGATGGGGCGGGTTATCTGGGGGGTAGGTGAGGGAATGGGAGTGGAAACTGGGGTTGGTAGTACAATGAAAACAGATAGCTTGCTTTCATTTGTAAAAAAAATAGAATAAAATAAATTTAAAAATAAAAACATACTAACCAAAAGACAGAGAGAAAATATCCAAGTTAACAAAATCAGAAATGAAAAGGGGGACGTAATAGACACTGAAGAAATTCAGAGAATCATTAAGTCATACGTCAAAAACATGTGCTCCACAAAATTGGAAAATTTAAAAGAAATGTACAACTTTTTTGGTAGGTTCCATAAACCAAAATAAAATTAAGACCAGATAAACAATTTGAATGGCCCTATTACCCCTAATGTAATAGTAGCAGTCATTAAAAGTCTCCCAACTGAAAAAAGTTCAAGATCAGATGGCTTCTCTATGGCAAAGGACACAGTAAAAAAAGACAAAGTTTCAATCTACAGAATGAGAAAAGTTCTTCACCATCTCCACATCTGACAGAGGACTGATCTCCAAAATATATAAAGATCTCATGAAACTAGACATCAAAATATAAAATAATCCAATTAAGAAATGAGGTACAGAGAATTATCATCAGAAGAATCTTAAGTGGCTGAAAGACATTTAATGAATTGCTCAACATCCTTAATCATCAGGGAAATGCAAATCAAAATGACTCTGAGATACTATCTTACATCTGTTAGAATAGCTAAGATCAAAAGTATTGAAATGAGCTTATATGAGAGAGGGTGTAGAGTTAGGGAATCACTCCTCCTCAGCTGGTAGGAGTACAAACATATACAGACTCTTTAGAAATTAGTATGGTGATTTCTCAGAAGACCCAGTAATATAATTCCTGGGTATCTCGGCGATACCCAAATGATAATCATACCATAAGGACACTTGCTCAGCAATGTTTAGAGCAGCATTATTCATAATAGCCAGAACCTATAAACAACTTCCTAGATGCCCCTCAATTGAAGAATACATAGATGTGGTACATTTACACAATGTATTATCACTCAGCTGTAAAAAACAATGACATCATGTAATCTACAGGCAAATGGAATGAGCTAGAAAAAAAAAGCCATCTTGAGTGAGGTAACCCAGACTCAGAAAGACAAACATGGCTTGTATTCACTCATACGTGGATATTAGATGGAAAGCAAAAGATAACCAGACTATAATCCATAGCTCCACAGAAGCTAGGTAACAAGGAGGACCCTAAGAGGGACACATGGATTGTCCAAGGAAGGTGAATTAGATGAGATCTCCTGTGTAAATTGGGGGTGAGAGGGCTTAGTAAAGGAGAGGGGATGGGAGATGAGAACTTGAAGAAACAGAATGGTAGGAGGCATGGGGAGTGGTGGAGTTGGAGAGCTATGACAGAGAGATCTTGATAGAAGGAAACACTGTGGGGTTAGGGAGAAATCTGGTGCTAGAGAAATTCCCAAAAACCCACGGGTGACCCAAGCTAAGACTCCTAGCAAGAGTGGAGAGGAAGCTGGAACTGGCCTTACCCTGTAATTGGATTGGTGAATACCCCAGTTATCATTATAGAGCCTTCATCCAACAACTGACTGAACCAGATGCATTGATGCATAAACAATCAGGAGGCTAAGACCAGGAATCCAATCAAAAAGAAAGAGGAAGGAATATATGAGGAAGGGAGGTCTAGATCAAAAGGGAGAAATCTACAGGAACAGTTGAACCAAGCTTGTGGAAACACATGAACTCTAGCCTGACAGCTGTGAAGCCTCCGTGGGCCCGATCTAAGTCCTCTATATGTGGTAGATAGTAGTGAAGAAGGGACAATCTGTGAAGCACCTGGCAATAGGACCAGGATCTATCCCTGGTGCATGTATTAGCTTATTGGAGCTAATTGCCTATGGTGAAATGCCATGATCAGCCTTAATGAAAGGGGATTGTCTTGGCCCTGCCCAAACTTAATGTGCCAGACTTTGTTGATTTCTCATGGAAGATCTTACCTTTTGGGAGGTTGGGAGGAGTAAATGGGATTTGGGCTGAAGGGAAGGTGGGGGTGGGGAGGGGAGAAAAATGTGAATGGAAGGTAAAATAAAATTTAAAAATAAATTTAAAAAATGAAATTTAAAAATATCACCTTGATATTAAAATCTCTGATGCTTATAACAAAAAATTATTATTATATTTCAGTATACATATTTTTTAAAAATTACTGAATAGGAATAAATGGAGATTACATAAGAAAAAAAGGATGTAAATGGGAAATTACAACTTATTGTGGAAAACTAAGAATACCCTTCAAGGAATTCAACCAATACTCATTTATGAACTATCTTAGCACGTTGACAGAGGTGGTTTCTAAGAATTTCTCTTTGCTACAGTGTAAAATAATAGCCTATAGCAATTTCAGGTTTGATGTGAAGATAGCAGGCAGTACCCTCCATAACTAAATGTTACTGTAACATAACATGGACCAGAGTTAGAACAATGAACACTCAGAAATATACATCTGGAACTGGACTTCAGATTTGGGGACTTCAGGTTTTCATAGACTCTTCAACTGATATAAAGAATTTTATCTTCATATACTTTCAATCAGGAGGAATATGTTTTATTATGAATTATAAAAGGGGTAGTACCTGAAAATAACCACTGCTCTGATTAAGAAGCAGAGTGCAACCCGGTTGTGGTGTTGCACACCTTTAATCTCAGCACTCAGGAGGCAAAGGCAGGTGGATGTCTGTAAGTTCCAGGCCAGCCTGGTCTACAAGAGCTAGTTCCAGGCTACAAAACTACAGTGAACAGGGGCTGGAGAGATGGCTCAGCGGTTAAGAGCATTGCCTGCTCTTCCAAAGGTCCTGAGTTCAATTCCCAGCAACCACATGGTGGCTCAAACCATCTGCAATGGGGTCTGGTGCCCTCTTCTGGCCTGCAGGCATACGTACAGACAAAATATTATATACATATTAAATACATTTAAAAAAAAAGAAAAAAAAACTACAGAGAACAGTGGTGGCGCACGCCTTTAATCCCAGGACTCGGGAGGCAGAGGCAGGCGGATCTCTGGGAGTTCGAGGCCAGCCTGGTCTACAAGCGCTAGTTCCAGGACAGGCACCAAAGCTACAGAGAAACCCTGTCTCGAAAAACAAAACAAAACAAAAAAAAAGTAAAACATTGTCTCAAAAAAACAAAAAATAAAAAAACGAAAAAGAAAAGGCATTGTCTCAAAAAAACAAAAAATAAAAAAACGAAAAAGAAAAAGCATTGTCTCAAAAAAACAAAAAATAAAAAAATAGAAAAAAAAGCAGAGTTCAATTTTCTATGCATGATTTTAACTTCCTGTATACTAAATGATCACACCAAACTAAGCAATTTTGTGATTGAATTAAATAATCATGCATGAGGCTCCAAAGCACGCTGTATCCAACCTAAAAAGGCATACTATTTTTACAAAATTGAAATGGGATAACGAGGTAATAAAGCAATTGAAAACCAAAAGATTCTGCTGAATAATTTGGAATGATTGTGTTAAGTGTACTGGACTTTTAAGAGCAGGATAGAATTTATATGTCTAACAGCACATTATTCCTAAAACCCCAGACACTGGAAGCTGATACCTTACATGTGTTCACAGTAGCAGTTACAACGTACTACATATATTCATAGAGAAATACAAGCAGATTGGTAGTAAGCATTCTAGATTTACTTGAATACTAAAGGGTCACTGTTTTGTATTTCCTGAACTGCAAAAGCTATGATGCTTATCAAATAAAATAAGAATGCAATGGAGAATCTAAAATCTTATCTTTGCAAATGTGGCTAGAAACTCATGAGAATCATAGCTTGAGAAGATTATTAAGGTTAAGAATGTTGTTTTTCTTGCTAACTCAGCTGCTTCCCTGTTCCCTGTCTCTGGTTATCTGGTGGTAAAATGTCCTTACACTGTTTTCTTTTTCTTTCTTTTTTCTTTTTTTTTTTTTTTTTTGAAAAATCATCTCTAATCTTCACAGGCTGTATTTCTTTTTTTTCTTTTTCTGTATTTCTTAACTCCTGATCTCTGATCTACCCTTTCTTGTATCCGGGCTTTCTTGTCATATAGAATTCTCTTTTGAAATCTAAGAATAGTAAGAGTCACTGGACACTTAACCAGCAGTGAATTATAGCTTGTAATTCACCATGTAACATTTTTTCTGTCTTTTTAACGATTTAGAAAGATCCTTAATATGTGAACCACATTTTACATTCATCTTTGCAGAAGACAGAACAATGCATCATACCATATCTAAACCTATTTTAGACACATTGTAAAGATGATCTGCACATATTCAAAAGATAAATGTTGTCTAAATTTTATATAGCCCTTGTAGAGTTCTGATATTTGCTTCTTGAATTTCCCTCCCTGGCTGTATTTGGCACTCACCTTTTGCATCTCCCTTATAACTCTTATCCATGCATATGCTGGTGAAACTGTTTGCTTATTGCCCCAGTGATTTTACCCTCTTCCCCACCATCCAGTTACCAGAACAACTTACAAAACACATTTTAAATTAATATTTTATCTGATCAGAGTAGAAAGAACAACGTCTGCAAAGCCACTCATCTTTACAGTCTATACCACAACCCTTTATTAAGTAACACTAGAGGATTGTGGAAAAATAGTCAAAGAAAATAGCAATAGTTGAAAACACCTCCAGGTACTACAACAACAAAAGCGATTGTACAGAAATTAATCATGTGATGCAATTTCATTAAGCATTCAAGAAAGAATGATGCGGTGTCACAAGAGGGGTAAAGAGCTTCCCGATAAGATGTTCTAGGACATCTCAGATGATATATATGTGGAGCTTGCTTTTAAGCAGGCAATTATTTTTACCCTTATGTTCTGATACTCTCCACACATATATTTCTCAGTGTTTGATTCTTATTTTTATTCTTTATGCTTGTCCCTATCATGTGTTCAAATTTCAAATATCTTACTTAAATTTATTAATTGGATTTTCTTAGACAATTGCCCCCAAGGTAAATGTGAAAATTTTCTAGAATTTCATAATTTGTATATTTATGTATTAAAAATCATTTCCCCCCTAATAGGCATGCAAACCTCATCCTCACTCTGCTCTAGACTATGGTAGGCAGAGATTCTACAATTACATCAAAAGATTCTTTGCTGTCTATTGTTGCAAATTCGTTTTGTGCAATGAGAGGTGGAGGAGTTGAGAGAATAAAAGGGAAAAGAATTCCTCAACCCCACAAGTAGGAGATCTTATCTCCCTGTTTCCTCACCTGAAGCTTTGAAGTTTATAGCTATCTCTTTCTGTATTCTTGAACTTCAGCCTTTTATGACTGCAAGTCTGCCATGTGCCCAGAGTACTTCACAATATCTTATTGATTTCTGAAAATCTGACAAAACTCTATAACAGTTTCCTTACAAAACTTTTCTTAAATTGCTGGCTTAAATGTATCAAATATTAATGATATGCTTATTGATTATAAAGAAATAATCTTTTAAAAATTTCATGTATGTCTATAGTATGTCTTGGTCATGTTCAACCACTCACCATTCCTTCTTTTTTTTAATCTTAGTTTTTAAAAATATGAAAACAAACTATATTTTTTTTCATTTTACATATCAATCCCAGTTTTTACTCCCTCCCCTCCTCCCATTGCCTCACCTTCTCCCCTACCCACCCCCCATCCACTCCTCAGAGAGGGTAAGGCACATTGCTTTAAGGAAGGTCCAAGGCCCTCCCTCTTATACCTAGGCTGAGCAAGGTATCCATTCAAAGAGAATGGGTTCTAAAATTGCCAGTACAAGTAGTAAGGATAAATCGTGATGCAACTCCAGTGACCCTGAAGTCTGCCCCTATCACACAACTGTCACTCAGATTCAGAGGAACTAGTTTTGTCCTATGCTGATTCCTTCCCTGTCTGACTGAAGTTACTGAGCTCCCATTAGCTCAGGTAGACTGTTTCAATGGATGTCCCCATCATGGTCTTGATTTCTTTATGCATATTCTCATTCCTCTCACTCTTAAACTGGACTCTGGGAGTCCAGTGTTCCTCTTCAGGTCTCTGTTCCTGTTTCCATCAGTTTTTGGATAAAGGTTCTATGATGATATTTAAGGCAGTTATCAATCTGACTACAGGGCAAGGCCAGTTCAGCAACCCTCTCCTCTATGGCTTAGCTTCATAGCTAGGGTCATCCTTGTGGATTCTTGGAAATATCTCCAGTGTCAGGTTTCTTGCTAGCCCCATAATAGCTCCCTCAATCAATATAAATCTTTCCTTGTTCTCATCTCTGTCCTTCCTCCAACTCGACTATCCTGTTTTCTAAAGATCTCCTCTCCTTCTCCCCTCCTCTTCCCCCTTCCCCCTGCCCCAACCTATGCTCCCAATTTTTTCCAGGCAGCCTAGACTCCAATCCAACTCCAAAATTTCCATTTCCAATTCCTCTCCTCTGTTTTTATGTGTTAACCCACAGAGAATCTCTCTCTCTCTCTCTCTCTCTCTCTCTCTCTCTCTCTCTCTCTCTCTCTCTCTCTCTCATCTCTATGTATAATACACATATACACAAATAATTGTGAATATATGTAGATGCAGATACATTTGTGTGTATTTATGCATGAGCCACGAGGTCATTTGATGAGGTGTAGGCATTCTATCTATGTCCCTCAAGAAACATTTCCCCACACAGCTTTCATTAATTGTCAATAGCCAGCTAGGGGTTTATTATTGGGACTCTCTCCACATATCAATCTGAAAGTTTTAACTGGTTTAATCTTGTATAGGCAACAACAACTTACAAACTGGTTGGGTTTCATAAAACTTCTTCATGCACCCTTAGATTTAGTTAAACCACTGCTTACTTCATTCCTGTTTAAACCCTTAGTTTCCACTATCCCCTCCTATTTTCTTTCATATAATATCATATACATAAAATATCCTTTTAAAAATGCTTCACTAGGGTTGAAAAATCATAGATTCTCATGTAGCTTGTTCATGGAAAATTACTTTCTCATCCCCATTATTTCAGTCTCAGCTTGAAAACCCTGCCCTCAATATTCCTCTTTTCTGCTTTCCTTTACCTGTATTCAACTACCCACACTGTCCACACTAAATGCATCCCCCCTTCCTTTTCTCCCTCTGGACTCTGGGCTAAAGATACAAAATAAAATATTTGTATATAGCACGCATATGTGAAAAAGAACACACAGCATTTGTCTTTTTGTCTGGGTGACTTCACCTAGAATAGTGTTCTAATTCTACCTTTTCATCAACAAATTTTACATTTTAAGTTTTCCTTTACAGTTATGTAATATTTTACTGTGAATATGCCCCACATTTTTATTATCCATTTGTATATTAATGGACATCTAGGTTAATTATACTTTCTAAGTTTTTTCCTAAATAGAGCAGCAAGAAGACAGATATGCAATTATCTCTGTAGTAAGATATAAATTCTTTGGGTATAGCTGGGTCATAAAGTTGTTCTGTTTCTGTTTTCTTGTTGCAGTTTTGTTGTGCTCATTTTGGGAAACTTTGAGACATATTTCCAAAGTATAATTTTTCTTTGCTGTACAAAGCTTTTTGTTTTATGTGACCCCATTCATCAATTGTTGCCTTACTTCTTTTGCCACTGGAGTCCTATTCAGAAATTCACTTAAGTTGGCAGCTTTTTAAAAAGGAATGAGCACAAGAAAGATGGCTCAGTGAGTAAAGACACGCCACCTCGCCCTGGACCCCAGTTGGGTTTCTGAGACCCAGATGATGAAAGCAGAGAACTAACAATTTTTTCTCAAACAACTGCAAGAGGGCTGTAGCATGCATGAACATCTCTCTGCCAAGTGCATATATCAAACATATGCATGACACAATAATAATAATAACAATAATAATAAAGGATAAAAGGATGAGAAAAACAGAGGCTCTTTGTGTCACTGCAGGAAGGGATGGAAGGAGGAAGGAATGAAGGAATGAAGGAAGGAAGGAAGGAAGGAAGGAAGGAAGGAAGGAAGGAAGGAAAGAAGGAAGGAACGAAGGAAGGAATGAAGGAGAGAAGGAAAAAGAGAAGGAATGGAGGGAGTGAAGGAAATGACGGGACTAGAGTAGAAATTGAAAAACAAGGGAAAAAAACCAAGTTCACCATATTTCTTCTTGACAAAGGTGTAAGCTCAGTGTGACAAATTTCAACAGATTGTTCCATCTCATGGATAAGAACAGGACACACTTGTCTCTCATAGAATATCAGCATATTCTGTTTGCTGACAGTGTAGGGATTATTGTGTTTCATATTATACCCTGATGGAAGGAGACAATTCAGGTTTTAGTTCTTCATATGTATTGGTTCCGGTATGTTCCTTGAGCTGGCTTGCTATGCTGTATCATCTATTTTCTACACACTGTACCTTTGCTTGCTGCTTTGCTTGCTGTTCATTTTATAAGATAATAATTACCTGTTCTTGGACCCCAAGTTATTCTTAACCTTTTGACCTATTCCTTTTTGTCATTGCTTGATCTTATTCGCTAAAATAATCATATGTTACACATAAATTCTTTGAGTGGTGCATATTTTCAGATTTATGTGGCTATAGTTTGTGGATATAAGTAATATTTTAAAATTGTTTTTAGTTTTATTTGGTTCATTACAGTGAAATGTACATGACAAAAAGGTAACTTGCACAACTCTAGACTTTAGTCTAAAGCCTTCCTTTTCCACAAATTATTACCTGGAATTCACTCCTAATATGAGTTCTCTCAAAAAGAGAACAAAAACAAACAATAACACCACAAAATTACTACTGCATTTTATCTTTAAAATTACCAAAAATAAGTTCCCATAAATGTATTTGAAAATAATGTATAGTCTTATGTTTTAATCATACATCATATTGCTACATAATGCAAATATTTTTCTCCTAAGAGAAAGTTTGGAGGCATCACTAGCTATGATTATGCATCATGTAAATGTGTAAACCTTGTAAAGTGAGGAAAATAAGTGAAAATTCACAAGACTATTCCCTTTCTGCAATAACATGGTCATTATAGTAACACATTAGCAAAACTATTATTTTAAGACTATTTACCCAAACTTCTTGCTTTTTTCCCCTATAGTAGTGAGAGAGGAAATTTTTATTGTATTTTTATGTATAAGAGTATTAATGCCTCCTTTAAGAGCTCTAGGAAGCTCAATTTCATCATGCTATTTTTAATGACACAAAATGGATTAATTCATCACCAATAGAATTATAAAAACAACTATCAAAGGATAATTATACATAGAAATTGAAATATTACCAAAAGAAATGTTAAAATGTTTTGAGAACTTCAGATGAGCTCTTACCACCCGTGATTATTACTGCCATAAACAAAGTCTTAATGCAACTAAGAAACTGCATCTCTGATATTATGTGTTTTATATTAGCTTAATTATACTTATGGCATAGTGTAAATCTTTGTTAAATAATTCAAAAGGAAATATCTCTTCCTTTAGAGAACTTTAAAAGTATAATGACTTTGCAGCTCTTTTTAAAACCTCTTTTTTAATAAAATAAAGTACTTGGTTCATATACCTTGATATGAGAAAACCTACACATAGATGGGAAAGGCTTCTATAATTTATACAATTGAAACAATGAAACAATTGTAGCATCCTGTCAAAGACCAGCAGAAAGAGGAATCTGTGCTTCAAATCAGATTCCAAGTAGCAATGGATGAATGTGTGGCCCTTAAAGAAAATATTTTTATTTATGTTTTTTTTCTTATTCCATATGTGTGTGTGACTGTGTGTGTGTGTGTGTGTGTTCATGATTGTGAGTATGGGTGAACATGTCATAATGCATAATACATTAAGAGGGTATCCTAGAATATTGTTAGCCCTTACTTTCTACCTTGGTTGAAAGAGCACCTATTTTTTTTTTTTTATTGCTATGGATGCCAGACCAGTTGGCCCATGTGTCCTTGAGGATTCTTTCTATATCCCTTTTTACCATAATAGTGTTATGATTACAGATATGTACTAGTATGCTTGTTTTACATGGTATTCACATTCTGGTGATACTTGAATGGTAAATAATTTACCCACAGAAAGACCTTCTTAAAGCCCTACCTGTAAGCCTCACTTGAGCTAATAATAAATATAAAAATACTTATGTGTGAAACTCAGCATCCTGTTTATTCAATTAGGATTTCTACAATTATGAATGCTTGTCTTTTCCTGAAGAACATACAATTCTGTCCCCATTAATGTTTGAAACTGATTAAATTCAAAAGTACATTTTAATAACTGTTAGCTAAGTGGAAAAGTTACACGTTGGTCTTAATTCAAAACTGGGAAATATCTAAACAAATAGACCACGTTGTCTCAATTTGTGTGCCTTTGTAACAATCCAAAAACAGTAAATACGGACTGACACTATCCTTAGACCGAATCTACTGAATGAAGTTCCTTGGGTGACAGATATCTAGTACAAATGGACATTTCCCTTATGATAGCCCATAAATGCATTTTAATTCTGTTTTATTTTGGAACTTTTGAAACCATTGCTCTTAACAGTTACCTGAATGCACACATTATTATTTATATTTTCCTGAGAAATACACATGAGAACTTATTTTTTCATAAACAAATTTACAATATTTTCTCTCTGTAGGCCTTGAAATAGGCCTCCAAACTTGCTATGATTCCGTAACTGCAATTTCACATACAAGTGAAAAGTTTTCCTTCCTACACCAGAGAAAATCTTAACCTTAGTTCTAATATATTATACAGAAGAGATTTTAAAATTACAAAGATGTGGGATCCAAGCTGACATCACACAATTAACAAAAACACAGAGTATTGGTGTTATTAAGTATCAATATTATATTTTTAAATTATTACATTCATAGTGAGATAATAAAGTGATAATTTATACAAAATAACTAGCTCTGGAGGAACTAGCATAGAAAAGTTGACCAGGGTTGGGAATGTAGATTAGTAGGCAATGTACTTGCCGATACAGCATGAGGACCTGAGTTTGATATCTAAAATCCATGTAAGAGAGATTGCTTATAAGTTCTGGCATAGACTTAAAAGTGCTGGAGGAAGAAAGATCTCTGAGGTTTACTGTTCTGTTAAAGTAAGTTATGGTTTCAATGGGAGTCATTGTCTAAAAACATATGGAAGGGAGTGATTGAGGAAGACACTTGGCCTCCACATGTAGAATCCACCTATGGCCTTCGCATGTATACACACACACACACACACACACGCACACATGCACACATGCACACATGCACACATGCACAATGAGAAAGAGAGGTTCTAAATTATTTTATTTGTAGTTTAGAAGGTTTGTATTAGTAATTTATTTAATTAAAATGTAAGAACTAAGTCAATTAACTTATTATTTACAATTACTTACAATGAGCTGAACTATATTTTGTGCTATACTTAAATTAAAAATTGAATTAACTATTTCTTCAGTTGTAGCTAATATGGTAGAATATCATAATATTAATATAAAAAAGTGAATTTAATAATCTGTTTTGTACACTGAAAGATTTCTTAACAAAAAATCTAGCTATTTGTTGTTACACAAAAATGAAATTCTCAACCAAAAATCTCCATTTTAAAAACTTAGTTACTCAGGAACAAAGTAATGGTTTAATACAACATTGTGTTTTTGTAGTAGGTTCTCCAGAGAAAAAGAATAATATGAATGCTGCATATCTATATTATGTGTGATATAAATATATCATGTAGATGAATATATAGGCAAAAATATAAGAAGTTATCTCACACTATTACTAGAGGAACCATCCCAACCTCTGCCATTTGATTTGCCAAGCTGGAATATATATTCTAGGATTATCAGTTCAAATCAGCAGGAAGAAGACCCAGGAGGGCCCATGATATAATAATTCGTGCTTGGAGAGTGGCCAGATTGATCCCCAGAAATAACTCATGCCCGTTTAGGTGCAAAGAAGGACAAAAACTAAGGTCATATTTAGAAAGTTAAACAAAAGAGTTCTGCATAATTAGTGAAGAATCAACTTTGTGTTCTATTCAGGCCTTTGCCTGATTTCACTATGCTGTCCTATAACACAGAGTTCAACCTGTCTCATGCAATCTACCATTTTTAATTCTCATCTCATCTAAAACTTTCCATATGGACACAGTTAAAATGCTTATAAGCAAATATCTGAACTTCATGTCATGGCCCCATCCAGTTAATCACCACACCCTTGAAGCTCCAATCCCCCAAAAGAAACAAGAAATAGCTATCCCAAAGTTTATATAACCCCCTTCACATTAACTCATCTAGTTATCTTAGAAATAGTTCTGCTCAGGAATTTCCTGAATGTTCACAATATTTCAGATTCTACACATGCAACTAGTCTATGGACCAGGATATAAACCAGGTGTGACATTTACCTCACAGTTCATCATAGGGATTGCTGACTCTATCTTACATAATTCATGCTTTAAATTTTAAAAAAATATATTGATTAAAATGGCTACTACAAAAGTAAAATTTAGAGTAAAGGGTGATATTTTATCTGCTTTTTTTATCATCAAACTTCTAAATATGAGATGACTGCAGAGACTAATCCTCATAATTCATATTATCTCCATTCTCACTCCTTAAATGAGAATATTTTGGTATATATACACCCATGAGAAAATTTAACTATTAACATGTCACAGGGAATGAGCAGTTACAAAAATAGTATAGAACTAAGTAAGAGGGTTCCAGAAACCTCTACCTTGTGCTCTCAGTATCGGGCATTTAGGAGTGTGATCAAAGGTATATTGAACAAATAATTAAACAAGAAAAGGAAAAAAATCCTACAACTCCAATCAGTAATATTTATGTAAACATTTGAATCGACAAATAGGACACAAAATGTAGTCCTAGAGCTAGCTCATTCAAATTGCATAGAAAAAGATAAAGGGGACTCTACATGGACTCTGGATATGCTGTTGGATAATGCTTTTATACCCTACAAAGATTTATCACTCATATTAGTTTAATAAAATGATGATTGGCCAGTAGTCAGGAAGGAAGTATAGGTGGGGTAAACAGACTAGGAGAATTCTAGAAAGAGGAAAGTCTAAGTCTGCAGTCACCAGCTAGAGGCAGAGGAAGCTAATGAGAATGCAAGTACCAAGACATGTGACTCAACATAGACAAGAATTATGGGTTAATTGAAGTTGTAAGAGCTAGTAAATAATAAGCCTGAACTAATAAATTAAATAGTTTATAGTTAATAAGCCTCTGTGTGCTTCTTTGGGATTGAACGGCTACAGGACCAGACAGGACAGAAATATCCCATCTACACATATCTTGTTGTCTATAGGGGGAAATGTTAATATTAAATGACTGAATAATCTTCAAAGATAAGGGGAGTTAGTTTTATAACAATATTACTGAATGAAACAAAAATTGAAACTTGGGATCCAATATTATATATACAAAATATTCACTAAGAAGTTAGTACAAAATAATGATATTTTACAGAGAATGGGTATGATTTACATGCAGAAAAAAAAGAATACCCCAAAAGACAAAATAAAAATTAAGATTAGAGGATTATTGTGCTAAGTGCTATGTGTGCATGTACACACACAGTTTTCCTATAAATTTTCATACTTCATTTTAAGCGAATAAAGTATGATTTTAAAGGAAACTGCATAACCCACACATGTGTGTAAGCATGGTTCTTTTTCTCTTAAGCAATTTAAAAAATAAAAGACATAAAAGCACATGAAATACTGTAGTCTGATGTTATGATAGAAGAAGCAGCAGGGTATGAAGAAAAAGGATGAGAAATTGGTCAATACGTACTATATTTCCATGGAAAGTTCTATGAAAGTTTTCACTTTGTATAATACTCAACAAATAAGTAAAATCAAATGACTATGTACATATTATATAAGGAAAAATATAATCCCTGAATTATCTAATATAAATGTTATATGTAACATTATGTATATATTATGTATTAATTATATATTATAATGCTAGATGGTAGATATATCAGTAGATAAATAGATAATATAATATATCCAAGATGTAAATAGAACTAAGGAAGGTAGCAGGGACTAAACTGAAATAAATTTCCTTAGAGCAAGGAAGTCAGGACCGCAAGGGGTGCACCCACCCACGGAGACAGTGCGGCTGATCTATTGGGAGCTCACCAAGGCCAGCTGGACTGGGACTGAAAAAGCATGGGATAAAACCAGACTCTCTGAACATGGTGGAAAATGAGGGCTGATGAGAAGCCAAGGACAATAGCACTGGGTTTTGATCCTACTGCATGTACTGGCTTTGTGTGAGCCTAGCCTGTTTGGATGCTCACCTTCCTAGACCTGGATGGAGGCAGGAGGACCTTAGACTTCCCACAGGGCATGGAACCCTGACTGCTCTTAGGAGTTGTATTAATGACTATGTGCTTCAGAGCAGGTTTCTTTATATTCCAGACCCATCTTAGAGCTAGAGGCCCTGAATATTAGATAATATCTGGGCAAAAGCAAAACAAACAGAGTGTTTTCTTTGTCATGAATGGTACAGAAGAAGAAAACAAGGACTTCTTAACTGGTAAGTGGAACTGGAAAGATGACTCAGCTGTTAAGAGCACTCCTTGCTTTTGCAGTGGACCAGAGTTTGATTTTCAACACCCACATCCAAGGGTACATAACTACCTGTCACTCCAACTCCAGCATATCTAATTAGAGCTTTTGGCCTCCGTGGGCACCTTCTCACAAGTTCACTTACTCCCCAGAACATATGCACACACACACACACACACACACACACACACACACACACACACACCGCACTCACATGGTTTTTAAAGTAAGAGGGAAGAGAATCCATGAAGGATGAATTTACTTACAATACCACTCATGAGACTCTGTGCTCTTTGCTGAGACCAGACAGCGCTCTAATCACCACTGATCACTCATCCCACGTGGTTCTTGTTTAGCTGTAGGTATGTTGGGGGTAGAAATACTCATACTTGTTAGGGGAAAAGGTATCACCTTGCCACTAAGAGACACTTTAAAATATATCACCTTTTACCACTGAAATATCACTCCTACTTTCATTTCATATTTCCCTGACTGAGGTTACATTTTAAACTATTTTCTGTCACTTTTTCTTTCCATAAGTAGAAATTTCAGTATCATTCTCAATAGTGATTTTGATTGATAAACAGCATGAGACAAATAGATGCTTAAGGGGAGAGAGCAGCAGTGGAACCGAGCTGACATAGGAAAGAGCTTTGAAATAACTCACCTCTGCATTTTACCAACAGTAGACTCTGCTAGGATATGCGTATCACATAATGTTCTCATCCTTTACATAGCTAACACATTTATAAAATTTCTCTAACCGTCAATATCTATCCTTTTGGATTTCCTTTCCAGTCTGAGATAAACCATGGCAAAAAATGCTCTCATGAAGCTTAGTACAAAGTCATTAATGTAGTTTCTATGTGCCAGATGCTAAATGAAAAACAAGTACTATACACTATTGAATGTATAGGCATAATTTGTATAATATGTGATTTCCTGCATATATTGTACGCTGATCTGTGACATGGGTTTATAGCTTTCTCCTCTCCTATGCTCTCTCCCACACATTTCTAATAATTAAAATTATGCTTCCAGGGTAAAAAAATGTAGATATGAATGTGATGCCCTTTTCTTGATAGCATGGGAGTAAGGCAATTATCATTTTGAATAATGTTATTTGATTACAGGGTGACTTCCATAAAGGAATGATAGAGCTCAATGAAAGCCTCCAAATGATGTATTATTACAAAACCAATGTGAGCTTGCCTTTGTCCTGTCACAAGTCAAGAAAATGAAGTGTATTTCAAATTAAAAGACAACAGTTCTAAAGCAGATAAAACAAACTGATTTAATATTTAATAGTCTCATAGCACCTTTCTCCTAAAGAATTTTACAACACAGTAATTTACATTTCCACAGCACTCTTTTTGTCAGACTTTTGCAAAACCTATTGCATTAATATGAATTCAGCTATGATATATTCTTTCCAAAAGGGATTTATTCTTCACATCCCTGCTTCACAGGCAAGCACATTAAGTGTCTTGTTGAAGGGCATGCAGCAACCCATAAGTCAGTTAGGAAATTGATCCTAGAAATCCTCATTTCCGATCCCTTGTTCCGGTACCATAGCAAAACTGTTTTCCAAATAGAGAAACATATTGCTCTGCAGCTAAACAGCAAATTAAAGGCATGCTGTCTCATGTAATCTTATAAATATGGTTTAAAAGCCACCAGTACCCCTGAGAGGTTTGCCATCTGGTTCCTATGGTGCAGAAAGAAATGAGCCAAGTATGGAAGAGAAACTGACTTTTTTTTTTCTACGGTTCTTCTTCTTCTCCACTGGTTAGGGTTCCTAAAATCAAATATCTAGAATAACTTTGGAAAGGTGAAGTTAATACCTCCTGAATCACTTTAAAGAAATGGCCAGATTTAATTAAGAAAGAACAATGAAGGAATGTTCCTCAATAAAACATGATAAATGATTCATGCTTTATTTAATGTTGACTGTTGAGTTTACCTACTATGGTAGCTAGCCTACAGCATGTCCCCAGTACACCTTGCTTCTATGGCCTTGTTGTATGAGGCCACGTGTTTGTTCCTGGCTGATCATCTTTGAAATAACCACACAGAAATTCTATTAATTAAAACACTGTTTGGCCATTTAGCTCTAGCTTCTTATTGGCTAACTCTTACATCTTAATTTAACCCATCTCTACTAATCTGTGTATTACCAAGAGGCCATGGCTTACCAGTTAAAGTTCTGACACCTGTCTCTGGCGGGGCTACATGCTTCTCTCTAACCCCACCTTCTTTTTCCCAGCATTCAGTTTAGTTTTCCCCACCTAACTCTGCTTTGCCCTGCTCTGCTATAGACCCAAGACAGATACTTTATTAACCAAACATATTTACAGCATACGGGGAGGGGGGGGGAAATCCCACATCATGGCCTTGTGATAATCCATCCCACACTGAATCAAGACTGACTCATGAAAGAGATCACAAGTGTCATTTCAGCATCCTTTACGTCTCTCACAGTGTGGAAAGCCAGCTATCATGGTACGAGAAATCCCAGGCAGCTTTGTGGAACTGCACTCTAAAGTAAGAGTTTGTGTTAACCATAAACATTGACTTCATCTTGAGTTATCTTAAATGTGCATACTGAAGTGTCAAGTACTCCTTCTAGAAACTACAGTCCCATGTGGATCCTCAGAAAATAAATTACCACTTGATTACCTCCTCACTAGAAGGCCTACATCACAGCATTCAAGTATGGCTGCTTTTAAAACCCTAATACACAGGAACAATGAAGGATAATATAATTATTATCTATTTAACCATTAAGTGTGAGAGAATTATTATGCAGCTATGGACAGTGAATATATAATCAAACATCTGAAAAATTGGTAGAACATGAATATGTAAACTAGTTGTTTCAAGTCAGACACAGTAGCATGTATCTGTAATTCAAGCACTTGGAGAATGAGACAGGTGGCTCTGAAGTTGGAAGCCTCCATGGATTGCAAAATGTTCATGGGGTTGTAGGGATGGCTCAATGGGTAAAAGTCATGGCTTTGTAAATCTGATGACCTGAGTTTGTTTCTGAGAGCTCATGTAAGATCAAGACACAGTACTGGCATATCGGGGTGGGCTGCATAATCATCATCTGCCTATGGGGAGAGAAAGAATCTTCAGAAGGTGGGAGCCAGCACAGCATCAGTGTGACCCTGCTTCAAGGTGTAATGGCAAGAAGCAATGCACATCTGTGCTGTGGTATGTTCACCTCTGCCCATACGACACATACATTCACATATCATAGACACACACACATACAAATAAAAAAAAAAAACAAAGAAAATGTTGAAGGTAATTCCGTGTGCATAAGTTGAACCAGATGAGAAGGACCCGTTTCCTTCTGGGACATTGGGATAGAACTTAACATTACTAAGCCTTGTTAAATACTACTAAGTCTAGTAAAATGCTATTGCAATTAGTAATTCTGTGTTAAGATTTCATTAAGCCTTTTTTCATAAATAACTTTTTGCTGATTTCTCTGAATGATTTAACTGTCACCATTGCTAGAAGCAAATCCAGTGCTCTGTCTAGTCCCTATCTCAGCTCCCAAGTCCTCTACTTCTCATCCTTTCCAGCACTTCAAGCCCTTTATATCCTTAGCTCCAGTAGACATTTTCCTTCAGCCACGTCTGTCTCTGGACCAACCACTCCCTTTCATCTTCTTACCATGATTGACTTTCAATTTCAGCTTCAATACTTTTTCCTTTAAATAGGCATATATTCTGAAAGAATTGTTCTAAACTGCCGCGCCCTTCCTGTGTGAGCACCACTCATGTGCATACCTCTATATGATGATTAGCAACCTAGTTCTTTTATTCACTTCTCTCAATCACTCATTAAATGCATAAGGCTAGTTCAACAGTCAGTTTCACTAATTTATACACTTTGGCCAGCACTGTATCGTCATACATTAGGTCAGTAGTTCTTAATGTCTGGGTAATGACACCTTTGGGCATCAAACAACCCTTTCACAGGGGTCACCTAAGACTATCAAAAAAAACATAGATTTATATTACAATTCATAAAGGCAGCAAAAGTATAGCAGCAACAAATGATTTTATGATTGGGGTCACCAGAACATAAGGAACTGAATTAAAGAGTTGCAGAGGGCTGGTTAAGAACCACTCCATTAGGTGTTTAATATATAATTATTGAATAAATAATTTGAAAATCAAACCTGAATAATCATCACAGTCATTGAAAATCTTCTTACATCCTTTTATGTTGTCTCCTTGGAAACAGTAATATTTAAGTGTTGCTGGCAATTTAACTTTAAGAATTAGAAGATGGGTTGGTGAAATATATCAACAACCAAACCTGAAAACATGAGTTGAAGAAAAGAATTGACTCACTTAAGACACCACCTAATCTCTTCATGTGTTTTCTGTTATATTCATGGACACACACACACACACACAAATGTAAAAAAATATAAACCTAAAATCTAATATTGTTGGTACATACTATTCAAGACTCTCAGCACACAAATAGTTGGGAGAGAGAAATGAAGCTGCTCTCTCAGACACCCATGTTTAGTTTTGAAACCAAGTCGTCACCATCCTCGTGGAAAAACAGCAGAAAGTAAGTTAGCATGGCAGGTAGAGCTTGCATTTTAGAGTACCAATATAGCTGAAAAGCAGAATGGGGAGTTGATGAAAGAATAAAATTAGTGAACAATGTTCTACTCATACTAAGTAGAACTGGGAGCAATCATTGGGCAAGTTTGACATCATGTACAGTACTTTGTTCCCACACTCCATGTTTGAGCCTTACCTGCTACCTTCCTAATATTTTGAACATTGGGGAAAAGATAACATTACTGAGTACTCCTCAGGACCTACGGAACAGACTTCTCTAATCATAGCACATAAGGATGGGACTTGCATATTAAGTAGTAACTGCCTGAAGAAGTATGTATTATACCTTATTCAATTGTAAGATGCTTTAGAGAGAGCTAGAATCACTGTAGCTTTTGATTTAAATCAAGGAACTTTGCTTGGGTGAGTGCCTTTCCCCAAGAGCGTGTGTTAAAGACTTGCAGGCTTGCTACTGGAAGGTGGTAGAGCATTTAGTAGGTGATGATAATTGGAGTGAAGTTAGGAGCATGGGGGCACGCCACGTTAGGACCTCAGCCCTTCTTCATCCTCAGTTTCGAGGTTGCCAACAAATGTTCCCTGCAATCATGTCTATATTTCCACAGGTCCAAAGAAACTATGGGCTTAAGCCTTAGCAACCATGAGTTATGATCAGCCTTTCTTCCCTGTAAGTGAATCAACTTGAATGCTTTGTCCTTGTGATGGAATGTTAACTAACACACAAGAGAGGCAGTTTGCATTTTTTTTTTTTGTATTTGTTTCTATATGAAAGTGACTTGGCCAAATGTCAGAAAAAAAGTAGCTCTTAGCCACACATGCAAAATGGCAAGCTCATATAAGGCAAACAGATTAACTGACAAGAGGTACTAAATAAAATAAACACAACTTATGATGGTTTAAATGAGATTGGGCTCCATAGGCTCATATATTTGAATGCATGATCAACAGTAGGTAGTTGGAAAAGATTAGGAAGTGTAGCCTTGAAGGAGGTGCACCACTGGGGGTGGTCATTGAGGATTCAGAGCTCACACTTCGTTCTCACTTAGCTCTCTCTGCCTAGTGGCTGTGGATCAGATGTAAACTCACAGCTACTGCTCCAATGCCAAGCCTGCCTGACTGCTTCCATGAGTTTGTTAGAATGGTCATGATCATTATAAGGACTCTCCAGCAATTGAAATGAGTGAACAGAGTTCAATGATAACTGCAAGCATATTCATAACTAATATCACACAGAATTACTAAAACTTCTACAAGAAAGTCTAAAACATCTATTGTATAATTGGTGGATAATTTTCTTAAACACAGTGTGATGATACTGAGGTTATAATGAATTTTATTTTCAAGGTATTTCTAGGGTAGATGAGAAGACAATTGAAAGTATAAATGATTCTGAATTTCCCCTGCACTAATACATAAGATTTGCTGTGTCACCAAACAACTTATGCTTCCCATTTCATTTTTCTTTTCTTTTAGCAAACTTTAATGGAATTAACATCTAATAGTAATATTTCACTTTTCCTTAGTTATAATCTTAGAATTTTCTAGCCAGTTGTTGTGGCACATGCAAGTAGGATTTGCTGAAGGAGGCAGAGACAGGAGGATCATGAGTTCGAGGCCAGCCTGGGCTAGACATTTTTTTAAGTTGAACAGTAGTGGTGCATGCCTTTAATCCTAGCAATCTGGAGGCAGATGCAGGAGGATATTTGTGAGTTCAAGACCAGCTAAGTCTACAGAGTGAGATCCAGGACAGGTTCTAAAGTTTCAGAGAAATCCTGTCTCAGAAAAAATATATTCTTATTGTGTCTGGTCTGAGACATAGTGGTTGGCACATTTCTGCATGTGCACATGGAGGCCAAAGGAAGGACTGGGTATCATTATAGAGTAGTTTTTTACATTGTACTAATTGATGCTTAATCATTTATTCTTTTATTTTGTTTTATTGTAATAAAGTCTATAATTGCCAAGTAGACAATGTTGTTTTTTCAGGGAGCACAACAGCTCATCCTTCTCCCATATTCCATATCTTGATTTTAAGTGTGTGCCATTGTGCCTGAAATTTTTTAAGCATGGGTCCCGAGGAATAAAATAGGTTCTCATACTTGCAAGGGAAGCCATCTCCTCAGACCCCTAGTTAGATTTTTGATCATTCTACTAGCACACTGCTTTTGATTTTTTACAAATAAATGTTCATTAACTCAGAATGTTAGTAACTTCACTGCCCCTATTTTCATCCCTGGATTTCTCAAGTGAAATAATCATAGTGCTACCCATGTCTGAAGTGTTACCAGTTCCCTTGGGACTGTCATTGCCACTCCTGAAGCAAACTCTTGAGATAATTCTTCCTTTGGACTATCTTCAGATAAGCCCTTCTAAGAATTCTCTGATCTCTCTGCCTTTATTAATCCATCTTATAGCCAGAGAGTGCTTTATCCATTTCTCAGCCTACAATCTATATGAAGCTATCAAAGTCCTCCGATAACATGATATTCCTCTGAATATTGTACAGTGATCTCTGTCCTCTAGGTTTGTGGAAAATGCTGTCTCTATGAGATTACATCACTCAAATCCAGACGAAAGTTTTGACTAACCTAAACTGTTGTATATCATTTGTTAACTTACACTGTAGTGATAACGTTTCACAACACCAAGTTATAATTTCTTAAAGTTGACCCACTAGACAGTTCTTTGCTGTCCTTTGAATTTAACAGAGTACAGATTTTATTGAAGTGATGTGACAGATTGTGTTTTCTAAAGATGACAGTAATAGAATAAAGTACATTTCTTAGGACACAATGACAACATTCATCCCAACCAAATATGCTATTTGATTCTCTCCATTAACTACCATGGACCCTTGCATGTTTTAAAATCAAATGATTCTAATAGAATTGGTAATGATTTATCTTAGGTTGGATCATCTGGTTCACTCTTTCACTCTCGGGTCTTAGGAGTCAAGAAATGAAAACACTATGGTGAAACATTTCAAGGATAAATAACATTGAGAACACAGAGGATAATAAGGATTAAAACTTTCTACTACCCCAGCTGTTGAACCTATGCAGGATACAAGCAGGTGATTAAACCATAAATCTGCAAGATAAACCAGTAAAACAAACAAGGGGCACTTAACACCGGTTAGGTGCTTAGGACCACCTCACAAGCACCATGGTAAACTGCTTAAATTTTGTATTTATAAAATAGTTTAGCATCACAGTTTCAACATTGTAATAGTATACATAGTTTAAATTTATTTTAAAATTAATTTATTCTTTTTTTGGGGGGGAGGGAGGACCTTGCAGCCTGACTGACTAGCAGCCAGAGTGCTTCTTTATTTATACAGAGTTTAATAAGCAGGGATATAATCATGTGTTCCAAAGCATAGATCATATTATTTCTGTTTTTGGACCTGTGTTTCACTTCCTCTAGAATACCTTTTAGTCATCGATAAACTATGACAGAACAGAGTTACCATTTCTAATCATTTTCCTTAAGTTTTGACATCATTATTTGCAACGTTTCTCAGTTTCCCTAATATTTCCTTCCTACCTGTCTTCCTTCCTTATTTATTCTTCCTATTTATTTCTTTCCTTTGGTTAGTGAGATTGAATTCATGGCTTCACCGACAGAAGCTCATTACTAAAATATGCAGTGTTTTCCCTACTTCTTGACTTTTAGTTTAGTTTTGAATTTTTTTAAATAGTAAGAATTCTGCCCTATGCATTTGTCTTCCTACGCTGCACTATAAGCTCAATGAGTAAAGAAATTTGATGTTTTATTTTTCACCTTACCATTTCCAGCCAAAATTAACAGCTATTGTGCCATTGGCTTATAGGGTATTGAAGAACTAGGTATGTATTTCATTGCTATTGGAAATATCAACAAATATTAAGTATACATATAATGCATGATATGCACAAAAAATCCTTAAGCTTGTATTTGTGCTTATTGAACAGTGGAATAAATATGGGTGATGTCTTCATTTTAGACAAATGCCCATATTTCACATCCACAAATTCATGTATTAGACACAGAACATTCGTTTATCTTTACATTTTCACCCTTGGGACATATTTAAATTTCATTAATTTTTCTCCCTAATGTAAGTCTGAAATATGATTCAATAGTTTTAATGATCATTATCCTCTTTTCATTATGTAGGGGTTCTCAACGCTACTGGTTCAGTGTTGTGGGCATCTTCTTTTTCCTATTTAAATTCTTCTTCACCATTAATTCTACATTTTATTAGCACTTAAATATTTTTTGCCTGACCTTGCTAGGGTTTTCAAAGGCTATTGAATTAATAACATCTGGATTTAATGTGCTGTTTGCTCCTCTTAGATCATTAATGAAGATGTACAACAAGAGCCGTATTCTAGCCTTTTGTCATATTTCTTGATTTGCTGTCATCAGCTAGCCATCATGGCTGTTAATAGAGCTCCTATCAAATCCAATTTGGAAAGATGCCCTTTAAAAATGCCTAATTTCAAGTTTGTTATTCCCAGGGCACACTTTCGGTGTGCATCAGTGTTAAGGTAAAAATCTCAGAATGTTTTTCTGAGAAATAAGATAGAAACTCAGAAATATATAGAATGGAATAAAGCATTGCTGCACCTGTTCCTAATAGCATTATTTTCTATGAAATAAAGAAATTTGATCTGACTGGAGTCAGGCAATTCTCTTCTTGACGCATGGCTTCTTAAAGGCAGAGAGAGAGAGAGAGAGAGAGAGAGAGAGAGAGAGAGAGAGAGAGAGAGAGAGAGAGAGATAAAGAAATAAAGTAGCCAGGGAAAGTTGATGTGGATAAAATCAATTTGGGGGAAGATTGAGATGGTTTAGATTTAACCCTGTGTATGCTTCCTGTTCTTTTCTGTGTCTTAGATTCACAAGAAGAGTGTGGTTTGTAGGTTTCCAACAATTGGAGGTCTGATGCATACTCTGATATGCCCCAGAATACATCATAGTTTCTCTTTCTTTTTGTTTGAATTTCTTGCTGCTATGATGCAGTGATACAATTGGAGAATAAAGACTCTTTCTATTTCTGGAAGTCATTTTGGATTATATAAGCAATACAGCCCAATTTTGGAAGAATGCCATTTGATAAAAGGTTAAGGTCACAATCACACAATTACCTGCAATATTTTGCCTTACTGAATCTTAGTAAAATCGTGATTGGCTGTCTCTTCTTTCATCTGAGGTTCTAAGTGATCCTAAAACTCCTTAAGTCAATTTTGTCATGAATTCAATTTGATAAATCTCCCTTTGGTTTACTCTCACACACCAAGGAGTTAATAATGCTTTATTATTCCCATCAGATTATAAATTTCAAATGTACAGTTCTGTAATAATGGGACATTTTATCCAAGTAAGGTCAATAAGCTCATGAGGCATGTGCTTCACTGACCCGTAATGAAGTATTAGTGGTTTAATTTCCTACTCCCCCATTACAATGATTTAGACTGGTAGCTGATCAAATAAGTCTCACTTCAAGAATCAGAAATGGCCAAGAGAGAGAGAAAAAAAAACACCATTAGAGTGAATTATTCAAATCATATCCTATGCTCTCAGCTATCTCAGGCACTCCCTCTTGGGCCTCATCTTCCCAAAACATATCCATTGGGTTGCAGTTCTGTGACTCCTCCATGGAGGGAAGTGTATGCTCTGATCAATCCTAACCTAAACAACAACAAGGAAAAGTATTATCATTCTCTACGTTCCAATATCCTTATGGCTCCATTCCCAGAGCAGAGTTCTGTCAGAGCTCTCCTCTGGAATGTCTTACATGTGTTGGTCAGATATGTCCTTCTCCTGTCACTGGGATGTTCCACTCAAAGCCACAGAGACAGCCTACTGTATTGTTTTCTCCCAGGTAGGTGAACCACCAACATTCAGACCTGGATCTTCCCACATGTCTAACATTTCATTTAATCCACTCCTACTTACAATTTCATTTCTTTACAAATAACTATAAATTTTACCAAGATGAAGAGTTGCTTCATTCTATATGTTGAATTTCTTTCCAGTGTTTGCTCAGTAACCCCAAAGCCTCCAAACAGAGATGCTCTAATACCTCTGGCTTTCTGAAATTTCCTAAAAGACTATAGTGTCCCTTCTAGTACTACAGTTCGATTTGCTCATGAATGGAAGTATAGCTGGTATATTTACTTATTTATAATACTATTGAGCTCTGCAACGAGCCACTATGTGCACAAAATTTATATGTTCATGTCTTAGCCTCCAGCTCCTTAGCAAGTGAATTATTTGTAGATACAGATATAAATATAGATATAGATAGATATGTAGATAAGTCAGTTAAAACAAGATCATTAGTTTGGATGCATTGCAGTATGAACGGTACCGTCGTAAGGAGAATGAATTGGAGTAAGTGAATGAATTGCACAGACAGAATATCAGTTGAAGATATGAGATAAAAATAAAAAACAGACATAAAACAAAGAGGAAATCCTCAGGAGATGTCAGCTCTTTAACCCCTTGAGCTCAGAATTCTAATACCAAATGCAGTTTGCTTTGTTGTTGAAGTCATATAGCCTGTATAATTTTTCATGGTAGCCCTACGAAATTAAAAACAAGCAACCAAGGAACAGAAAACATATATAACAGTTCACTGGAAAATCACTGAGGCACTAAATAACAATATAGATACAATCACTTTCTTCAATGAGACACAAGCTCCTCAGGCAGTAGAAGCATTTGAATGTTGTAGAAACTCTTTTAGCCAATAGCCTTTTAGATACTAGCCCACTCTGGGCATGGTCTCTGGCATTATAAGTGAAGCATACTCCTCCCCTTTATGTGAGTTTATTTCCAAATAAATAAACCTTTGTTATACTTCATTCAGGGCTATTATAGAACTCTTTGATATGACTACATTTGAAAATTATTGGGTGTGACCCGAGAAATCTTTGAGTGCTCTGTTAAAGTTTCATCACATATTCTAAGACACATTATGCACAATTAGACACTAAAAATAACAGAAATTCTAAAGGTCTTATCCCTGCATGAATTTTTTAAAGACTAAAGATCCTCATAGTAAAAGCACTAACAACAACCATAAAGCCCCAAAACAACCCAGTTTCATAGCTGTATTAATTAGTTTTCTGTTGCCAGGACAGACGACTCTGACAGAAGCAACTTAGGGAAGGAAAGGGTCTCAGAGGGGACACAGCCATCCTGGCAAGGAAGTCATGTCTGCAGGAGAATGAGCCCATCCTGGCGGTCAGAAAGTAGATTGAACACATTTCGTTGTCACACAGGAAGCAAGGGGACAAAACAGTTTTCTAGCAAGACCAGGCTATAAAACCTCAAATCTCATTCTTAGTGATGTACTTCCTTCGGCAAGAACCTACCACCTAAAGGTCCCATAACCATCCTAAACAGTGCCACCAACCGGGTGTTCAAATACCATGCCTAGGGCTCGGATTTCTCATTCCCCATAGCAGTTAATTCAATTTGTATGCTACCTCATGGCTAGCCTATACTTTGAAAATTCTGATTACTGCTTTGAGAGGAAAGCCATGAAGTTCAATCTGCTAGTAGCTAGCTTATTAATGTTTGAATATTGGATCAAAAACAGAGACCTCAGCATCTTATATGTTAGTGTTACTCATCCGAACTTCCCCACCTGCTTCTCCAGGCACATCGAACATAGAAAACACATCAGTGGTTCCGAAAATCACCAAAGCAGTCAGTGGATACACTAAACACACATGTTCCTGCCAGTTTTAACATTTATTTCTTAAACCATTTTAGAAATTCCCAGGCTTCTGTTTAACCTGGTCACTTCAAAACAATATTCTGAGGAAAAACCAATATAAAGCAGTCTTTCAATCACTGAATTAAACTGACATCAATCCTGTTTTCAAACTATTTTTAGAAGGAAATTTGCATTGACAATTCCTTAAAGAAAAACTCACTGTTTATCTACCTACAAAGGGACGGGGAAAGATTTTGTGACCTTTAACAGAGGGCTCAGGTTACACAGTAGGAAAATATTCAAATATAAATTTAAATGGTAATAGCTGCAAGATACACTAATCTGTGTGGGGAAAAAATTATTCAATTTAATTATATAGCCCCATGCCACTACAGAGCCTATAATATCCTATGAATATTTTACAATTCCTCTTAATATCTGCAAGCAGCAAATGCTATTTCACTGTATGTGTTTATTTAGTGGACAACTATTTAAGTAAGTAATTTCTTGTATACTCTCCAATTTTTGCATAGCAATTTTACTATCATTGAAGGCTCATAAAATTGAGAATTAATTCTCTCCAGCTCTGAGAAGCTCAGCTTGAGTATACCATTCCTGAATTAAATACATCAGGATGTTTTGATTCATTTAACCATATATAATCCACCAACAGCCAATGATTTTGGAGGGAGTATTTATAATTCATTTCAAATATCAAATGGTCAACATGTCTTTTTGTTATATTTTTGAGAAATAATGACTGATGTAACTGATGAATGGATAGATTACAAATAGAAGGGAAAGATAATGGATGAATTCTGTTTTCTGTATTGAAATCATGAGATATAAAAATATACCAGACAAAGACCTCTGCCTCCAGGATCCCTCTTTTCTAAGTAAACTAAGAGAGGGAAGGAAATATACATAACTTAATATAGGAGGTGTAAATGGAACCATATGTAAGATAAACTTCTGCCAATAGTTCCCCCACCACAGGAGATGATGCAGAGCCTGTTTAGACACTCACTGTTTGAAGGATCAATTATTTACATATATGAAAGCCAAAAGACTTACAACAAATCTCAGGTCTACATTTTTATAAGCTTGGGAAGTGTCTCTACATATGACAGTTAGCCTAACTTACAGTAGAAATGTAATGACGATGATACATTTTAGATGAAATTCACTTGTGTAAGGGTTAAGAGAAAGTAGAGTGTAAGGGCAGTCAGCTGATACTAGTAAAATTTTAAGATGTAGAACTCTAAACTTCTGAAATTATTGATTAAAGTTAAATAAAGAAAGGGAGAAAACTTAAAGTTTCTGATAAACACAAAACATACTATGTGCGATAGGAGAGAATAAAAGCTACAGAATTTTCTCCAACAGATACTTTGAGTCTCTGAATGTCTTCCCATTGTCACAACTCTAAGCTGAAAATTAACATATTTTAAATCCTGCTGTGTATGGGCAACAGTTGGTTCTTGGTTATATTTCACTAACAATAATCTACACGTTTCAGATTCATAATCTGCCTCAGGAGGTGCCTGAAATCCCTATCATTCATTGTATCACAGTTATTACATGGAAGGTAGATGTGTCTCCTCTTCTCACCCTCTGAGTTGCATCTAACCCTCAGATCTCACATCTAAAGCACTTTTTATTTTTCAGAACTTCTACCAGATAAGGGTAAAAGCAATGTGGTCAATTGCCTAAAGCAATCTTTTTTTTTATTTGAAGGAAGACAACTAACTACTAAGGGTCAATAACTATTAATATTCTAGAATTCATTTGGGGATAGGAAAATCATTCCCTTTTACTTCAAAAAAATTCATTTTAAGTACACAGTCAACCTCCTGATGCAGAATATAGGTTGGAATTAACAAGCCAAGGCAACCTCATTTCTCTAAAATTCCAATTTGTCACTTTTATTGCAGAGGCCAGATCTCCCCAACCCTCTCTCCCTCCTTTCATTTCCCCTCCTTCCCCTATTTTCTGTGCAAATCCTTTAAAATCCCATGCATGTATTTGAACAGAAGAACCCTCTAGTGGATCCTTTCCAACAAAACCCACGTTTACCTTCACAGAATGCGGCAGCATTATTTATCTCAAAGTTAAGGGACAGGACTGCTGTTCCTTTTTCTTGTAAGTAAGGCGTGAACTGAAGTGTGTTCTGTGGTTCCCTGCCTGGTAATAGTGTCTATCTCTTATCTTTATCAGACAACGTGGAGACACTCTTTAGTCTGCTGTCTTTATACTGGGCTGATATGGCAAAATGCAGCTTTGGGGAAATAAACACACACATCACCACCTACTCGAAAAATTGTCTCCTTGTATTTCATGCTGCCCCCGGAGAACAGATAGTGCCAGAGTAATAAATGAAGTGGGCGATTTAGTTATTGAACCTGAGAAAAACTCATGGTGTGGATCCGTACTCATGAGAGAATTTGCTGAGTAGCATCAGACAAGCTATTTTCTGACAACTTGTAGCTAAAGCTCAAATGGAAATTTAGTGTTTCAGAGCCATTCAGGTAAGTGACTCACGCTGAAGCCACCATTCTCATGTGAAACAGAGATTTCAGTGGAGGCCTTTGTTCAGAATCGAAAATGTAAGCAGGTGAGTGAGAGACCCGCTTTGTGGAGTGGCCTCATTCCTCTGGCTGCCCTTTGGAGACAGCTGCCTAGGGAGATTGCATCTTGGATTTTAATGAGTTAATTAATTCCAGGCTGTACTGATCCTTTTCAGAAAAAATGCTTGCCCAAGCTTCTAAGCCTTGGTATTAGAAAGAATCATACTAATAGAAGTAGGGGTTTATGTATGGAAATTGGGAGAGGGGTGTTTGTTTGCTCATATTTTTTTTTTCAAAATCAAAAGAATAACTCAAACTCAGCTAAAACTAAAAAAGGAACATAGTGGTACTAACCACCTAAAGTTCAAGGGTTAGCACAACTCTTGGGCTTGTCTGATTTAGGATATACAGGTCTGGGTTTCTATGAATTTTTTAATTCTCTTTGAAGGCACAAGGAGGAATGTTATCATTTCAGATGTGACTGCCCTTCAGTTTTACATATAACAAGGAACAATGTCTCCTTTCCAAAGGCTTCAGTGAGTGTCATGATTTTGCCTCGACTCTGGTATCTGTAGACACATAGGGCACAACAATTTGAGAGTCTGGGAAATCCCGTCACACCTCTAGTCAAGGGGAAGGAGAGTACACAGCCCAAAGCCGTGCATAACTGAATGAAAAGGCTATGGTAAAAACCAAATGCGAACTGAAAAAATCATCACAAGGGACTTGTGAAGGGCAGGACAAGAATGTAAAGTGGAAAGAACCTGGGCTGTGGCCTGCATTCCAGACCAATTATACCAGAATTCTTTGGGTCGCATCCAGATAGTTCTATAGCTCCCAAGCTGATTCTAATGCATAGCCACGCTTAGGAAATACTGCTAGTAGGCATCAAATCCGTCTTCTTCAAAAGCCCTCTGTCCACTATAAATGCCAAAATTCTTTCAATACTTGCCTAAACTCACTCCTTTGAATAGTCATTGGAGAAGTGATTGTTCTATGTTCAATGAGTCAGCTAATCCTCTCAATGTCAGGGGATTTCCATTAACCCCTCCCCCCCCACACACACACACTTGCTTTTCATTGCCCAAATCAGATAACTAAGGTTCATATTAACTTGTTTGTGGAATACACCAAAACTCTTTGATGGTTTAGACAGAGCTTGAAATCATATATGATTGACTAGGCAGCTATTTGTGTAATAGTTATGATGACCACTAAGCTGTCATGTGTGAGTCTCAGAACTAGTGAGCCAGACATGAAAGCACAGTGCCCTGTCCCATCTGCCTCTGCTCTCCTCTTCATCTGCAGCACTGTTGCGTCTCATTTTTATTTGCTCTTCTTGCTGACCTGTGTTTGTTGCACTCACAGATTGCACTTTAAATCCTATGAGCCACCGACCTTCTCCCTGTGGACCCTGCCTAGCACTGTCTTCGTCTTCTACATTCTGCCTGTCTTTTCACATAATATTGCTTCATCTTGAAGCTCATATGTCTTTACGCTTTGTGTGTTTGCGCGTGTGTATGTGGGGGTACATGCTGGTGCAGATGTGTGTGAGCTTGTATATGGATAGCATAGATCAACTTCAGCTATCATTACTCAGAAACTGACCAGTCTGTCCTGAGATAGAATCTCACACTGGTATCTGGGCTTCAACAATTCGATAAAACTAACCAGTGATTCCATAAGAATCCACCTTCTGTATCATCCCAGTTCTGGGTAAAAGAGAATTTCCCCACCACACCAAAAATTTTATATACATGGTAAGTAATTAAGCTCAGGCCTTCATAATTGCATAGGAAGCATTTCAGCAAATGAGCCTTTTACTCAGCTGTAATCTTTACATTTTAATGTACTGAAATTACTTGTTTCCAGCATGCATTGTGATAGGACAGTCATACACTGTTAAAGTATTTCTTGAATCATTTTTTCTGACATTACAAATATGATTGTTATAGGTTTGTGTCCCAATCTTAGAGCCTATCATTTCCTGAAAGAGTTCTCATTCCCTTACTAAATATTAGTTTTGGATATCAAAACCTGAATATTAAGATTATTATTGGTAGCTAGGCAATAGTGGAGCATGCCTTTAATCCCAGCCCTCAGGAGGTAGACAGGTGGATCTCTGTGAGTTCAAGTCCAGCCTAATCTACAGAGCGAGTTCCAGGACAGGCTCCAAAGAAACACAGAGAAACCCTGTCTCGAAAAACCAAAAAAAAAAAAAAAAGATTGTTGTAGCTTAATAAGAATTCGTTCTATCTGTATATGTGTCTGGATAGATACCTATCTATATCTATTTGTTGGGGGAGATCACTCGGTCACTTCCCAGCTGCCCAGACTCCCAAAATAATCACACAGAAACTATATTATTTGCAATGCTGTTTGACCAATAGCTTAAGCATATTTCTGGCTTACTCTTATATCCTAAACTAACCCATCTCCATTAATCTATGTTTTGCCACGTGGCTGTGGCTTACTGAATAAAGTTCTGTCCAGTGTCTGTCTCCAGCAAGGTTACAACTTGGGCATGATCTTTTATAGTATAAATGCAGCTGTAAAGTGTGTGCTCACTCTCTTGCTTTAGGCTGCTGTATTTGTTTCCTGTTCCCCGATTGTACAGTGGACTGTGATCTGTGAGTCTACTCCTAAATAAATAATCCCTTATTATACATAATTCTGAACTAGTGTGAGATTATTTTGTAACTTCCATCATCAACCATCTATTCTAAGTCTCTATATATCTATTTATATCTATACCATCTACTTTATGATTCACAGTCTCTCTAGATCCCATCGTTTTCCATGCAGATCATCTTAGCCTGTCCCTCTAATTCAACTGTCATCCTTCATCCCACAGTGAAAATTCTGGTTCTCATCATGCATGTGCTACAGTATACATCATTATTCTCGTACATTATGCTTGCCAAGTGCTTTCAGAATTATTAACACATCCCCTGGAGAAAGCATTTTTATCAATCGGAGCATGTACACACAGTTATTTTGGTGCTTAGTCTTTCAGACTCCACCAGCTTCCAAATCTACTTACTCCTACAATTTATATCCGCTCGCTATTCAGTGAGGTTATCACGTTTTTGATATGTTTGGAATTTTTTGTCAAATTCTGTTTTCTGTCTAATAATTCACCCCAACTCCTGTATGCTTTTTGTTTTCATGTATTAGTCTATTACTTGTGCCTGAGGCTTTATGCATTCCAACCACTGCTTGTATACTTTAGAGACTTTTACAGATCACACAGTACAGTCTCACTATAATGAGAACCTTAAGCTCCATCTATTATTTCCCACTAATTATTTAATTGTTATTTATTTTCCCAAACATGTTCAAGGCTACTTTGAAACCCTTATCTCTTTATTGCATGATTCTATCTTCTTTGGAACATTGTATATTTGATAGAGTATAATTAAGTATGTGGCTTAGTACTGGCTTGTTTTACTCAATGCTATGCATGTAAGATTCAGCTATATCTTTTCATGGTTTGATAGTTGAATAATATCCCAGTGTATGAATGGTTCACTGTTTTGTTTTTTACCCTCAAACAAAGCTGCTGTGAATTTCCTCATACAGAATTCATGTCAGCACATTGTTCAACTCAGTCAGATCAATGCCTAGAACAACAATCGTTGGACAATAAGATTATGTTTATCTTTCCTGGAAACTGTCAACTGCTTGTCAATGGGGCTGTGCCATTATTCTTTCCCACTAGCAACAAAACAGGATTTCCTGCTTTGAGCTGGGCTAGCAACTGTTATTGACAGCTTTTTAAAGTTGTGACTGCTCTATTGGGATGATTTAGTGTCACACTGTTGTTTTAATTTGCTATTCCTCAACCACAAGGAATGTTCAGTATTCTGATGTTCATTTGTCATCTGCTTGTTATCTAGAACATTTATTTAGAGTTTCACCAAAGTTTTATGGAATTAATGCTTATTGTTGAAATTTAAGAATCCAATGTTTACTTTAGTTGACTATTTTAGATGTTTCTTTAGCAATTATTATTATTATTACTTTGGTCAGAGATCAGGAGATCTGTTTTATGCTCCCTTACTTTTGTCTACCCAGTTCACTATACAATGCACTAGTGTCTCTGTAATTATTTACGTGTTTAGATCTTGTTAATCTATTACAAGCTAGAAAAACACAAATCCAAATGGATGACTTTGCTTTTTACTCTTTACATAGATATTGTGAAGTGAATTTTGCTAAATTATGATAGTTTATTCAGAGTTTGATTTATTTCAGTGCAGAAGCAAAAGAAATTGGTTGACACACTGACCAGGACAAATAAGCATATAGATGGTCCCTGAAAATGACCAGAGGGAGGAATAGCTTTTCTCAAGGCAAATAGTAAATTCTCAATTAAAAGACAAAATCAAAACTATAGTCAAGAGGAAATCAAAGTTCTAGAAAAAATATTGTCTAAGTATTAGAGTCATGAAATGACCCAATGTGATTAGAGGATACTTCTTCAGTGCTTTTGGACTATGTTCCTGGACTACTAATGATGTGAGCAATGAACCGCTCATTTGACCAAAATGCTCAGTCTCAACACATCCATAAATCATTTTTCTGTTGTAATTTCTACAGTTTAATCTTGCAAATAATATTTTACAGTCTAATTCCAATTAAGGAACAGGTCATTCTTAAAATTACCGAGAAGAGAAAATCATGGAAAAAAAACATAAAATTGCCACATGAAAAATATTAACAAATGAGCTTAAGCTATAGAAAATGCTTTGCATTTGTAAGAACAGGGGAGGCATATTTTACTCTTTAAGCCATTCTTAGTTCCCAGGAATTTCTGTTCTACCTGGCCACGGAGCCTAGCTGAGATCAACTGTAGCAGCTACACCATGCTTCATTATCAGGATCTCCTTTCCATTTATTGGGTGTTTTATGAGAAATATTAAAGATTGGCCAAATAAATTAGATCTTGCTAAGTAGTTGGAAACTCTGAAAGAAAATTTTAAAAAGATGAAAAGTAAATCAGTCTACCATGTGAATAATTGAAGAAAGGGGAATTTGCACACAGAAAGGGTAATACTTACAGACACAGTAAATTAGAATGTTTCAGAATTAGTTAAGAAAGAAAGCATACATCCAAAAATTCCAGAATTTTCTCCTCCTGACAGATAAAAATTGGGAGGAAAAATAGAGAACGATGAGAAAAAGAAAAAGAAGATTAAGGTTAAGTTGAGGCAAAATATTTTTGAAGTAAATCTGCAACGGCAGAAAAAATATTACTTCCCAGATTGCTTAGCAAGTTATTACACAAAAGTTTTCTGCTTTGTTTTGAGAATTACTCATTGATCACCACTGTAATTTTCTATATACCACTTCATTAGACACATAGAAAAAAAAAGATATTTAAAAAAAAGTGGATCTTCACCTCACACAGTTTTTTTTCTTAGTAACTGTTTTGTTCACTTCAAATTCTGCTTCATAAAAGTTGTATATATAAAATCATGTCCTCCGATGAAAATCATTTCCTCCCACTTGGTATGTGAACATGCCCTTCATACAACCCCAAGTCATGTCTGATGGTGGGGAGCTAGGCTGTTCCAGCAGAAATAGAGGGAGAGACTCAAAGTTTTGTGCCACAGTACAGACTTTATTGGTGCTCTGGTCAGTTGTGTTCTCCATAGAAGCTATAGAGAAGGATGTGGGTGTCAACCATTCTGCACAGCTGCTGTGCTCTACCCTCTGCTTGAGCTCTTTCCTATATCAAGGCTTACTCCAGCATATGGGTATGCTTGGTATTTTCTTGTCAAACCCATCTACATTCCTACTTTCATTTCTTGGTGTCCCACATGGTATATCTAGACAGAGGATTCCCACAATGCCACACCATCAAAACTATCACAATGGCACTGACTGTGTCATGTTAATTATTGGCTCCGTGTCTCGATCTGTCCCAAAAAAGTGCAGGGGGATGAGTTGTTAACCTTAGGTTTTTTTTTTTTAACTATGTATTCTGTCTTAGAAGTTCTACACACTGATCTCACCATCACTGTGACAGTACTAGAAAAGCTTATAACTTACATCCTGTTATATTTTGATCTCTCTAGGGCCTCAGTTGTACTCTACTTCCCACGATGAGAAGATCTCCATCTTATAAAATTTTTCTATGTCATATTATCTTTTTATTCTTGGTAAAGTAAGAATAGAAAACAGGCAAAACAAAATTCACCAAAACTGGAAGAACATGTTTAGGTGAGTCAAATATATGCCTCTTGTATGTATTCCATCAGCAATGTATCAATTATCTTTGGCACATCTTTGTCAGATCTCTATCTTGCATAACTTGCACTAAGACTGTGCAATTACATCTTGAAAGATGCTGAAGTTCTTCAAAAGAAGGACATGTTTAAGAAGCGACTGGGGTCCCTACACAAAAGTGAGGTTCCTTAAACAAGCCTGTCATCATCATCTGCACATACACACATAAGAAGTCCATGAAACTTTCCAGAAACATTCTAACCTCCTCAACTTTCTTATACAATATTTCATTCTAAACTGAAGCTTAATTGTATTAAAATCAGATAAAGGAATAGTTCAGCTGGACAACAACATCCATGAGCAAGAGACTCAGTAATGCTACATCCTACAAACTACTCTAACGTGATAGACACCTTATTTTCAAGGAAGATTTCTGTCATCTTTGATTCCTTGAATATTATTATCTGAATTACCTTATATTCTAGATATTAACTTAATCTGATGCTTTTGAAGTTCAGATCTCCTAGTTATCTTTATTTTCTTGATATCAATGAATAGATGCTACTCTTTATGTATCTGTATTTCTCGTAATTATCTTTTAAGTTTGTTATTTAACCAAAAATGTTCAGTTTGCACTTAATAAACTTGTCCTCAATAGAATCAGTTCCACGAACCTTCTCTCTGTTCAGCCATCTTTATCATTTCTTCCAAATAGTTTCTTCAGCTTTATTACCAGGCCTTAAGAAGAAGCCACTATTCCTTCTGGAGCTCTCTTTATATTTATTTCCCCTCTTTTTCATATAATATACTTCCATAGGTATATTGTTACTTTAATTATAATTATCACAACTTGTTATTGTATTCCATGCAGCTTTCTATTAACTCTCTTGCTCTAAGTTTTAATCTTCAGTGTTTAAAGAATATCATGTAAGTTACATTCGATATTGTTAGTCTGGAAAATGTATGGAATACAAGGATGTAGTGTATTCTATTGTATTACTTTTGCTTTATTGGGCACCATTGACAATGTAAAAAAATTCTATAAAGTAAAAGAGAAACTCACTTTAAGAAAACCACACAGCTTGATCTGTGATTTCTTTTGTATGTGTTGAGTAGAATGTTGTAGAAAGACAGCAATAACTCATTAAAAAAAAAAAGTACATTAACTAAGGACCCTAGAAGCCACCATTGTACAAAAGATGGTTTTCAAGCTCCCGACAGTAGGGTGGCAGGTTCAGAGTTCTAACACTTACACTCACTGTGTTTCTGCTTTAAAACCCATCTTTTTCTTCTCACTATTAATACAGTGCCGAGTATTAGTTTATGAAATACTGTGAAGCAACTAGGAAACTAGGAAATAGAAATCCATCATATTTCATATTAGGGTTGATAAAATGTTTTTGACAAACCTTCTATAGTTAATACATCATTTTATTATTCTTTAAGTACAATGCATCTGGGTTTAACAAAACTGAGGGAAACAGCTAAGCAAACAGTTCTCCACACAAAATGTTAAAATATAGTTTGTTGTAAGTTAAAATTCAGTCTAAATAAAATGAAAAAGAACAATTATTTTTATCAAAAAAATCCTAAGTAACATGTTTGAATAAACTCTTCACCCAGTAAGAAAGATGCTACTTTGGCAAGGCATGGGAAATACTTACACTCCCTCATGATATTAAAATACTTTATTATGATGACTTTTGATCTTTGTTGTGTGTAATAATGATTCTGTAGAAACCATCCTACAAATCTGAGGTTTTATGGATAGGAACAATACTTTTTATTATGTTTTCTTTTAATGATTCATTTTCCCTGGTGATAATAACACAGTGTTCTATGATTGAAATTCTACTTTTTATGTATTAATCCTAGTCTACTTAATCATGAAACATAACAAAATGACATGTGTTACATATATGTATATATAACATATATATTGATGATATATATATATATGTATATATATGTATATATATATATATTATATATAGCAAAAGCCTTAAGGAGTCACTGCTTTGTTATTAGTAAATATATTGCTTCAAATTTGTAAGACTGAGTTAATAACCTACAAGATTTGAAATATATTATGTCTCATGAATAAGACCAGTTTGATCAATTAATGCTTTTAATTTTAACACCAAATATCCAATAAATCTCATAATCAAAATGTAATTGTATTTATTTATTTCATTTCTTTGTGATTCATGCATAGTGTTGAGCTGAAGAGTTCCACATGCTAGACAAGTACTACACCACGGAGTTGCATTCTTAAACAGTTACATCTTTCAAAGAGATATTGTGTTTTCAAAAGATGCAGAAAATACACTATTCCCTGGGATATCTCTTAGAAAATTATATAACTGGATATCTGTACAGTGAGCATTAATCATAAATCATTCTCTTCTTTTATTTATAACAAGATTTGGCCTTAAACCTCATAAAAGATATTCCCAAATGGACCCCCTTAAACATGTGCCTAAGTGAAGCTTATTCCTATGTATTGAAGTCATCTACTTTACTAGTGTTTGACTATGCAAATATAGTCCAAGAACAACATTGAGGTGGACACACCTAGCTTTCTTAAATTAGTTTGCTATCAATTGATATGATAAAGACCAGTACCAAAATTGACCTAAGGATGGAAGGGTTCAAGTGGCTTGCATATCCCAGGTTACAGTTCCTCACTGAGGGAATTCTGGGCAGAACTCTAAGTAGGGAGTTGGAGACAGGAATGGAAGCAAAGACCATGGAAAAATGCTGCTTCTTGGCTTGCTCCGTAATGCTTTCTCAGATTGCTTTCTTATATCTAGCAGAACCTTCTGCCTAGGTATGACACCACCCACAGTAGGCTATGCCCTCCCACATTAATCATTAATCAAGAAAATGTTCCACAATTGTGTCTACTGGCCATGATAATGCTTTTTATTAATACGAGGTAAGCTATCTTGTTGGAACAGTCCAAGAATGGTGTTGTGAGAGGAAAATTCTGAGTGTTCACCAGAAAACTCCAAGAAGACAAGAGACTTGTGAAAACAATTTCCTTAAAAACATGGTATTGTCGGGCAGTGGTGGTACATGCCTTTAATCCCAGCACTCAGGAGGCAGAGGCAGGTGGATCTTTCATGAGAGTTCGAGACCAGCCTGGTCTACAAGAGCTAGTTCCAGGACAGGCTCCAAAACTACAGAGAAACCCTGTCTCGAAAAACCAAAAAAAAAAAAAAAAACCAAAAACAACAACAACATAAAAAAAACCATGGAATTGATCTTGTAATGTTCTTTTTCGTTTTGCACCTCTCAAGGGTAGCAGACAGGAATGAGTTTACTTCCGATTAGTCATTACAAGTAGCTGTTCTTATTTGTTTCTATACATCTATAGAAACATGTTTTTTTGCTGCATGAGGCTTGTTCGTGTGATTATATACTCTACTCAGTTGACTCTTCTTAACCCACAGAGTATAAATTGCTTGATGTTCTGAATAAAGTTGGCTATCATATGAGTCTTCCTTAGTTTTAGGCCATGTTCTTTCAGGTTCATACTGGCAACTAGATCAGCAAACAAATTCCTTGCCAGATGATCTAAGTTGTGTCAAGTTGACAAAACAAAGCAACAAAACCAGTGAGAAAGCTTCTTCGCCGAGATTGTAGTAAGTCACTGCAGAATGTTTTGTTAAGTGCGTAAAAAAAATAAAACTTCCTGTAAACCCCAATGTTCTGTTGAATCTTTGCTAGACTGAACATAAATTTCCTTCGAATTTCCCTTAAGTATTAAATTCCATTGAGTCACTGTTGGAAATTATTGAATGATATCTGTGCTTCAGAAAGTGGAGATGTATATAAAAAGAGGATTAACCAAGAATTAATATAATCTTTATAGACCACAACACTATATGCAGAGGCTCAGCAGAATGTTGGCATAGCTTGGAGAGTATCCAAAAGGATTGTAACACTGTTGGGACTGTGAATACCAAAATGATTTAATACATAGAAAACAAGTGTGGTAAATATCTTCCCACCTATTTCATATCACTTCATTTTATCCTTCCTCTACCATTCTGTATTGTTATAAGTAGTCTAGACAGCCAAATATAATTGCTTCATTTGCTTAAGAAGAGAAAAAAATACAAAGAAATAGTGTAAATTTATAAATTATTACTATTAGTGATAAAATCAACTAACTGAACTTAGATCTTAATATTTGCAAGTAAATATTTAGCCATTTATAGTGGTTTGTGCAAAATGGTGTTTTAACAAATTATATCTGTATTTTGACAGGAAAGGGAAATTTGCATAGGTGTAATGTATCTGGAATCTTTCTATGTTAAAGTGATAGTCTGATTGAATTTCTTCTAAGGTTCAGATGTAACAGGTTTCTCTCTCTCCCATCAGTTCCTGAATAACCACTCTGAGGCTTAAAATTAATCACAAACGTTTTGGCCTATTACCTAAGGCTTATTATTAACTAGCTCTTACAACTTAAATTAACCCATTTCTATTATTCTATATTTTACCACAAGACATGGTTTGTTACTTCACAACTTTCTTCCCTGGCAGCTGGTGGCATCTTTCTGACTCTGCTTTCTTTCTAGCTGTATCTCTGTTTGGACTCTCTGACAACCTCTATTCTGCCTAGATATTGGACAACTCAGCTTCTTTATTAACCAATGGTAATAAGACATATTCACAGCATGCAAAAGTGCATCCTGCATCATTCAAATTTTGTTAACATGGTATTATTGAGATATGGTGCACTTAAGAGTTATTCTGGGAGAATTATCATGTCTTTAATTGGAGTGAAAATTTCGAAAGAGAATCCCTTAGGTATTCAGGTGGTTTGTCTTCCTGACTTTCATTATATAAGAGCAGACAAACCCTCCTTCTTTTCCACTTCCACATCCTGTCAGATGATTTTTCCCACCTAAGGTTCCATTTCATGATGTGAAGGTGATAATAGCATTAACTTTAAAACACCATCCCATGATTGAATTTTGAACAACACATTGATTGACTGACAAATTGGCTCTTCTATCTTATCTTTCTCTTTGGCCAAAACATGGCAGTAGTAGCAGTCTCTTTGTGATGTTGTTCAACTGAAAAAATTGACCTCTGTATGTTTGAGCTGAGGAGTCAACTTCTGTTTATACTTTTCTGAAATGCATCTCTCCTTACTGTTATAATTTGTTTCACGTTATGTATAGTGCATTCCTTATAATAACTCATGTTAACATTTTGCTTTCTGGAAGAGATGATATTTTTCATAGTGGGCTTCCTTTGCTTAGCAAATCTTGTGTTATTTTTATGATAAACAAAAGTTGAATAATCAAATGCCAATCAAAAACAGAATTTAGGAATTTTTAACTCTTCTGCAAGTTCTTCTTCAGGGTAACTATTTGGTTGCTTTGATACTTCCTTACTGATATAGTTAAAATAGAATACTTTTAAATATATATATGTGTATATATACATACATATATATAGTGTGTGTGTGTAATGTTGGCTTCTTTGTCATTGCATAACTACAAATATCTTCAGACAATACAATTCTAAAATTTGGAATATCTTGAATATTAGTAAGGAGAGACAGTATATATGGCAAGTAGTATATTCACTATGCTCTGGTACAATACCTCTTAAACATATAGATTAGTTTACTCATAGCAAAGTAAGCATACATATTCAGTAGTTGGTGGGAAAATTACATCCAGGTCCATTAATTATAGTGCTTTATTGGAAACAGAGTGTATAAAATTTTTCATTCAAATAAATTTTGGAATTATGTAGTTGGTGGTAAGATTATCATCTTTCATTCCCAGATTTCACTATCAAGTCATACTTAGTTTCTAAAAGACTATACAGGGTCTATATGTTTATACACTCTAACTGAAATAGACTTGTATCTATTTCTCCATTCTGCCATCCAGCTCCTTCCAGATACCCTCTATTGAATGCCCTCCATGCTCCCGCTAACTCTCAAATTAATGACCTAATTTTATTATTATTGTTACATATTTATTTGGTTTGCATATGTATGTGTTTGCATATATTATATACATTTATGTTATGAACATCTATATGTTTGTGCATACACATTTGGTGTGTACATACATGTGTGTGTATATAAATATATATATATATATGTGTGTGTGTGTGTGTCTGTGTCTGTGTGCGTGTGTACAAATGTGTATATAAGAATAAGACTCCTCTACATTGGACAACCAATAAAGAGATCTACCACTGGAAGATATTAATTTTCCTTTTCCTAGCTTTCATTAGTTGCCTGAAACTATTTGTCTAGGACTAAAACACTGCAAATCTTGCCCCCTTCCATGTTGACATGTTTACTGATATCATCAATGTTCTAGCCTTGTTTATATAACCATTTCTGAAGGAGACTTTCCCTTCAGATTGCCTGGTATTAGGACTTGTACAGTATTTCTGCTTCCTATTCCACAATGTTTACTGAATGATAGAAGCATTTCTTTACAGCCAATGGAGACTTACAAAGAAACACAACAGGACATAATGGAGAGGTCAACAGATTGTGGGGAGCCCATCGCCAGTGGAAACATCTACATCATAGCTTCTGCAGATTCTGTTTGTAAAGAACATCCCCCCCCCATCCTCCTCCAGTCCCTCTGCTTCTCTTTCCCAGACCATCCTGCCTTCACTCCTCCCAACAGGTAAGAGCTCCCATGGGAAGTCAACAAAGTCTGGCACGTTAAATTGGGCAGGACCAAAGCCCCTCCTGCCTGCATTAATACTGAACATGGCATCCCACCATAGCGTTTTTTGAGCGACTTGATGTCCATGTTTATAAGCAACAGAGGAAACATGCAAAAATTTGTCTTTATCAGAATTAAAACTATTGTGCCTGAAAGATATTACAAAAAGAAAAAATTGGAGTTCATAGACTAGAAGAAAATATTTCAATATTATAAACTTGGTAATGCCTAATAAATATATAAATGTGGATGCATTCTCATCATAAGGGCAACATTTGTTATGTTAGAGAAATATTGCTGTGTAACGCTGATGGACCAAACATTTATTAGGCTTTGTTGGTCCTCTCTGTCTCATAGGATGTGCAGCCTTTTCAAGCCCACCTTCAGGTAGAAGAACAATGGGTATGACATGCTAGAACACCATAGGTGTACACAAGTTCTTCTCTACTGAAATTACTTGTATCTCCTCTTCCAGGGACTTGACCTTTTGATACTTTAGATTTAATTTTTAAATATAATCTTAAGTTATATGCAACCAAGTCTCCAATTTTGTATTTTGTGACTTTAAACAAAAACTGTTATGCTACTTTGAACAAATGCTATTTTACTTCAACAAAAATATTTTGTTACCTTTAACAAAAATGGGATGTGTATTTCTTAGAATGTATACTAAACACTCAGTATAATTCTACCATTGACTTTTATAAAGTTTAGAAAACTTTGTTTTAATAGGAGTATCAGATTGTACCGCAGATCAAGTGATGACAGAGGGAAAGTACTTTCAGTCTAGTTACTGACATCCATACTGGGAGTTGGCACCCATATTCCTAGGATGAGAAAAGTGCACAATTTCTGCATCTCCCCAAGTGATATTTTTCTCACCAAAGTCAAACTAACGTGTGGTAAACCATCCATTATTTTATTACTTTTCTAGGACAAATTACCTTAAAAATCATTTCCCAGGACTTTAGCATTTATTGGTTAGTTACCTGAAATTAAGTTTCATTTGCTTTCCTTTTCTTCATAGGGACAATCTGGAAGTGGCATTTCTCAGGAATTAGGCTAGTCTATAATTGCCTAAGATTCATCGTGCAAGGCAATGTCCTTAGGTTAATACATTTAAAAAGTAACGTTTTTTAAGGCAGTGGTTCTTAACCTTTCTAATGATGCAGTACTTTAATACAGTTCCTTATGTTGTGGTGACCCCCAACCATAAAATTATTTCATTGCAACTTCATAACTGTAATTTTCCTACTGTTATGCATTATAATGTAAATATCTGGATTTTGCCTTTTGGTTTTTTTGTTTTGTTTTTTTTTTTCTCTGATAAGCCAGTCAACCCCCAAACCATTAGTGATATACAAGTTGAGAACTACTTTCTCAAAAAAAAATATGAGTGTATAGCAAATTATTATGATTAAGAAAATTTGGCTTATATTTTAAACTATGGATTTAATTTCAGACTTAAGGATTATTATGAGTTTGAACAAATTACTATTTTTTTCATCAACAATAGCATCACTGCTATTGATGCTATATTTCAAATTTAAAATTACTTTATTATGATTTTAACTGTAATAATTATTTCTGGATGTTATTATTTTTATAATTAAAAAGATAAATTACCAGTTTGATGAGTGAATTCATTTTAATATAGGGTACTTTGAGTATTTTGATAAAATCAAGTTATTGCAAACAAATTACCACATTTTTAAGACGATGTATCACAACATAAAATGATAACATATCAAAGATACCAAATGAGTATAAATGCCATTATTGATTTAGTTTCATTTTGTCATAAGTGACCAAAGACTTGAGTCACTTTCATTAAATTTCTATTAAAGAGAGAGAACAATAGAGAATGTAAGGAGGAAACACACAAGCAACACACAAGCAATGCCAGCCTTTGTTATACACAGTATAAGGCACTAGACCTTTAAGACTCTTAGACTTCTTACTTGAAAATACATTTTACATGATCCTTGATGACAATCTGCCATTGCTGAAACATGCACATAAGGGCTTTGCCAAAAACTGTATGTTCAATTGGTCTTCTAGACACAGGCAGGACTTTGGAAAATACATCTATTTCACCTGAAGTCCTAGGACTCGAGCTCTGCAAGTGGAAAGGGCTTATAAAACTATATGTGCCTTTTCAGAAAAAAAAAATCCCTGTAGAAAATTCAAATTATCAACCTAAGCCAACTTTGATTTTTAAATACTTTAGTTCTGAGTTAAGCAAATTAGTTAATACATTGTCTCAATGACAGTTAATACTTACTTTTTCTTTGACTTTCTGACATTCTGTTGATGGAAGCTCACCAGATCCTCCTGCCCATTAAACACCCCAGAAAGGAACTGTCAGACATGTGCATAAATGACTCTGGAGGTATACCTTCCACTCTTTGGACATAGAGCTGTCATCACACCCTTCCAAAACACATTTTCACCTGCATGGACACATTCATGCATTCATCAAACTTATGTCTTGAAACATTTTTGATAGCACTCTTTCCACTTTCTGCCACCTGTCAAAACAACTGCTTAATTAGGTTAAGCTGTCTGGCTTTGTGAAAAGGTTTACTGTGCTCAGTTGTCCCTGCCATAAAATTAATAGTTTGACCAACTTCTAAGGAGACGGATTTTTGCACTCGTGAAAGTCAAATTAAATCCACCTTTGCCAAACAGGTGAAAAAAATCAGTGTGTCTGAAACTTTGAAAAGCAGCACTTCATTTATTATAATCCTCCGAGTGCCAAAGTACAAATTAGGTAGAACCGCAGCTGCAAGGGAGCCCGAGTTATAGCACACTGCTCTTGTGACCCTCTTAGCAGGCAGCCAACTACAAGATGACAAAAACGGAGGGAATGACCATACCAAAGCCCGCATGGCCAAATTCTCAACCAAATTCACAGTACGCAATGAATCATTCATTAAATTAGTACTCTACACACTCAATTACTACATAACTCAAAGCACTTAAGGACACCGTTCTCCTGATGGTTTTCAGGACTCTTCAATGGTAAAATTCTGAGGAGTGAAACCTGCTCTAAAATACATATGAAGTCATTCAGGTCTAAATGCGATAAAAGCAGAACCAGTCTTCTTTTCAGTGAAATCAGAACATGATGCATTGTTTTGGGGATCATTTAAGGTGTGCAAAGTCTGCAAACGATTTTAAAATTTTGATTTGTGTGTGAGTGTGTACACCATGGCAGACAGTTATAGATGGGAAGGCAACGTTCAAGGTTCCTCATTCTGCTTTACCATGGGGCCAGGAGAAAGTACTCAGGTCTTAGGGTTGGCCAGGAAAGATCTGTGTGTCGTCTAGACTAGACATCCCTATGGTAACGCGCATTACAATTTGTTACAGGACATAGATCAACTTTTCTGGAACATTAAGTCACGTTATAATAAACCATTTTTGCAAAATATGCTGATGTGTTGAATATGTTCTGAAAATGCTTTATAACCGTGACTGTAACTAACATATTTTAGACACATAACATCCACAGATCATTCGTACGACATATGTATATGACAGTATGATAGTGACATTAAGAATTAAAGTTATATTTTCAAATGTTTCTACTATTTTTGAAAAAATATAAATTCTTAGTGTTCAGGATTTTTAAAAATGTTGATAAAACATATGTGCTTATGATTAATTTCAAAACATGACCTAGTTACATAAAATCTTAGAGTTGGAGACACCGAGTGGTTGGAGGGGTTAGAAGTGGGGCAGAGAAGGAGACAGGTAATATAACTATATTTAATTATAATTTAATTTTAATGATTAGTTTTAAAAATTAAAGTATATATGATAGTTTTTTTTTCAAACATAAAAATCACTAGAGGGAACATCTATGATTCCAACATTTTCTTACTCAGCTGAATAGTAATTTACTCTTTAAAAATATGAAGAGAGTTCATCTAATGGGGATGATAAAATAAAAGAACAAAGTTTGTCTGGGTCTTTTTGTGTCAGTTTTGACCTTTCAGTATGTTCATATGAAGGTAATGTTTTAAAAAGTAAAAAGGGTTTTGAGTACTTCACAATCTAGAGAAGTATGATAAAATTTAATGATCTGGGATATACTATGATGGGTATAGTTATAGCATGAGGCAGAGAAAGAAAAAGCCAAACAATCTAGATAAAAAGATACTAAAGTTTTACTTTTAATCTATCTCTCACATAAACTCCAAATACTTTTATGTTTCTGACATAAAATCTAAGCTTGTTTAAAATTGGTTGCCTTTAATTTTGTGCTTAACAAACATAGCTCTTAACTTTCAAAGACATAGACCTATGTGAGACACTTATTTTTAAATCCAACTTGGCAGTCTCAGAAAATTTTCATTCTAGTGAACATGCATTATCAGACAATCTTAAAAATTTTTATCAGGCACTGTCTGAGATGTAAAATTATGTTGGAATTCTGACAGCACAGAGCCTATGGATAATACCCACATCCGTGAAGTTTTCCATTTCCTGGATTTTAGTTCTTGTTAGGAGATAATTAAGAAAAGCTGATTTAAAATATATTCAGACATACAGGATGCTCTCAATTGAGTCTTTTAGAGTGTGACAGGAGTATATGACTCAATTAAATGTTAGCAGATTTGACTGATTTTTGACACTTTTGAAAGGCTCTATAATGCTATGTGCCTTATTATATTTTCTAAGCTTAAGAGTGATTTTAAAATATGGACAGAGGAAAGGCTTGGGAATTCCCATCACTACCTAAGGATGTATTGATAATTGGTGGTGGCTAGAATAGAGAGATCAGTTTTCTTAACGGGTAAGATAACTAATGATCTGTCCATCATCTTGTAAATGGTTACACACACACACACACACACACACACACACACACACTGGCAGCACTAAGTGAATGTGAACCCTGTAGTTTTGTTTGTTTGTTTGTGATCTAACAAACAAAGCTTTCCTGAAGATCAGAGTGCAGAACCAAGCCACTAGTTAGTCATAAAAGCCAGGCCGTGGTAGCACACACCTTTAATACCAGCACTTGGGAGAGAGAGGCAAACAGATCTCTTAGAGTTCAAGGCTACTCTGGGTTACACGAGATTAAACCATTTAAAAGACAAAGAAAGATCACACAAAGATTATCTCAGCTCAGTTTTTAATCCCAGAACTCGGGAGGTGGAAACAGGAGCCATAAGGCTGGGCAGAGAGAGGAATATAAGGTGAGAGGAGACAGAAGCTCTGATATAGTCTGCGATCTGAGGATTCAGTCTGAGAATTTGTAGAGATGAATGCAGTCTGAGGATTCAGTCAGGGCATGCAGTCTGAAGTTTTGTAGAGAAGGCATTCAATCTTAGGAGTTGTCGAGACAAAGACGCCCCATTTATTCTGAGTATCGGTAGAGGTAAGAATTCTTTAGGGGCTGGTTGCTCTGCTTCTCTGGTCCTTCATCTTTCACCTCCTAATATCTGACTCTGAGTTTTTATTTTTAAGACCAATTAGGATTTATGCTACAGAACCCAGTGGAACTAAAAAAGAGCCCATGATGTGAGTGAGGAAAATGATACAATATGAATAGATGAACTGGACATCAAGGGTGGGGTGGATTTTATTTAAACACGTTAGATGTGGTGTATGTGTGTATATGAAATTCTCAAAGAATGTTTTCTTAAACAGAGCTTTAAGATAGCTTAGCTGGAAAATTGCTGGTGTTACAGGCCTGAGGAGTTGAGTCTGATCCCCACAATTCATATATAAAAGCCTGATGTGATAACTCATGCCTATAATTCCAGTGGCTGGGGTCAGTGTCATTAGCAGATCCTAGGAGCTCACTGGCTAGTCAACCTAGCCAGAACACTGTGTTTTAAGTTCAGTGATAGAATCTTTCTTGAAAAATAAGGTGGCAAGTAATAGATGGAGACACTTAATATCCTCCTCTGATTCCCACACGTATGCACTTACCCACATATGTATATGTATGCATATATCACACTGCTCCATATACGCACAACAAATAAGCTAATTGAAATAAGCGATATCCATCCCATGGATTTGCAAAGCTGATGCCCTTTTTTTTTCCACATTTCTGGTGCTATAGCACTACAATTCCCATTCTCTCTTCTGAAATATGAAGCCACCAAGTACAAAAGCAGACAAACAAGATGTAAAAAGCCTTTACAAAACATTTTCCAGTTCTTGCTTCCAGCTCTACCCGAATTTTAAATACCTGTTTTTGGCTTCTTTGAGGAAGTGAAGCCACTCATTTTTTTTTTGTTTTTTTTTCTAACATAAATTGGGAATGGATGTATATACCTTTCCTCATGTAGAGATCATTGGCAACTTACAGTGATGTTCGCCAAGGCATTCCCCACATTGACATGGTGAGACAAGACCTTCAGTGTTCTGTAGAACACACACCGTCCAACCCCTGTGGACTTAATGAATCAGGGTAGCTGTGGACTGGAGACTGGAAGGATTCACATATAAGCATTCACATGTCGAGTGATTACAAACCTGGAATCTGTTGGCACCATGGAATGTTCACAGGTTATTAAGCCCACAATCTACGTCTATACTTCCTCACATGAATGACTTACCGGATCCCTTCTCTTCTGTCTTTCAATCTTTTATAAACAAAACTGCTCTTGACATTGTAAGTATGTAGAATATTGAATCAGAGTTCAGGGTCTTAATCTGGCTTGGCTTGAAATTTCCCTCAGGAATCATCCTTAAAGAAATTCATTTAGTAATATTGAAACAATAAAACCAGATATTTACACAAGCCCTTTGCAGCAATATCATTGTGTCATGGATCTCTTATGATACTGCTACAAAGGATTCAGTAGCATCCCTGGGCAGGGGAATTCTAATTTCCCGAAAGGAGACCAGAGCTACAGAAGCACTATGCAATTCAGATTGATCACGAACTGTTTCAGCTGGCAGAAAAGGAGGAAAAAAAGAAACATGGTCATGTTTGGGGTTATAGTGAAATAATAGATGCAACGAAAAGACAACTGACTGGGCTACCCAGACAGTCTGGATTCAAAGTTGCAGTGGGCTATAATTTAGCAGTCATAGCACTGGTGTGTAGGGGATTTCCCAGTCTCTCTCTCTGTGTGTGTGTGTGTGTGTGTGTGTGTGTGTGTGTGTGTGTGTGTGATATCCTGATTTTGCCCTGGTGGTCTATTTGTTGGAGGTCTTTTTGTTTCTGTTCAGTATGCATTTTGGATTGCTCCCTGCTTCTCTGGCTGGTTCATTCACCCTAATTATGATCACCTGATAAAAAGTGGCGGTGACACTTCCAAACCACTAGTCCAAACAGTCCTGATAGCCAGGAAGTCCTGCCATTTGTCTAATTTAAATAAGAAGGCACATTTTACACAGAAGAAACCCAAACAACCCACCACAGAAATTCCTTCCATCCAATCTCTATGTCCCCTCAGTATCCAACATGATCTTTTAAGCAGCAGGCAGTTATAATAAGGGTTAAATGATCCCCTACTCTTTCAAATTGAAGTCAGATTTAGAAGGTGTTAGTTTCTTACAGAACTGCTAAATTCCTAGGCTTAAACATTTCAGTGCTTAATCGTGAAATAGCTCAAAAAATACAACCAGCTTTGGAAATATTAAACAAAAACTATAGAGGGTGTTTTGTTATTTTAAAAGGACTTGGAAAACAGCATAGAAAATAGCTAAAGCATTCAATTCCATGGCATTATTTTTTAAAAGATGGGTTAAAATTGTATAATATTGTCAAGAATATGGAATATAGAGTAATTGTGAATGCATGTTATCAAGCAAAAACTCACTATTGACATTGAGATGAAATGCTGAGACTGACAGCCAGAGGGAAAAAATACTGGAAACAGCAAAATCTGACAGATAGATTACTATAGACTCGAGTTCCTTTCTTTTTCTACAGAAAAAAAAAAAGACTGTATTGAAAATACTGTCCTAAGTCTAGACAACTGAACTATGAAAATAGCATTGCTTTTAGAACAATTTTTGTTCCTTCTACTTGAAGCCAAAATGACAATTAGGTGAATAGAGGAAGAAGTTCTTCAAGTCAAGGAAGAGTCGGGTTAAGGACATTTTATGGATTATGCTGCAATTTGAACTTGACACAGAACAAGGTCTGTGGTCACTCTGGGTTCAGATAGTGTTGAACGGATTTGTGGTGGCAGTAATGCCAAGCATCTTGCCTTGGGTGGGGTGTCTCGGTTTTAAATTAGCAATGCACTCTCATTCACAGTAACAGAACTTGGATTCTCTTGTTTTTATTGGGAAAGGATAAGAGGTGACATAGCAGTGGTGAGAACAAGCATAGGCGTGATATCAAATGGAGCACAACTACAGACTTTAGTTGCCCTTTAAAAGACAAATTCCAAATCTTTTCAAGTTCTTCATATTATCAAGTTAAAACAAACAAACAAAATTGAGTTCATTTGGAAGAAGAAGCATTAGTAGATGACAGTATTTCTAAGAAGATAAAAATAAAACTGGCAGAGTTAAAAGCTGAAAATTACCTTTTCTTGGCCACATGTCTCGTAGTAAAGAGCTGTGTACAGCAGTAGCAGTAATCATAATTATAGAAATGTTTGTGACATTTGCTTATTTGTATCCACTTCTGAGACACCTGAAATTCAATATTTTCATTCCTCATAAAAGTTATGGTTCTCAAGGTACAGGGGAGAAACAACAAAGGGAGCAGGCCTAAGCCAGAGACCTCCACTGGAGGTGGCCTAAACCTGGCACATCCAAGGGAACAGGTCCAAGCCTGTAACATTAGCTGGAGCAGGCCCAAGTCAGCCACCTCCACCAGAGCAGGCAAGGAGCACTGACCTCCACCAAGGCAAGCCCAAACCAGTGACCTGCACAGGAGGAGCCTATTTGGGACCAGGCCTGAGCCAGCAACCTTAATGAAAGCAAAGAAAAGCAAGTGAACTCCTCTTCAGGAACAAGCATGAAGGGGGCAGGGCAGGCACTAATCACATCTGGGATTTAAGAGTGATCTCCAGGAACGTTGAGTGATTTCCAAGGTGACTGGATCCATAGCCCTGATTGCACTATACAAGAAGTTTACTGGATCAAAAACAAAAAAAAGGCTCCTTGCCATATAATAATCAAAACACTAAACATAAAGAATAAAAAATATTAAGAACTGTAAACTAAAAAGGCCAGAATTATACCTGACTTCTCAATGGAAATAATGAAAACCAGAAGGTCCTGGTCAAGCATTATACAAATATTAAGAGACCATGGATGACATCCCAGAATACTATATTCAGTAAAAGTTTTAATTACCATAGATAGGCAAAACAATATATTCCATAACAGAACTAGATTTAACCAATATCTAGCCACAAACACAGCCCTACACAAAGTACTAGGAGGAAAACTCCAACCCAAGGAAGTTATATACATCTATAAAACCACAGACAATAAATGAGATCACAGCAACAAATTCTAAAGAGATGAAAAACACACACAATAACATAACCAACAACGAAAACTAAAATAACAGAAACCAGCAATCATTGGTCATTAATGTCCCTTAATATAAACGGACTCAATTCATCTATAGACGAGACATAGGCTAACAGATTGGATGCAAAAACAGAATCCATTCTTCTGCTGCATACAAGAAACACACCTCAACCTCAAAGACAGACATTATCTCAGAGTAAAAGGTTGGGAAATGGACCTAAGAAATAAGCTGTTATATCTATCCTAATATTTAACAAAATAGACTTCAAACTCAATCAAAAGAGACAAAGAAAGATATTGCATATTATTCACAGGAAAAATCCATCAATAGGAAATTTCAATACTGGACATCTATTCCCCAAATACAAGGTACCCTCATATGTAAAAGAAAAACTATTAAAATTTAAATCACACATTAACCCCCACACATTCATAGTGGGAGACTCCAGTACCTTATTCTCACCACTGAACAGGTCTGAAAGACAGAAACTTAACAGAGAAATAAGAAAACAAATAGATGTTATCACTCAAATGGACTTAACAGACATCTATACAACAGTCCATCCAAACACAAAAGAATATACCATCTTCTCAGAACCTCATGGAACCCTCTCAAAAAAATTGACCACTTACTAGATAACAAAGCAAACCTCAGCAAAATAAAAAAAAAAATTTGGAATAACCCCATGTATCTTATCGGATCACCATGGCTTAAAATTAGAATTCAACAGCAACACTAATTTCAGGAAGTCCACAAATACATGGAAATTAAATGATGCTCACCTGAGTCACCAATAGGTCAAGAAAGAAATAAAGGAAGAGATTAAAGACTTCCTGAAATTAAATGAAAATTATTGGACAACATACCCAAATTTATGGGACACAATGAAAACAGTGTAAAGAGGAATGTTCATAGCACTAATTGCCTACATAAAGAAGCTGGGAAAATCCTACACTAGTAAATTAACAGAACACCTGAAAACGCTAGAAAAAAGGAAGCAAATTCACACAGGAAGACTGGACAGCAGGAAATAATCAAATTGAGAGCTAAAACCAACAAAATAGAAACAAAGAATACAAAACAAAGAAACAATGAGACAAAGAGTTAGTTCTTCTAGAAAACCAACAAAATAGACAAACTTTTATCCAAACCAATTAAAAGACAGACTATTCAAATTAGCAAAATCAGAAATGAAAACAGGGGCATAAGAACAGAAACTGAGAAAATTCAGAAAATCATTCATTCAGAAATTCAGAGAACCATCAAAAACTCATATTCAAAATAAAAAAGGAAAACTTAAAGGAAATGGACAATTTTCTGGATAAATAACAATTACCAAAATTAAGTCAAGACCAGATAAGCAAATTAAATAGACCTATAACTGCTAAAGAAATAGAAAAAAAAAAAGCCCTAGACGAGATGGTTTCAGCACAGAATTTTACAAAATTTTCAAAGAACTAATACTTCTCAAATTGTTCTACATAATAGAAACAGAAGGAACATTGCCAAACTCTTTTCATGAGGCTATAATTACCTACAAACTCATGGAAACTGAAAAAATGATGAATTGAACACCTCTGGGTCAAGGAACAAATAAGAAAGAATAAAGGCTTCCTAGAATTCAACAAAAATGAAGGCATAATGTACCCAAACCTATGGGATACCATGAAAGTAGTGATAAGAGGAAAGTTCATAGCACTAAGTGCCTACATAAAGAAAGTGGAAAAATTTCACACTACTGACTTAACAGCACACCCGCAAATTCTACAACAAAAAGAAGCAGACTCACACAGGAGAAATAGAAGACAAGAAACAATCACACTGAGGGCTGAAAGCAAGAAAATAGAAACAAAGAGAATAATGAAAAGAATCAATGAAACAACGAGCTGGTTCTTTGAGAAAATCAACAAGATAGACAAATCCTTATCCAAACTAATCAAAAGACAGAGAGAAAATATCCAAATTAATAAAATCATAAATGAAAGGGGGATTATAACAACAGACACTGAGGAAATCCAGAGAACCATTACTATAGATACCTATACTTCACAAAATTGGAAAATATAAAAGAAATTGACAATTTTCTGGATAGGTACCACATACCAAAATTAAATCAAGAACCAAGTAAACAATTTAAATAAACCTATAACCTGCAAGGAAACAATAATCAAAATCCTCCCAACCAAAAAATTTCCAGGGATGCATGGTTTCAGCACATAATTATACCAAAACCTCAAAGAAGAGCTAATACATACTCCAAATCGTGTTCCATGTAATAGAAACAGAAGGAACATTGACAAACTCTTTTTTTGAGGCTACAGTTACCCTGATACCAAAACTACACAAAGACTCAACCAAGAAAAAGAATTATAGGCCAATCTCACTCATGAACACTGATGCAAAAATACTTAATAAAATACTGGCAAACCTAATCCAAGAACACATTAGAAAACTCTTCCACCATGATCAAGAAGACTTCATCCCAGAGATGCAGGGATGGTTAAACATGTGAACATCTATCAATAGAATCCATCATATAAATAAACTGAAAGAAAAAACATATAATCATCTTTAGATGCTGAAAAACATCAATAAATCCAACACCCCTTCATGATAAAGGTTTTGGAGAGATCAGGGATATAAAGAACATATTTAAACATAATAAAAAGCAATGTACAGCAAACCAACAGCCAACGTTAAACTAAATGGAGAGAAACTCAAAACCATTCTACTAAAATAAGGAACAAGACAAGGCTGTCCACTCTCTCTAAATCTATTCAAAATAGTTCTTCAAGTTCTGGCTAAAGCAATAAAACAGTAAAGGGAGATCAAGGGGATTCACATTGGAAAGGAAGAAGTCAAACTTTTCATTATTTGCATGATATGAGAGTATACACAACTGACCCGAAAAAACTCTACCAGGCAACTCCTACAGCTGATAAATGCCTTCAGTATTGTGCCAGGATATAAGATCAACTCAAAAAAAATCAGTTGCCCTGTTATATACAATTCATAAAGAAGCTAAGAAAGAAATCAGAGATACATCACCTTTCACAATAACCACAAATAAAATATCTTGGAGTAAGACTAACCAAAGAAGTGAAAGACCTATTTGACAAGAACTTTAAGCCTTTGAATAAAGAAATTGAAGAAGATACCAGAAAAATGAAAAGATTTCCCATGATCTTGAATAGGTAGGAGCAACATTATAAATGGCAATCCTACCAAAAACAATCTATAGATTCAATGCAATCACCATCAATATCCTAACACAATTCTTCACAGACCTTGAAAGAACAATACTCAACTTCATATGGAAAAACAAAAAGCCCAGGATAGCCAAAACAATTTTGTACAATAAAGGAATTTCCAAAGCCATTACCATATAATATAATAAGATAAAACTAACCATCACATTAAAGTTGAAGAAAGCAGATTAACAAAAGGTAAAAGCTCCAAGGGAATGAACAAAAATCAGAGACCCCCTTGTTCACATACTCAGGAGTCACATAAAAATAGTAAACTAAAAGCTGTAGCATACAGTTTAAAAGCTGGTGCGGACCCATGCAGGTCCTGTGCATTCTGCTCCAGTCTCTGTGAGTTCATCGGAGCTTTCCTAATACTGATTTAGGGGGCTTTGTTCTCCTGATGTCCTCTATTCCTTCAGTTTCTTACACTGTCCGTCTGTTTTTGACACTTATAGGATTTCCTAAACTCTGAAGGAAAGGATTTAGTGGAGACATCTGATGCAGAACAGCATATTACAAGGTCTCTCTGCCTGTTTGTGTGTGTAATGCATACCTGTGATTTTCTGTATTTCAACCCATGTACTGCTGAAGGAATCTTCTCTTGATGGCTAAATAAGGCACTGATCTGTGCAGATATCATTTGGAGTCATTCTTGTATTCTCCTCTTTTTGATTTTTAGAGCAGTAGTATTTTCCTTTTCATCAAGCAGTAATGGGTATGGGCTCTATCCAGTGGAGTGGGCCTTAAGTCAAATCAGACATTGGTTGGTTACTCCAAAAAGTTTTTTGCCACCATTACGCTAACATATTTGCCAGCAGGACAGATTATAGAGCAAAGATTTTATGGCTAGGTTAGTATGTATGTTTCTCTTCTGATAGCCTGCAGAGTACCTTCCCATACCAAAGACACTAGAATATAGGGATGAAGATTCTATGTAGGTGCCAGCTTTACCTTTCCATGTTCAATGAGTTGTGTGGGTACTGTCTTCAGCAATGGGGTCTTTGTCAGTTTGCAGAAAGCAACCTCTTGTCTTCCTAACAGCCTGGATTTTTGGAGATTTCCATAGGACTCTTTTGGCCTACAACTCAGTTCACTGCAATCCAGTCTCAGTACTGGAAGTGTCATTTGATGACAAGAGATGTCCAGTTGGTGTTCTGCTTCCCTCATTATTTGGGGACTTTGTTAAGATTATTCTCATATATTTTAGGAAGTTTCCACTGCACTAGATTTTCGTACCACCCCTTAAATGCTCCACAATTCTACATTTCTTTCCCCTCTTCCCCTCTCTGAACCCTAGAACCATCCCCCCTCTCCACCTGATCCTCCCGTTCCTATGTCTCCAATTCACCCATTAATTTATTATATTTCTCTCTTCCATGGAGATCCAGGTGTCCTCCCTTGTCCCTTCCTCTATACCTAACCTTCCTGAGTCTATGGTTTATAGCTTGTTTATTATTTCATATATATTCTGAACTGTCCTGAGTGAGTGAGGTAACCCAGTCCCATATTTATCTTTATTGGTCTGGGTTACTAGACAATTTTTTCTGGTTCTATCTATTTGCTTGCAAATTTTGTGGTGTTTTTTTTTTAATTTTTTTAATGACTGAGTAATACTCCAATATGTAAATGTGCCACGGTTTCTTTATTCATTCTTCTGAAAAGGAACATCTAGACTGTGTCCAATTTCTGGCTGTTATGAATAGAACAGCAGTGAACTTTATTGAGCAAGTGTCCTTGTGGTAGGATAAAGTTTATGGATTCAAATTCTTGCACTTTGTTACTCAGATATCTGCATGTTGAAGGATCCCAGGACCTCAACTATTTTTCTATCCTAGATCACATCGTATTGGATCTCTCACAGATGGTGATGCAGAGATATAAATTCCATCCTAAATAATCTGAATCATATAAGGACTTAAAATTAATTTCCCTTCTAATACCACTAGATCCTTTTCAAAACAGGTAAATGACAAGTGTTTATTGTTATGTCTATGCATGTTCATCATTCCAAAGTTAACAACCTTTTTTTTTTTCTAGGAACAGTTTTTCAATTGACCTGAACTTTGGCCATTTAGCTAGGTTGCTGGGTCATTGAACTGCAAGGACCCACTTGTCTGTGGCCACCCTCATTTGAGGATTACAACACATGTCATCATATGCCATCTTCTTTAAATATGAGTTCTAGGGATAGACTGCAGGTCCTCAAATTTGCACCATAAATACTTACTGACTGAGATATCTCCCCTCCCCTGATAGCTGCATTTTTATGTTACAAGTGCACAATTCCATGAGTGGTGGACATTGAAATATCACATTAACACATTAATTTAAAAGAAATAGTTTCTGACTTAATGATAAAATACAGTATGTGATCATGGCCTAACAATACCCTTTATATTCAATGTTCAAGAGGATAAAATGCTAATATAACTTTACTAAAATTATGACATCAACTTTATTTATGGTCCATCAAACTAAATATCAATTTCCTAGATTCTTAGTAGTATGGTCATCATGTGGTAAAAGATGGGCCTGAGCAAGTTACTTTCTCTAAAGACTTAAGCTTTGGCCATTTCCCTGTGTCATTGAGTCAATGCTCCTTCTCTGTTAATTCAGAGGAGGCTGCGACTTGTTTCATTATGTTTCCCGCAGGGAGACACAGGCAGTTAAACTTTCTTTGAAATGTATCCTGCTGGCATTTATTGTTATGGTTTTAATCTCTCCTGCTTCCCTAATATTAAAATTTATTTGGTTGGTATTTCTATTCCTTTCACCCAAATTTAAATTCAAGAGCCTTCAACTAATAGAGGTAAGTCAGCCCATGCTCTTAAATAAAGAGTGCATTTGGGTAGTTCCTATACATGTGAACCAAAAATGGGAGGATTGCAAGCACATTTCAAAACTTCTTTTGGAAATACATTTGCTGCAAGGGAGAGGCCACTTGTTTGTCCCAGCCATCCTGCTAGCTTACACCTGAAATAACTCCACAGAAACTGTATTAATTAAAACATTGCTTGGCCATTAGCTCTAACTTCTTATTGGCTAACTCTTTTTTTTTTGCATTTGTTCTATGTTTTATCAAATGCAAAAGATTGTATTATTGAGCTTCTGCCCCAGGAAACCCAGCTTGGGTAATTATTTTGATTTTATTTTTTTTCTTATTAATTAATTTATTTATTTTTACTTAAAAATTTCCACCTCCTCCCTGCCTCCCATTCCTCTCCCCCTCCCCCCCATTCCCTTCCCCCTCCCTCTCCAGTCCAAAGAGCAGTCAGGGTTCCCTGCCCTGTGGGAAGTCCAAGGTCCTCCCCCCTCCATCCAGGTCTAGGAAGGTGAGCATCCCACAAAGACTAGGCTCCCATAAAGCCAGTACATGCAGTAGGATCAAAACCCAGTGCCATTGTCCTTGGCTTCTCAGCCCTCCTTGTCCGATATGTTCAGAGAGTCCGGTTTGATCACATGCTCCATCAGTCCCAGTCCAGCTTGCTTTGGTGAGCTCCCATTAGATCAGCCACACCGTCCCAGTGGGTGGGCGCACCCCTTGTGGTCCTGACTTCCTTGCTCATGTCCTCCCTCCTTTTGCTCCTCATTTGGACCCTGGGAGCTCAGTCCAGTGCTCCAATGTGGGTCTCTGTCTCTAGCTTCATCCATCGCCAGATAAAGGTTCTATGGTGATATGCAAGATATTCATTAGTATGGCTGTAGGATAGGGCCATTTCAGGCTCCCTCTCCTCAGCTGCTGAAGGATCTAGCTGGGGACTTCTTCCTGGACACCTGGGTACACCTCTAGAGTCAAGTCTCTTGCCAACCCTAAAATGGCTCCCTTAATTAAGATATATACTTCCCTGCTCCCATATCTATCCTTCCTCCCTCCCAAAAGTCCCATTTCCCCCAAGCTCTCCCCATCCCCCCTTCACACTTTTTCCTCCCCATCTTCCCTTACCCCCACCCCACCCCCACCCCCAAGTTTTCAATTTTTGCCTGGTAATCATAGTTATCCTCCTGGATATTGGAAGGAGACAAGACTGCCAGGCAAAAATTGGCTAACTCTTATATATTAGTTTAAGCCATCACCATTAATCTGTGTATTGCCACATGGCAGTGGCTTACTGGAGATTCTAACTGGCATCCATCTCAGGCAGAGAATCCACGGCTTGGCTCTAATTCTGCATTCTTCCTCCCAGAATTCAGTTCTGTTTTCCCCTCCTACCTAAGTTCTGCCCTATCAAAAGGCCAAGACAGTTTCTTTATTCATTGTCTAATGAAAACACATAAACAGAAGGACCATATATTCTAGGCCATGCCTCTACTGATGATGCACAGACATTGTTTTGCCAATCCTGTTAGTGTGGCAGCTTCCATCCAAATGTATCAAAGGAGGAAAGGAAACCAACAATCTAAACTAATTTCTTTAACTTAGAAAACTTAGAAAAAGCTCGGATCTGAGAATTCATTTCCTAGAATTAAACAATAGAACACAAACTTTAGTCATAATTCCACTCTTTTCAAATAGAATTGACACTGTTAGCACAACAATAATCATTCCTCAAATTTAATTTTTAATACATAGCTGGTAGCTATCATCAATCAAGTTGTAATATAACAATTCATATACATGTTTTCTTATAATCAGACTTAAAGGTGATCAAAGTTAATAAACACAGACTTGAGAGAGCCCATCATGGGGTTTCTAATGGTGTACACTGACAAAGATGTAACACCATGTTGGTATGCTGTCAAAAATGGAAAAGTGAAAAAAAAAAAAACAAATTTCCCCCTCCTCCCAGCCTCCCATTTCCCTCCCCCTCCTCCCATTCTTCTCCCCCTCCTCCAACCCCTCTCCCCTTCCCCCCACTTTTCTCCCCCTCCCTCTCCAGTCCAAAGAGCAGTCAGGGTTCCCTGCCCTGTGGTAAGTCCTAGGTCCTCCCCCCTCCGTCCATATCTAGGAAGGTGAACATCCAAACTGGCTAGGCTCCCACCAAGCCAGCACATTGCGTTGGATCAAAACCGCGTGCCATTGTCCTTGGCGTCTCATCAGCCCTCATTGTTTGTCATGTTCAGAGAGTCCAGTTTTATCCCATGCTTTTTTTGGTAACAGTCCAGCTGGCCTTGGTGAGCTCCCAGTAGATCAGCTCCACTGTCTCAGTGGGTGGGTGCACCCCTCGTGGTCCCGACTTCTTTGCTCATGTTCTCCCTCCTTCTGCTCCTCCTTGGGACCTTGGGAGCTCTATCCAGTGTTCCAGTGTGGGTCTCTGTCTCTATCTCCATCCGTCGCCAGATGAAAGTTCTAGGATGATATGCATGATATTCGTCAGTATTGCTCTAGGATAGGGTCATTTCAGGTTCCCTATCCTCAGCTGCCCAAGGAACTAACTGGGGGCCTCAGCTTGGGCACCTGGGATCCCCTCTAGGGTCAAGTCTCCTGCCCATCCTAAAGTGGGTCCTTTAACTAAGAAATGGGGTTCCGTGCTCCCCTATCCAACCTTCCTTTATCCTGATCCTCCTGTTTCCCCAAGTCCCCCCTCCTTTCCTTCTACCTTTTCTCTCCCCATCTCCCCTTACCCCCATCCCACCCCACCCCCAACATCCCACTTTTCTCCCCGGCAATTTTGTATACTTCCCTTATCCAAGCGGATAACTATATGTTTTTCCTTGGGTTCACCTTCTTACTTAGCTTCTTTAGATTCGCCTATTGTAGACTCCGTGGTCCCTATTTATGGCTAGAAACCAATTATGAGTGAGTACATCCCATGTTCATCTTTTTGGGTCTGGGATACCTCACTCAGGATAGTGTTTTCTATTTCCATCCATTTGCATGCAAAATTCGAGAAGTCATTGTTTTTTACCGCAGCGGGTGAAGCACACACATCTGATGCTCTGAAATATATTCCTTGTTATAAAAATGTTGCTGACATGTTTATGTGTGTTCCTAATAAAAACTGTTATTGATATGTAATACAAAAAAAAATGGAAAAGTGAATTTAATGATGAGGACACATTATTGGAGTAAAGGCCACTTTTTTTCCCCAGCCACCCAGAACTGAAATAACCACATAGATACTATATTAATTAAATCACTGTTTGGTCCGTTAGCTCTAGCTTCTTATTGGCTAACTCTTACATATTAATTTAACCCATTTCTATTAATCTGTATATTGCCACGAGGCTGGGGATTTCTGGGTAAAGTTCTGGCATCTGTCTTTGGCAAGGCTACATGGCTTCTCCTCACTCAGCCTTCTTTCTCTCAGCATTCAGTTTAGTTTTCCCCTCCTAGCTAAGTTCTGTCCCGCTATAGCTCCAAAGCAGTTCCTTTATTCATTAATGGTAATCACAGCACACAGAGGGGACTCCCACATCAGCACATCAAGCAAACCCTAAATAAAACGACCCTTACAGTACATACCCAGCTGATTCCTAAAGGAAAAGTCAGGAAAGATAAAGAGCCTTCCCAGCCTGTAGGAGACAAAGGAGGTCTGGGATCTAAGTGCAATGTGGGATCTCTGACTGCTCTGCACCAAAAGAAAACACAATAGATTAGTAGAAAAAAAAAGAGGTAATGTAGCACAACACTTTATAACTTAATTGTATTATGTCCTTGCTATGTTCTTAGATTTGACCATTATAAATGCAGTTGAGAACATTCTGACTTCTGAAAAATAGGTATTAAGGAGTTCTTTGTAATATTATTTGAAACCTGAAATCATTTTAAAAGAAAGTTGCAAATTTTTGCTAAGCTTAATAAAAGCTAATGATCACAACAATCATGCAAAAGTAGATCACAGCAAATTTAGGAAATAATTAATGTGGTTTAATTGGCTATCCTAAAGGAGAAAATTACAGCATTAAACACAATTCAGCAAGGAAGCTTTAAAAAGTTGCTGAACACAATGTGCTGCTATACAGTCAAGTTGAGAAAAGCATATTCTTCAGTCTTTAAAGGTACAAAAGATATATCAAATCTGCGAATCTTAGTCTTGAGAAAAAAAGATAGAAAATGTATGTGAAACTCTACATCATTAAGACCAAAGCAGGATAATTTACATATTTTCAAGTATATATTAAAAAAAAACACTTCCCCATCAATGAGATGGTTCATCAGGTATAAACTGAATTTCTACCAAGCCTGATGAGCTGAGTTCAATCCCTGAGACCCACATGGTATAAGGAGAGAACCAACTTCTTCAAATGTTCTAGAACCTTCACAGATAAACCTTGACATGTGTGTACCCACACCCATAAACACATACCTACTCACATACACACACAAGTAAAGAATTGTAATTTAAAAATTAAAAACTCTTGAGAATAATGTATCAGGACTATTATTATAATAACTATGCTGTATGTTGTAGATAGGCAATGATGGTAGTTAAAATAAGTATGCATTTATTGGAATAGGAACTATGAGAAATTCTCATGTGATATTCTAAAGGACTAATCACATAAATCTCAGAGTTGGGAGTTTGATCCCGAGGTCATTTATATAGTCTAAGATTCATAATATGAGAAATACTTCATATGTATTCACTGGTGAGAGAAATGATACTATTTTCTCCTACTTTATGTCATTTCAGTAGGTGCATCTAAGTATATATAAAGTGAAATACTCCATCAGGATATCCAATTTCCATGGGCCATTTGATCAATATTACCTCTGCTGGAGAAAATCATATTGCGCATTATGTATGTGCAAAAAATCCTACTTTCTCAGGAATCTACATAGTTTGTCCTAAGAATTATCTTCTCTCAATATCCCTGGCAGTCAGAGAGCACATTTTTCCTATAATTGTGGGTTGATGTGGAGGTGATGTATGCTGTGAAAATGTTTTATTGCCATTCGTTAATAAAGAAGCTGCTTTCAGTCAATTGCTTAACAGAGTAAAGCCAGGCTGAAAGAGATATAGAGAGAGAGGAGGCAAAGTCACAGGAAAGCCATGTAGCCACAGAAAGGAGACAAATACACCGGATCCTTGCCAGTAAGCCACAGCCACGAGGCGATACACAGATTAATGGAGATGGGTTAGTTTAGGATATAAGAGCTAGTTAAAAATATGCTTACGCTATTAACCAAACAGTATTGGAGATAATATAGTTCCTGTGTGATTACTACAGTTCTGGGAAGGTGGGAATGAATGAGCAAAAGTGGGTGTTTCTATACTAACGATATTATCATTTTGTACAATGGCTACTTGTAATTGTCAACTTGATATAACCTAAAATCACCTTGGGAAGAGAGTCACAATGAGAGAGTATCTACTGGGAAAGCCTATAAGCATAGCTATGGGAGGCTGTCTTAATTAAGTTAATTGATGTGGGAAGAAGCCATAGCCCACTGTGGGGCATACCATCCCCAAGGTAAGAGGGACTTGACCTATATAAATAGAGAAATTGAGCTGAACACAAGTGATCAAGAGAGCATGAATTCATTTGTTTCTCTTTATTCTTACCTGGGTGTGAATTGACTAGTTGTTTCAAGTTCTTGAATCCTTGAGTCCCCTCCTGTGATGGATGGTAACCTGGAATTACTGGCTTTATGCAGAACAGGATGCTTTATATAGAACAGAAATGCTGATTTCAGTTCAGGGTGCTTCAGAAGATAGAAACTGCTAACTGTGATGCCTAGACTATCACACTTTAAAGGACATGTGCATGAATAATTCCACCTCTAAATCAATATGAATTTGACAATTCAGAATCAGCTGTCCCGAGATACAGTGAAAAAAGCAAGTGAGCTTAATGGAGTTCGTGATATGTTGTTTATTTAGAGATAGCCTACGATAAAACAGTTTAGGCGCTGAGCACTTGATAGTCTAGATTTCTTTTTTAGCCATGATGACAGTGTGTGCCTATAAATTTGGTCTTTTCCCCCTGTTTGATCTAAAACAAGATAGATTTGTTTAAACTCCAAAATTCCAATAGTCTCGTAAGAGTAAACACTTTCCATTGAGATTTCAGGAATGTTCAGCCTTCTTTTCCCACTGCAGTCTTTGAAGTTACTTCAAGACCATCACAGTCCTTTAATTACTGGTGCTTCCTGTATCACTTAACATTCCAGTGAGGGTGGCATGAGCAAGTTTTGCTCCCTAAGTTGCCACAGTGTACCTCTTCAATTTGGTCCCCTGTTGTCTGTCCTGAAAACCAGATGAAAGCCTCTCTTTCCCTGCTTGGGGCAATTACATTTATCCTGCATCACTTTGCTTTCCCAGGCCTGACATTCAGCTTCTCTTTACACTGATATTTGATACTACAGGTTGTGTTAGATAATTTCCTACAAGCCAAGCAGGAGATGTCGAAGCACCAGGGATTTCTGGGTTTCTACTCTGCATGTCATAAAGGGTTTCCTGCTCTGGATTAACAACCCCAAGGAAGAAAATTGTCCACACTAGGGGGGCTGGATCTCCTACAAACAGCAGAATCTTAGGACGGAATAGCTTGGCTTTCCTTATTAGAATTACTATGCTAGCACTCTATAACTAACCTTAATTATCCAACCCCACCTTAATAAGCTCTGATTACTCTCAGAGGTCTGACTTTAAGGAATTATTTCGTGTAAAAAAAAGTCAGGTGGAATTTGTAGTCCTAAATTTGCTGATACAGAAAAGTTTTTATTATTAAGTTTTTTTTTCTTTTTTTGCGTTTTTGTTTTGAGATTGTAACATAATTACATCATTACCCCTTCCTTTTCCTCCCTCCCAGCCCTTGCATGTTTCTCTCTTTCAATTTTATCTTCTTTCTCTTTAATTGTTATTGTGTGTGTGTGTGTGTGTGTGTGTGTGAGAGAGAGAGAGAGAGAGAGAGAGAGAGAGAGAGAGAGAGAGAGAGAGAGAGAGAGAGAGTGTTCCTAAATACATAAATACAACCTTATCAGTCTGTATAGTGTAACTTTGTTACTTGTATGTATGCTTTCGGAGCTTAGTGTTTGGTATTAGAAAACCAATTGGCATGCTCATTCCTGGCAAAGACTCTTTTTCCCACCCTCTGCAGTCCTCAGTTTGTCTGTCGTTGTTTGTCTGTCGTTGTTTGTCTAGGGTTGAAGCCTAGAGAACTTTCACTGCTTGCACGTTAACATATACATGGGTGCCATCCTTTTCAGGTCATAGTCAGACAGCCATGTTGGGAAGACATGGATATAGCTTCTGATATTCGTAGGAGACACAATCTCACAAAAATCTTTCTGTTCCTTTAGCTCTTAAAGTCTTTCCATCCCCTTCCTTCAACAATGATCCCCGAGCCTTATGTATAGAACTTGTGCCATGAATTCATCAACTGGGACTGGGCCCCACATTTTTACATTTTAACAGGTTGTAATTTTCTGCAACAGTCTATTATTTATTGCAAAGAAAAGTCTCAAGATACCTCTTTTTGGCAAAGATTAAAGCATAGTTGAGACTTAGCTGGATAGAAAATTAAATCATGGTGAAAAAAGGCACAAGACATTCTGATATAGAGAATTCTTCAACATTGTATGTTCTAATCCTGGACTAGTTTTTGTCTGTGCACTTTTCAGATAGAAACTGAATTCCACTGGGATTCAAGCCAAAGACATGAGATTGTCCTCTTGGCTGTGATATTTTATTACTATTGGGAAGGCACCCAATTCTTTGAGACTCTAAGTTCTTACTGGGAAATAGGAGTAACACCCAGCACAAAGATTTTTGGTTATATTTAAAGAAGGCAATGCAAAAGAAAGTCTTGTAAACATTCCAATGGTGTCACATCTTTGTCAGTTACCGTTGCGATTTTAAAGCTTTTTCAGAACCATCGTGTCTCAACATTTCGGGATAGTTTGGTTATTATAAAACTAATTCAAAGGTCTGAGACGTGGCTCAGTAATAGACCACATGCTGTTGTGTGCTGAGAACTGGATTCCATCTGAGTAGCAACAGAAAAATGCAATGTCATGTATGTGTGTGTGTCACAACTTCCAGTTATCACACTGAGTCATTCAATCAAAATAGGATTATTCTAATAAAACATCAATATCTCTATATCAAAGCACAGATACCCATTAGGTGGCATAAATAAAAATTATGTACTTTCATAATTACTTAAGACAAGGCTCACTTTCAATAAAAATACTTGCATATTCCAGTACTATATTTATTCATATTTTGGAGTTAGAAATGAGAAACTTCCGAACTTTTTTCCTTTCATACCAGCACAAATCAAAATTTCTTTTGAGGAAGTGAATGCAAATTTTATTTTTATAGAATAAGTCTTGAATATTTTTCTGTTTGTATCAGATATGATTTTTGTGGAAGATATATAGTAGAAACAAATAGTGGATGAGCAAAGACAAAGAAAGGCAAGAAGAGCTGGAGGAAGATGAATGGGGGATAAAGAGGAAGAACAAGAAAGGAAAGGAGAAAGAATGGAAGAGGAGGAAGAAAGGGAAGAGGAAGAAAGAGAGTACAGGAGCTGGAAGGAGAAAGACTGGACTTCAGTAATACTTTTTAAAATTACTCAACAAAGAAAGATAAAGTAACCCAAGCAATGGTAAAAATTGTGTTCATAATTCATAAAGTTTATTATCAAAATGCACAGAGTGTACACTCAGAAGACTTCAGGAAAATCGTGTTTGGGCTTCTGCAAGCAGCAAGTGCCACTTTGAAGTTACAGTAAAAGCCAGTAAAATTTAAAAACAAAATTAAAAAGAAGAAAAATAATAAAAGCATTTTTATGTCCCTGCACCTCTCTGTCTCTCCCTTTCTCTCCCCCATTCCCTTCGCTGTAATAAAACTCTTCACACAAAGGAAAGAAAGAAAGAAAGAGAGAGAGAGAAAGAGAGAGAGAGAGAGAGAGAGAGAGAGAAATAAAAGCTACAAAGAAGAAATCTCTTAGTCTATGGTCTAGAAATGCCCGCTGCCACTAGTCCAAGTATACAGGTGTCCATCATCCACATAGCAATCTCACAGGAGCACAAATGCATGCAGCTAACATTTCCAACTGTTTCTTTAAGCATCACTTCCTGTTCTGCTTGGGCTTTTTGCCTCTATCGTCTATCACACATATAAAGCATTTCCAAATTGCCTTTAAAGGAAGCAGTTTGACATGCTAAATTAAACGGAGCTCCAGAGACATTTGTTTTCGGCAGCAAAAACAAACGCAACTAGACAAAAAAGAAAGGAAGGGGAAAAAATGCCTAGGCCATCAGATCTTAAACCATATTTCTTTTTTGTCTGCGTGTTAAACGGTAATAATGTAAATGAATGTGAACCGCTTGGCGAGTTATGAGAAATTAAGCTGCAAATTGCAAAGCTGGTGAGTGAAGGCTGGCATGGGTGGGATGCGATGATAACACGGTGGGTGGGGACCTGAGCCTTCATTAGGGATTCTCATTTCTCACTCATTTCATTCCCAGTTATAAAGTCCAGTGAAATGGATCTCAGTAATTGCAAAGTTGATGGCTCCATTGGTTTAGGGGAAATGAGTACAACCATTACTTCTTCCGCTTTCTCTTTTCTTCCTCTCCTGCATTTTTTGTCGCATCCACAGGGTTTTTGGAAAGTTTTTTTTCTGAATTATCAGAAGAGTAAAACTCTACTGTAACTGTGACATTTGGATGACCTAAGCCTCCAGCACACACTTTTTTTTTAAATTGTGATACAATACCATCAACAGATGACGAACCAGTAGCAATGTTCTGAGTATATAACTCCTTACACTGTTAGGAAAAGGATGGGCACAGAGAGAAAGAATGTAAAACAACCCTCAGTTTGCTTAAGTAACGGCTCAAGAAGGAAACAGGACAAAGCAGAAAGTTTAGTAGATATTAACAATGGCAGGGCATGAACTACAAAATCTATTAAAACACATTATATTAGATATTAGCTAAACTGTATTAAAAGCTCTTTAGAAATTAAAAGTATTATGATTTAAAAACAACTTTAAGTAGACAGGAAGTAATCTGTCCAGTGACCAGTTCTTCAAATTAATATAAAAGAAACATCATGTTAGACACTCATTTCCTGTCCTGCACCAAAAACATGTTATGAATGTACCTGCTCCAGGAAATCCATCCGTGCTCTCCTCATCCCCTAAGAGTGACTATATTTCTAAACACTATCCCCCCCAAATATCTTATAATTAAAGATGAGATAAAATCATCTACAGGATGAAGTAGGTAGGGTCAGCTAGAGGTGATGTGTTTCAGGCGACCCTGCTCTGGCATCCCTTGGGGAAGACAGGGAGGAGGCATGGAGTCAATAACATAGACTGAGTCACGTGAATAGCAAAGTAGGTAGCTGTAGGCTCATTTATTGTGGAGATCAGGCTGGCTTATTATAAACCTGCCACTCTGCATCCCATTGGCTGTAGTGAATGAGGCTGTGTTGCTGACCTCCTTCTTTTGGTCTGTGGATCAGGCAACCCTACATTGTGGTCTCTAAGCATGATGAAAGAGTTCAGGTTGGACCAAGGGAAAGTCATTAGTGTGCATGCCCATGCCAGCCAGTCTATGCACGGGCGATCACTGCCCAGTCAGGCAGTCAAGCTGTTTTCCTCCTACAGTGTCGTTTGTAAAATTTCTAGTTATAGGAGAAATTAATCAGAATGTGGAAACTTTCCAGCTAAGGCAATAATATCTGTCTATGCCCAAGTTCCACTTTAAATCTATAGACCGTGATCACAGTTTCAGGATGAACCCTCTGTTTTCTCAGGAGGAGATATCTATTCATGAACGTTCCATACTAAGTTACCTACTATTAATGTGCTGGGCTAATCTATGGCTTTACTTCTAGTATTTGTTTTGTGGAATTCAAAGCACCCATATACAATGTGTGTATGTTTAGAATTACTAGATATGTTTCACGAGTTGTCAGTATAAAACAACCTGTGGTATATCAGCAAAATTTAATTTTTCAGCTATATAAAGAATGAAATTATGCCATTTACAGGAATGTGACTGGAAATAATTATATTATTTGAATTAAGCAAATCTCAGAAAGTCAAATATTGTGTGTTTTGCTTTCTGTGTGGTTCCTAGATTTTATACAGATATATAACATGGATTAAAACTGATTCTCGCTGGGCAGTGGTGATGCACGCCTTTAATCCCACCACTCAGGAGGTAGAGGCAGGCGCATCTCTGTGAGTTTGAGGCCAGCCTGGTCTACAAGAACTAGTTCCAGGACAGGCTCTAAAACTATAGCGAAACCCTGTCTCGAAAAACAAAACAAAACAAAACTGAATCTCTAGATCAGTGGTTCTCTACCTTACTGGTGTTGTGACCCTTTAATATAGTTCCTCATGTTTATATTGTGGAGACCCCAACCATATAATTATTTCATTGCTACTTTATGACTGTATTTTTGCTACGGTTTAGGATCATAATCAAATATCTGAAATGCAGGATGACTGATAGATGACCTCCAAAGGGGTCATGACCCACAGGTTAAGAATCACTGCTTTAGAATAACAGAGGATATTAATGGAAGAGGTGAGAAAAAGGGAGGGTAGGGGGATGCAGGGATAATGAGCTCCATGTATAGTATGCACTTGTGTGAAACTTTAAAAATAAATTTACTTAAAAAAAATCTGTCATCAACATGACAAAGTATAGCTGAAATGTTGGTACTCTTTATAGATGACATTCTTTTACTGCCAAGATATTTTTAAAAAGAACACAAAGAAAATATAAACATCTCTAAGTACAGGCTCTGGAAGCAAGTAAGAGCAGACTCAGGTGGGTGGGACAGGACGACTGATGCATTCGGTACTGTCAGTGACGTGGTCCGTGCACAGTTCAGTAGTGTCTGACATCACAGCAAAGGGGATCGTTCTTATCTATTTGCCTTTCATTACAAAGACCTATGACTATGTCCTCTATAACTTTTCTGTCTCTTCTTAGAATAACCTTTTTACCATACACAATTAAGTTATACAGAAAACCTGACTTTATATTTAGGTAAATTTTGAGCCCTTCAATTTCAAGATGTTATAGCTTACCTGTTGGCTCAAACTTACAAACAAATGGTCAGATGCTTGGGCAAAAATTCTGAGGGTCTAAACTGATAGTTCTGGAGAAAATAAACATGCGAATTGATAGACTGAGAAAAGAATTGCCCTCTTCTAATTGACTGGGTCCCATCCAAACAGTTGAAAACTTTTGTAGAACAAAAACCCGAATGTAAGAGAAATGGTCCTGCTTGCATGCTTGAGGCCAGGCATTGGCCTTTTAAGGCTTTTAGACTGAAAATCAGTCTTTTGTGTTCTAGAACATGCATCATTGGTTATTCTGTTTCTCAGTCACTTAGACTAGACTTTGAACTACTACAATGATTCTCTTGATATACAACTTCCTAAGTGGATATTGATTGAGAGAAGTAAGCCTTTGCATGCACATGAGCCAATTCCTTATAATGAGACTAGAAGAAAGATATATTAGATAATTATGAATAATATGAATGGGATAAGATGTGAAATACATGTAGATATTGATATGTAGATAGAAATATTCTATTGATTATTAATTTCTGGAGAACTCTAATGCTACAAACCCTAGGGCTATAAAAGATTGTAGACTGTAAACACAAAAATTTGAAAGTATTAACTCCAGGAGGACTAGGCATGTGAATGGGCACTTAACTACAGCATCAGTGGAGGGCACTGTCACAGTTTGAACCTAAAATGAACAAAAGCTCATGCCATCAACTCACAATGCCCTTTGCAGAAGACGGAGAAACTTTGGGAATGTGATCTAGTTTAGTTTGAAATACCTTGCTGTAAGTAGGTGTTAAAAGTAACAGTCTACCAGTGGATGAATGGACCCTACTTTTTGGTTCATCAAACTATAAAATTGTTATACCATAAACCCCTATAACACTGAAAAGGCTATTTCATACTGCAGGCCTTCCCTACAAGGATATATGGACATCCAAGAAACCATGAGCCAACATAGACCCATCCCCTCTTAAGTTGCTTCTGTTAGAAGTTCTGTTAGATTTTGGAGATCAGACCTTTGTCAGTTGCGGGGTTGGTGAAGATCTTCTCCCAGTCAGTGGGTTGCCTTTGTGTCTTAGCGACAGTGTCCTTTGCTTTACAGAAGCTTCTCAGTCTCAGGAGGTCCCATTTATTCAATGTGGTCCTTAATGTCTGTGCTGCTGGGGTTATACATAGGAAGTGGTCTCCTGTGCCCATATGTTGTGGAGTACTTCCCACTTTCTCTTCTATCAGGTTCAGTGTGTTCGGACTGATATGGAGGTCTTTAATCCATTTGGACTTGAGTTTTGTGCATGGTGATAGATATGGATCTATTTTCATTCTTCTACAGGTTGACATCCAGTTTTGCCAGCACAATTTGTTGAAGATGCTCTCTTTTTTCCATTGTAAGAAAGACAACTAATATGAAGTTCAAGGAAATATTTCTCATTACATATTTTCAAAGTAGTTAAAAATTGCTTAAAAGAAAGTTTTGGCAAGTGATAAAACTAAATCTCTACATTGCTAAATGCTTGATATTTGAAAAAAAAATTATCATGATCAATAATTGTTTTTATCCTTAACAAAAACATTGCAAGGCATGAGGAGATGAGATATAGAGTTATTAAATTGCATATACTCACGATTCCATCACTGATGAGAAAATTGAGATGATGTGAGATTCTTCAATCATGCTGTCAATATGTTTAACTACCATTGGTTAATAAAGAAGCTGTTTAGGCCTATGGCAGGGCAGAATAAAGCCAAGTATAAAATCTGAACAGATATATAAAGAGAATAGTTGGAGTCAAGGAGAAGTCATATAGCTACCAAAGAAGAAAGATGCTGGAACCCTGGAAACGTACCAGTAGGCCACAATATTGTGGTGATAAACAGCAAAATTAACAAAATGGGTTAATTTAAGATGTAAGAGCTAGCTAAAAATATACCCGAGTCATTAGCCAAGCAACACTGCAATTAATATGGTTTCTGAATATTATTCAGGTTTGGGCAGCCAGAAAATGCATGAACAGTTTCCATTTACATTGAGCCAATATGGTTCTAATCCTTTGATAAGATTCTGTGACCAAGGCAACTAATAGAAGAAGAATTTATTGGAGACTTTAATCTTCAGAGTGTTAGAGTTCATCAGCATCCTGCTGATGAACACTGTGGCAGACATGGTACTGGATCAGTAGCTGAGAGCTCACATCCTTATGCAGAAGTAGGAAGTAAAGAGAGCTATCACAGAAAGGCAAGGACTTTTGCAACCTTAAAACCAATAACACATCTCATTAAACAGGATCATACTGCCAATCTTTCCCAAAAAGTTACACCAACTAGGGATCAAATATTCAAAATGTGAGTTTGTGGGGTCTATTCTCATCCAAACTATTATTTTCTATACTTGGCCCCTATAGGCCCTTGCAATAATGCAAATTGTATTTAGTTCAACTTCAAAAATCCCATACTCTTTCAAAATCTCACCACAATTTAGAAGTTCAAAATTTCTTCTGAAATTCAAGGCAAATTTTGAGCTATAACCACCTTCCAGTATAAAATCAAAATAAAATGTGAATTATATACTTTCAGCACAGAGTGTATTAGAATATAATTTGCCATTCTAAGAGTGACAAATAAAGATGTAATGGAGAAATAATGGACCAAAGCAAGACTAAAACTCTGCAGGATGAACTCCAAATTCTGTAACACTATGTTCTGTGTGATGAGCTTAGGTCACTCCATTCTTCCAGCATCGATGACCACATACACTTTTTTCTTTCTTGAGTTTGTTTCATTTCCTTTATGCATCTCCTGCTGACTGACATCCCACAGCTATAGCACCTCAACATCCAGGGTTCTCCAGTGTAATCTGGGCTTCATTTTCATATCTTTCCTCAATGACTTTTCAGAGTCCCCAAGCAGGGAATCTCTTGCATACAACCGGCCTCTGCAGCTCTCTGAGTCTTGGAGAAAGATTCTGTAACCCTTTAGTTCATATTACCTTCACAACACTAAATCCAGAACAAAGTGGCAGAGCCTGCCAAATTTGACTCCTTCTTCAGATAGACCATACACCCCTTCATGAATTACATTTGTCCAATATTTGATTTGTTGAATAAGCTTTTCCCTTCTAGTGGCATTTTAGGCATGGAAAATTCATTGAGCCTTTTTTTATAGTTTGGAATCTCAGCTGGGGAGGGTCTTGCCTTAAGGACACTCTTCCTTTCATTCTATTCTAGATCATGCCTCTGATTTTCTCTTTTAGCACAAGTTTTGACTTCAGCATTTAGTTTCCTGGTGCTCATTTTCTTCTCAAACGAATCATTTTCATTTTATTGTGCCCCACTTGCTCTTTTTCATTGTAGAACTGCATAGGAGGCTTCACAGTATTAGTCTGTCTTCAGATCATTTCTGCCAATAAAATTAGTCTAAGGCTTTGCCATATAGCCTCAGGCTGATTTGTAGGACAAGGGTAGAGAAAAGTCACAGACTTTGAAGATGTAATAAGAATGTTCTCTAGTTCAGTTGCTAGTACTTTTCTCCTCTGAAACCTCCTGAGTAGGACCTCCATATCCATCTTTTTGCAGAACTACTGTCATCCAAACTCCTACTAGGATAACCCATTTACAGTTCCCAGATGCGAAGTTTTCCACAGTCCTTCAACAAACAGCAGGGTATGACATGCCTCAACAATAGCCCACTCCCTGTGGACTATTGATATCATTGTTTTAATCTCTTACTTAGTTACTTTCTGTTTGCTGTGATAAAACACCATGACCAAGTCAAATTACAGAGGAAAGAGCTCACTGAGGACTAAAAATTTCAGAGGGTTAGATTCCATGACTATCAAGCTTGAGAGCATGGCAGCAAGCAGTCAGACATAGGAGGCAAAGAGAACTAACTTAAAATGCTATGGGATTTAAAAACCTCAAAGCTAGCTCCCATTGATACACTCCTTCCAGTGAGAACAGACCTCTCAATCCTTCCCAAACAGTTGCACTATCTGTAAACCAATGGGAACCATTTCTCTCAAGGAACCACATTGGTTAAAGTGGTACCTCCCAGTTCCAGTTCCTGGACTGATAAGAAAAGAGTGCGGGGAGCAACAAGGAGTAGCAAATATATGAAATGAGTAGTAAGTTGCTATCTCACTTACTAATTACCTTGCCTGTCTTTTCATCTTTTTCTGTTCTACATTTGGAGCAAGATTAAGTTTTGTCATCTTATTACTTCTACCAGCTCTTGAACAAACAGATGAGGGATATTCAAGGTACAGCATGCTTGTGGTTTCTTAGGACTGTGATTTTGCTATGGTTCCACTGAAATATAACAACAAATGAGAATTCTAGGAAAGCACTAAAATGGTAAAATACATCCATGTATAACATTTTTCTCTGCCTTTGGCTTTATTTTGGAGCAAAAAGCCAATGATGGGTAGGAAAAAATAAATATCTCTTAGTATCAAAATCTCTTTTCTGGTTTTGTAGATAAGTTTTCATTTTCAAAATACAGTTATTTTTAATGTTTTCCATACAAACATAGCTTGCTTAATTGGTTTGATATATTTGTTTATCTGTATATATATATATATATAGATAGATATATAGATATACAAGTATATATATGTATCTATTGGCATATAGATACATTTAAATATCTTTATATATTCAGTAGCAATAAAATAAATAATATTCAGAGCAGGGACAAAAATATAGATAGAGATATATAGATAGAAATATATAGATAGATATAAACCACACATATCCAATATATCATGGTTTCAGATTTCTTTTCTATAATCATTCATTACCTTGCTTCACTCTAATTTTCAACAGTCATGATTTATACAATCTTTTATATTATCAAATTCAAAGGAATTTACTAAGTCTAAACATGTTGGATTCAAACCAGGAATCATTTTTTTCTATCTGTGAAACTAAAGGCATGGTCATGGTCACAAAAGAACATTCTATATAGCATTAAACAGGTTTATGAATTTTGTTGTTTACTGTCTCTACTGTAACAAAATTCTGTTCTTACCGGAAGTTACTATGCTACTCTAAATTTAACATCTATTTCTATTTTTTATCTAGAATTGATTAACATGTCATACCCTCTCTTTCTAAATCATTGCAAGTAACAGTACCTTTTCTCACAATTCTAAGCAGCAAATTGACATATATTGTATGAATAAGATTTTTGTAAACATAAGCAACAATTATAAAAATGTCTCACATTACCAAGAGAAGTAAATAGAGGACAGCACAGAGGTAAATTATGGATGAGTCCTTTGTAGAAGTTTGAATGAGAATGCCATCCATAAGTACATATTCAAATACTTGATTCCCAGTTGGTGGAACTATTTTAAAAGTATTAGAAGGTTTGGCTTTCTTGGAGGAGGTACATCTCTAGGCACTGGCTTTGACGTTTCAATATTTATGTCATTCCAAGTTACTTCTCTCTAGGTCCGATGTGAAGATTATGATATAAGGTGTCAGCCACTGCTCCAAAGCCATGCCTGCCTGCCTGCCTACCTGCCATGTTCTCTGACATAATGTAATCTTCTGAAATTGTAAGTCCCCAATAAAAACCTTAAGTAAGTTTCCTTGGACATGATATTTTCACAATAACTAACTTACTAAATAAATAAATAAGAAAGAAGAAACTTAAACTGACAAATAGGAAAATTGTAGATGACACAGATACTTTCACCACTACACTCCTCCTGAGAAAGGTATTTTGCATCATTACAGCAATGATGAAAATCACTGTAGTTTAGAAGTCATGTGCTACTAGAATTATTCCCTATGACCTTTGAAATTTTTAGAGCATCTCCTATGGAATTAGAAAAGAACTTGCCAGAGGTAATAATAATGACCGATACCTAAAAGAGAAATACATTGAAATATTTAAACAAATTACATATATATTGAAAGTCCCCCTTAACTAGTCAAAGTTCCTCTAAACTCTTTTAGATTTAAAGATCATACCACAAAAGTCATACATTAAAAATTTGTGGTGAACATATATATTAATCCTGATGAATTATCCTATGAGATACATTTTATTAGCATTCTATTTTGCATATGAGAGTGAAGAAATTATAAGCCATTTGTTAACATCAGCATGTGGCAGAGCAATCTTTGATCCCTTGTACTGTTTGCAGCTTCATAAGGACAGACGTCCTCACTGCTGTGCTGCATGGCACCATACTGCCCATGAGATTATTTTCAACTAATATTTCTCCTCATTCACTCATTTCTACATCACATTCTGAAATGATTACTAAATTTTCTTTTCCAGGTCAAAACCTATCAGAAAATATCTATTGAATTCTCACAAGTAAGAAGGAGACAATCCACCCATTGAAAATGTGATTGTAATTCTCCATTGTCTCTTAATTTTAGAAAACACAGCCATATTTTCACTGCTCTCAAATGACTCAAATAGTGAAAGACATAAGAATTCCAAATTAGAAAAAAAAAAGAAACAAGAAACAAACAACAAACACACAAAAGCTAAGTTTTAGGTACATTTATTTTTCTGAAAATTAGAAACAACAGATTTCAAATTCATTTTCTAGACTTGAGAACTAAAGTTCTCTCTCAGTCAGAACTTCATCTAATAAAACCAAGGCAGCTTCACCCCAAGGAGTTCATTACTTCTTATTCTTTGGCATGCCAAGAGAGAGAGCTTGGTTCCCAAATGCCAGCTGTTTCAGAGGCCTTGGGGCCTGCATCACCTCTAGGAACATTAGCTTTAACCTTTCAATCTCTTTGATTTAATCATATACCTGTGTAATTAAAATCTAATAGTCAAGTTTCAGGGGCAGAAAAGAAGCAGGGGCTGGGCCACTGCCATTTAGCCTAAGCAGATGGCAGACACTACTCCCTAAACAACGTGTTCAGATTGCATGGCAGAAGCTCTGTGGCAGAGACTCTGTTAAGGACCAGCAAGGAAAAGCTCGGGCCACTCAGTTCAAACACTGTGTGCCTTCTCACCTGCTTCCATGAGATAAGGTGCAATGCATTTTTAATATACACCTTTATCTCTCCTTGACAGTCAAGAGGATTTCCATGCACAACCAAACCATAAGGTAAGCAAAGCTAATAGGTTTGATTTGTAGACAGCATATGGACCATTGGGTACAAATTAATGTATTCTTTTTTTTTATTTTGTTGCCTAAAGCGTCTCAAGTCCTGAGAAAGAGTTTTTGTGATAGAGTTTAAAGATGCTTCTTCAATTTGTTTAAGGGTTGCTAATAGCCAGATGTTATTTCAACATCTGGTTGGAGTTTATTTCATGATTTTACCAAGCTGACATCAGCAGCATATCCTGCCTTGTTAATTGTGTTGTTCAAGGTATGCTAATATCACAGTTTATGTACACTGCATTTTTATCTGCAAATTGCAACGAAAGGTATACAAAACTCTGAAATATGAGATAAAGCTTAAAATTGTCTTTTAATTGCCCAGTTTTACCATTTGTTTGATATTAATAGGCAAAGGTGTATGCATAATTGGTTTATATCTGACACTAGCAAGCATCCATATGTTCATCACCCGAACATTGATTAATTACAATGTACAGATAATATGGTATCATGGGTGGTTATTATATATTTACAAAATAAGAATAGTTCACAATTACATGGAAAAAATAATCTATAAATTAATTACACTTCTCATTTATTGAAAATAGACTTTTTTCCGTACACTATATTCCATTATGGTTTCTCCTCTTCTTACTCCTCCTACTCTGTGAGTTCATAACTTTGTCTGTCCCGCAGTGTTAGAGGAAGGACTGATGTTCTTCATCTGGCTCTTACCCCCTTTCTGCTTCTTCTTCTGCAGGATTCCTTGATCTCTTGAGTGTAGATATTTGATGGAGACATACTCTTTAGAGCTGTATGTTCCGAGATCTCCCATTTTCTGCATGTTGCCTGGCTGTGGGTCTCCATTTCTGTCCCCATCTTCTGCAGAAAAGAATTCTCCATTGACTGCTGAGTACTGTGCTATTCTACTCCTCTTGTATAAATGCTTTTCTGGATGGTTTGGTCAGTAGTTGGCCAACTACACCTGTAGTAGTTGAAGAATAAGATAAAGAGATGAATAAGAGAATAAGGAAATAAGACAAAAGGGGAGAAAGATTGGGGGAGAAGCTCACTTTGTTATTCTTATATAGACAGAAGTTTTTGTCCTGCCAAGTCCTACAGCCATTCGGTCCCAATAAACACACAGATGCTTATGTTAATTATAAATTATTTGGCTTGTTGCTCAGGTTTATTACTAACTAGTTCTTATGACTTAAATTTACCCATAATTCTTGTCTATGTTTAGCCATATGTCTTTGTACTTTCTCAGTAAGGTATTCTCATCTTGATTGCTCTGTGTCTGGCTGGTGACGGTGTCTCTGTCTTTTCTCTTCCCAGAATTCTCCTAGTCTGTTTGCCCCACCTATACTCCCTGCTTGGCTACTGGCCAATTAGTGTTTTATTAAGTCAATATGAGTGACAAATCTTTACAGTGTATAAGAGCATTATCCCACAGCATTTTGGAGATTGGAACAGAGAGGGAGGGGAAGCCATAGCATCTTATCTGCTGCAGAGGTGGGGATGAGACTGGGAATTGGATTTGGAGGAGAAGATAGAGAGGTAAAGATCTGTTGTAAGCCTACCAGCTTTCATGACCAGTAGTTAGATGATATTTTAATAGTGGTCATAAACCCACACTATGCATAGAAAGATCATAAAATAAATCACCATTCTCTATAGCCCCTAAAAAATATTTATGTGTATGTGCATGTGACTCTGGGTGTTTATAGTCACATATACAGGTTGTTTTCCAGAAGGTCAGAAGAGGGTGTTGGTTTCTGTAGATGTGGAGTTGCTGATTATGGGTGCTGAGAACAAAATTCTGGTTGTTGGAAAGAACAGAAAGTGTTTTAAACCACTAAGCAATCTTGTTGGCTTTCTTGCTATAGTCATTTTACCATGAACTCACCAGGGCAAATCTGAACAACATATCAGTGGAAAGGTTTTGTTTTCAGCAGTATTTTGAAAATGTTATTCATATTAAAGTAAATTATTCTAATTTTTTATCATATAACATTGAAAGACATATGATAAATGACACGAGGTCAATTATTACAAAGTCATCTTTATTTGATTCAGTACTTGAGACTGAATTGTGAAAGCACATCATTTTACTCCAACTATTAAAGACACAGGTCCTTTGTATTCAATTTTAAAACAAAGTAAAAATTTTGTTGCTACATCTCCCTCATCATTTCTTAGAAAACTTGATACTCAGCCCTGTCCCCATGACTAAAAGCAACACGCAGAGAAGGATCCATAAAGGTAGACTTAGCCTCAAAACATCCCGGCAAAACAGGTGAGGAACGGAGTTTCAAAGAGCACAGAGGTTAAGCGACTCAATCAAAGTATCCCTGTGGCTGAGCACTTAATAAAGTCCACATCTCCACATCTCAGGGCAGAATCTCTCCAAGGCAGCTTTGGTGAAGCAAGCCCAGTATACTTGGATCTGTGTTTCTTTCATGTGCTTCTAAGGAAAATACAGCAAGCCAGAGTAGCACTGGGGAGAATACTAATAGGTACCATAGCAGAAGAATCTTTAGTTCAGGTAGCCATTTCCCTTAACTTTCTAAACGACACACTTAAACTGTCCTTCCAGAGATCTCTTGCTGTGGAGTTTGGTTTAAATGACTTAATGGGGCACCCTCAGTGATTCACTACATATTCTTCACCCAGGCATGATTAGGTCAATGGTGCTCCAGCTGCTGCTGGAAGATTTGTCATCTAAGATAACCACACAGGCACCTTTCCACGTTCCATTTACTCCATGACAGAATGACTTTGTTTTCTAGGTTGCAACGCTGCTCAACACTGAATTCAAATAAGTAGACTATATGTGCTGTGCTAGACCCTCAAATAGAGCCTGAATGGAAAGGATATGTGTTCTAAATTCAAATACACAGCTAAATATCTAGAACTCACCCCCCTTATATCTAGTAAATGAGCTTCTTTTCAAACAATGTATGTAAGCTGATGGATATGAGAAAGAGGGAAAAATCCAGTCATATCCTAGCTATAGAATTTGCCCATGAAGAAAAAAATCAATGTACTATATAATAAATAGAATCAAAGTTAAGTGATTTTAAGGTGCTTTTATATTGTTTAATGGCCAAAGTGCTGTGACAACCTGTTTTTTTCTCTTGTGAAAAGAATGGCAATAAATTTGCAAAGAAACACCTTTTCAAAATAATATAATGTCGAATAATAGGTAATTTGTAAATTTTTGTAAACCACTAAAAAATAAATTCCTGGTTTGTATTTATTCTAAGAAACTTAGTCAATGTCAGTAAAATCAAAATGTTTAAATCCTTTAATAAATGAAGATTATAGTTAAGCTATAGATTATCAGATAAGCTAAGAAAAATCAGTTCTTATTTCATGGGTCTAATAATATTTCATTATGATAGTTTTAATATAAACATAAAGAAGGGTGGTCATTATGTTGTTTCTCTAATTGAATTCAGAGCACTATAATTTAAGAAAGTCTAAAAAATTATAGTGATAAAACAAATACTTCTTCAAGATGAGAAATTCAAATTGCCTCTAAAAGACTACTTACCCAGAAGGGTACTCAATAAAAAGAAAACATGTCAAAAGTTGAAGACTTCCCTTCAATTGTTTTGAAAAGATGCTTCTCAATATAGTTGCTGCATTAGAGACAATGGCCTAGTCGTAAAGTGCTACTATCCAAGTTTTAGGGATATAAACAAAGATTTATCATTCAATGAGGCCCTTGAGGATGAAGCCCTCCCTCATGACTGGATTTGTACCCCTCCTTGAATGGCCTGGTCAAAAGAAAGGAACACCACTGGTTTTGGTTAGAGATATGACATTCTGATTTACTCCAATGATTAAAATATTACATACTTTGGTCTTCTCCCTTAAGAGATAATCAAGTTAAGCCAGTAAATCACCTTGTCAAGCATCTGTTCCCCAGGGAAGGTAATCCACAGAAAGACATACTAAGAAGAAGGAAGAATAATTATCCCTTTAAGTAGATAATGTACTTTTCTTTCTCTCCCATAAGCCCCTTCCTCTTTGTAGACTCATCTAGAACTCCTAGCCCAGCGTCTTCTGGCTTGCACAAGTTCAAACTCACAAAAGTGTATTTATTCTTTTACCTTCTTTTAATCTTTTTCTTTTGGATATTGGTAAGAAGGAATTGGTACTCTGATTTTTCTCAGTCGTTTTCTGAAGCCCTAACCCCTACAGCCAAGCAGCTCTTTGCCAGACTCCATTGCAAAACCAAGCTGTTTTCCTGTAAGAAGACTCAAAAGGCCTCTCCTCCTCTTCCTTCTTCTCCTCCATATCCTTACTCCTAAAAGCTGCCAAGATATTGAATAGCCATACCTTGTTGTCTCATTCTCAAAGTTATATAAAAAAATGTTCCTTGAATTTCCTCTTCTTATTCTTTATTAGTGATATTAAGAACTCATAAAAGAGAACTTTGAATTTTGCCACTAACAAAGCCATGATTACCTGTGTTTTACCCATAGTCAACAATTAAATAATCCAAGCAAGGTGATATGCATGTTTAACCCCACAATTTGGTAGGTAAAAACACGAGTCAATACCCATGTCTGGCCAGGTAGCCTAGCCTATTTAATGAGCTCAAGGCAAAGAGATTCCCCTTTCTCAAATATAAGATTGGTGGTACTTGAAAAATACACTTGAGTTTAACCTCTAGCATCTACACACATGCACACTTACATATATATTGGGTTGTACACAAATGCACATACACATAAATTTCAAAATACATATAGACCACCTAACAGTGACATTTGCATAATATCAGTTCAAATCCTTAAAACATTACCCAAATCAACAGTCATTAAATTAGAATTCAAATGCAATTTGGATCTTTACATAACATTGTTCAACGTCCAACATGCTGTTAAAATATTTTGTTTTGCCGTATGTCTAAGAAATATTAGTGTTCTTCATTACTTTACTTTCTAAAAACAAAGCTGATCCAATGTGACCTACTTGATGAGCATTATTGTTTTAATTTTGTTTGTAATGCCATGTTTAATATAGCAAATTTTTTAAGTATCACATGCATTTGCTCAAAGTCCTGTTGAGAACGCATATGTAGGTAGGCAGGAGGTGACCATTAATACTATGTCTGAAGTTTTTTCATTGTTCAAAAAATAAGAAAGTGATGATTAATGCAAACTTTTAGTCAAAAGGCATGCTGAGAGTCTGAGTAAACCATTAACAATGTAAGAAGCAGAATGTGTCTTCAAAAGCATTAAAAATCTTGGTAAAGACACAATTTAAACACACATAAAAAAACAACAATTAAGGAAATATTTAGAGATTAATGCTGGTTTGGTAAAGTGATAGCTATAGTTCCCGTCCAATTGTTCAGTACCAAATGATCAACACTGAAAATACATACATACATGTAACTGTATACAGATTGATTATGTTGCACTTATATATTTAGGAATACACAACACACATACACAAATGTAATAGCAAATTTCAAGATGATATACATTTGAAAGAAAACATGAAGAGTACAGAGAAAAGTTTGGTAGGAGTAAAGGAAACAGAGAAATGATATAACTATCATGAATTACCAAATAATTACTTTAAACACATCAAGAGATGGTATAAAGAAGAGAAAATAATAAAAATAAAATTGCATGTAAATACATCAAAATAGTCAAAGTTTAACAAGTCAAAATATCTTTCTAAGTATGTGTCATGATTTTATTAAAATATACATATATATAGTTTTTTCTAAACTATATATAAATCAGCTGTCCATCAATGGCACATATATTAAAGATGTATTCTAGCAACTAAGAGAGGTGTGTAAACTCTATAGTATAGCCTATATTATTGTCTAGCCCTTGAAAATTTACAGTTTACCCAGATGTGCTTTCTCAATGGAGTATGTGCATTGTAACAACTTCTATCTCTTGGGGTACTTCCTTATTTCTCATTTCCTCTGCTCATAAACATGCCATCAGCAGGGATAACAGACACAGCCAAGAACTAGACTCTGATAAATTTTTCAGCTCCAGATTCAGGTATAATACTCTCTCTACTGAGATCACTTTAAATTTCTTCTGAGAAATGTGGAATATACTTTGTCTCTTTCCCCTTAATGCTTCCACATGACGCTAATATAAGAGGGGGGTGGAGCCCCATTCAATAGTCATTACCCTAGACCACATATCTTGTTCTTAATGGCAGCACTCTCAATATCCAATGGTACTTTCATTGAAATGGTGCTATAACGGAGTCTTCAGTAGTCCATTATCATGTTTTAAATAGCTAGCTGTTTCATGCAGCTGGTGGCACATAACAGTAATGATAGCTATTGACTCAGTCCCCAGGGTCCAATAGCCAAGGTTTTGGCTTCTCCCAAAACCTATTCAAAATTCAGAGACTGGTATGAAGATAATATTAATATTTAAAGAAGGTATGACTTTATTTTAAAGCCCCAATATTCTAAACTATTAATATCTTTAAGGTTTGAAATATTTTTCAAACTGTATGACCATATTCTCCTAACACTAAATGTGAATTTTTGAATCACAGTGCCTGATGGCAAAGATGGCAAAAAAAAAAAAAGAAAACGTGTACCCCAGCATGTACAAGCTAGAAAAGGCCTTCTTTTGGATTGAGCTAAAAATGTATAGTCCTAGAGATTGGATGCAAGCATCTAAACAGCAGATTACAAGTGGAGTAAGTCCTTTAAAATATTAGAAAATGCAACAAAAACTAATTCTATTTCTTTAAACAAATTATTCCAATATATCCCTTTGAACACAGAAATTTACAAAAATGTGACAGGTGTGGGATTTTCATGATCATTTCTTCTACCTTCTTGAATGCATTTTGATTTCCAAATTACTTATAATGACTTTCATCCTCAGCTCTCCATCTTTAGTCATGGGATGTATTAAATAAGAGACAACCTTTAATATAAGAATATCATATAATTTTGGAGTAATTGTCATATCTCATATGCTATAATATGACTCTGTTCCCACAAAATTAATGTATTAGAAACTCAGTCTCAAACTCCTGTCAATAATCATTGAAGAAAGACATCAATATCGTAGCTAATTTTAAGTAAAGCCTTCAATTTAGGATCTGTCTCATGCAACTACAGATTTTAAAATAAGATGAAGACCTAAGCTACTATACTTACTCTATCTTCACCATGTTAAGAAGAAATAAATAGGGCCTTACCACTTGCTAAGCAGATGCCTGTCTCATACACTTGCACTTTCCAGTTTTCAGTACCAAACCAACCAAATATCTATTCTTTATAAATTATCCAGTCTTGAATGTTTTTGTTATAGCAATAGAAAAAAATTACTAAGGCATTATTGGTTGCTGTGGGTCAATAGTTTTACCCTGTAAAGATTTGTTTCCTGTGCTTGTTTAATAAAATGCTGATTGGCCAGTAGCCAGGCAGGAAGTAGAGACAGGGTGATGAGAACAGAAGAATTCTGAGAAAAGGAAAGACTCAGTCCACAGGCATCACCCAGTTGCAGAAGAAGCAAGATGAGACTGCCTCACTGATAACAGACCTCAGTGTATTTTTTGGGACTAAATGGCTGTGGAACCTGGTGGGACAGAAATATCTGTCAACAATTAGTAATACTGATGAAGTTAAAAACAATTCATGGATTTTCGTTGGCCATTGGTTTTTACAATGGAAATTGATAACATTTTAGATTAATAAGTAGCTACATCTGACATGTCACAGTTCAGTTGACTCTGCTCCTGCATGAAATTAGTGGCTGGAATTAACACTAGAGTAAACTCCTACAGACTTGCCAATTTTCAAGACACAGTCAATTTATTCATGGGCAAAGGAAGAAGGTCTATGGAGATATAGATATACCTCATGGAGTGTAACTTCAGTCCAGAAAATTGAGTGAATGACTATTATTATATATTGTGATGATTCATCAGGTATCTATTTGCTAACCCTGGCCTTTTCTTCAATTGTATGATTTTTCATAACTCAGGTACAAATTAAATTGATTACTGTATTCATGATGATATACTGATAATTCACTACTCTTAAAAAAATGAGTTGAATGAGTTTCTGTTTGTAGTAATAGGAGTGGCGGCGGGGCTGCGTCCCCAACACCCCAGCCACCTGCTCGGCTAGCTTATGCCCCGAAATAATTACACGAACACTGTATTCTTTTAATCACTGCTTGGCCCTTTAGCTCTAGCCCTTACTGGCTAATTTTGATATCCCGATCAACCCATCTCTAATAATCTGTGAGCACCGGTCTTACCGGGAAGATTCTAGGTCGGAGCTTCATCGCGTGTGTCTGCCCGGGAGCGGGGCATGGCGTCTCTGCTGAGGCATCTGCTCCCGAGAGGAGAGCTGTGGAGTCTGAGCTCACTTCCTCTTCCTCCCAGCACTCCATTCTGTTTACTCCACCTACCTATGTTCTAACCAATAAAATGGGCCAAGGCAGTTCTTTTATTAGCCAATGACCTTCCTCCATCATCTGTTATATCGTTATTACTTAATAAAGGAAGCATCTTTACATTATGCCTTGTGTTGCTATTTGTTCGTAGTCACACCAGAATTATATCATCACCACTTGAAACTAGAGTTCATTTCAAGAGTGATTTTCATACCTTTACCTATGTCCAAGACAGAAAAACCCATGGTATGGTTAATATTGATTGATATCTTGATGATATCTAAATTTTATAGTAGATAACTGTCTGACAGCTGGATATGCCTCATCAGGACTCTTCATAGTATGTTGTGTTGGGAAGATTCACTTTAATTGTAGCTGTTGCCTGGCCTGAATTAAAAGTAAAAAGTGACCTGAGACTGGGCGTTCATTTCCTTTGTTTACTGATTGTTGCCACAATGTAGCTTTCTGCTTCAACTTCTTGTTTCAATTATACCATGGTGGACTGTATTCTAGAGCTGTATGAAAAAAAATAGATCATGCTTTCCTTTTATCAGTTTTGGTTTTTTGCTTTTTGTTTATTTTTAGACCATATCAACAACACAAGTAAAAGATACAGAAAACAGGCACCAGAAGTGGGGCCATTTTTGAGATAAACCTCTCAAAACATGATTAATATACTTTTGGAACTGGTCTGGAGGAAGACATTGAAAGTGTTTAGAACTTTGGACTTGAAAATCCATTAAATACTTTGAACACAGATGATCCTTCCTGGTGAAAGCTTGGTAGGCAAGCATGCTAAGAAAACTGGAAGCAGTGGTAGTCCACAACAAGAGGTTTCAGAGAGTAATATGAACTGTACTAGAAGCTGGGTTATAAGCCATTTATGTAAACTATTCTGGAAAAATATGCAGCTATATGTAGCACAAATTGTAATTGGTTTTAATAGTAGGCTCTACAACTATATTCTACCTGTGTTCTTAAAACTTGATGAGACCATATTTAAAGATAATAAAATAATACAGAGATTTCAATAAAGAGGTGCTTTCAGACTGTTGTGTGACTACTGTTTATTTAGTGTTCCACAAAAGTCAGGTCTGCAATGAGAAACAGCAAAACCCTTTTCAGAAAGACACCAAAATAAAATAATGAAATAAGCCGTGCAATGAATAGAGTAGGAGCAATTTTAAGTTGTGCTCAAGGAATGTGCTGCAAAGGAGCCATAACTGACGAAACTTCTTGCTATATGTTATGTGACAGGAAAAGAAGTGACCTTGGGTCAAGACACCATGTATCAAAGGATCCAATTGTAGAAATAGAAATTTATTTGAAATGGCAAAGCCTGAACTGGAAATGCAACTTACCACTCTTTCCTTCAAACAGGAAACTTTCCAGTACAGGAAGAGAAAAGGTTGCAGGAGCTAGTAGGGATGGAAGGCACCAGGGAAACAGAGCCTTCCAGATACAGTAGGACTGATACACATAGGGCCTTTCAGAAACTGAGGCAGCATGCGCAGGGCCTGAACAGGTCTAAAGAAGATGGGGACCCAGTGCTGACAGGGGAATTGGACACAAGCACCCATCCCTAACCTGAAAGCTATCTTCAATCAAAAACTGCTCCAAAGCAAAGATTAGTTTTCTTCAATGTAATCTCACTGGGTATCCAAATCACATTTAAAGACAGGCCCCATGGTCATCAGTAGACGGCCAAAACAAAACCAACTCAATGGTATTTTTGGAAGGTTTTGTTTCATAATACTTTGTTTAGGCATATTGTTATCTTATAAGTCTTTTGTATTTTTTAAATGTTTTCCAATTTTGTGTTTTAAGGGGATTTCTGTGTGTGCAAATGTGTGTTTCCCTTCTGTATGTTAGAGGTTTTTCTAGAACTTGTTTTGCAGAATAGGCTGACCTTGAACTTATAGAGATTCCAAGTCTGTGCTCTGGAGTGTTGGTCTTAAAGGTGTACGCCACCAGACCTGGTTATTTTGTCTCAGTTTTAATGGTTGTTTGCTTTGTCCTATTCTGTTTGATACAATTGTTCTTAGTTACCTGTTTGCTTCATAATCAGAGAAGGAGAGAAAGGACGGCATTTGGGTTACTGGGAAAGTGGGGAGAACCTGAAAGGACTTGAGAGAAGGAAAACCTTAATCAGAATATATTATATGAAAAATATCTATTTCCAATAAATATTAAAATAATAAAAAAAGTAGCCAGCCACCTTTGTACTAGTTTCTCCAGGATCACTGTAAAAAGTACACAGATGCTGAAGCAACTATGGTCCAAGGAGGACTAGGTGCCATAAGGAAAAGGCACCCGAGCTTAACAGCACCACTCACATGGCATCGGTATTGCACACAGAAAAGATAAAATATTTACAAAGTTACAGAGCCTTGTCCCATAGTTCCAGATTGCCACTGAAGCTAGACTACGTAAGGCAGGTTCAAAATTCCTGCAAGGAAGTACTTATAGTCCATTAAATTAATCTGGAGCTGAAATCTAAGTTGCATTGAAGACTCCAGGGTGCTGGAAATGTCAAGCCCATGAGCAGCAATGTTTTATTTGTTGCATCAGGGATTTAGTTCTTCAAAATTGGAAGAACTAGTATACATAAAAATGGATGAGGCACCTGTTCTATCAATGAAACACATGAAATTTGTTAGTTCATAAGTCTGGACTTTCCAGATTTCTGATCCTTTTCAAACAGTGTCTCAAATTCCACAGGAACCTAAATATGCCTAGAATCAACACCCTTTTAATTCAGCTCTAAATAAAGTGAGATTGAAACTGTATTTTTGTCAGCAACAGTCCTCAACTATAAGACTGTGGGATAGTTGTTATGGATGTTGCTTGGCTTATAGACTTATCTTGAGCCAGTATTTAGAACTATTTGCTATACTGTTTAGTCCAGTTGAAAAGACATCCTATCTCTTTATTGCTGAATTTATATCTCATCATGAAACTCTATTGAAGCAATCACAGAGTCCATGAAAAGCTTGTGTTTTAATAGGTTCTGTATTTCATGTGACATCAGGTGATAATTTAGTTACACGATACTTCTATTTTGCTTTCCTTTTTCATTGCAAGGCACTTCTGCTACAGATTCACTATTCACTGAAAAAGCCTCTCTTCTTTCAAATGTAACCATTTGGGGAACCAATGTTCAATTACATCCTTGAGTAAATAAATCTGCTATTGTATTAGTATAACAAAATTCAGGAAATAGAAAGTATTCCACATGATTCCCACAAGAAAATACTACAAGCCATACATCTGTGGGGAAAGATTGTAGTAACTCTCTTGAAGGGTTATATGCAAAAACATACTAAAGTATCCCTTTCAAGAAATCAGAAATCTCCTGCTTCTACTAGACTTTGGGCCTTGTCTACTTGATTAATCGCTTTTGTGCCTAAGTACAAATCTTATTGTGAGGATAACTTCTCTCTACCTCTGCCTTAAAATCTGATACATGCACATATGTTTGGCAAAGCATAGTTCACTTATAGAATATAAATGGATGGAAATAGAGACAGAGACCCACATTGGAGCACTGGACTGAGCTCCCAAGGTCCTATTGAAGAGAAGAAAGAGGGAGAAAATGAGCAAGGAAGTCAGGACCACCAAGGGTTGATCCACCCACTGAGACAGTGTGCCTGATCTAATGGGAGCTCACCAAATCCAGCTGGATGGGACTAAATAAGCATGTGATCAAACCAGACCCTCTGAATATGGCCTGACAATGGGGGCTGAGAGAGAAGCCATTGATAATGGCACTGGGACTTATTTCTACTGCATGTACTGGCTTTTTGGGATCCTAGTCTCTTTGGATACACACCTTCCTAGTCTTGGATGGAGGGGGGAATGGCCTTGAACCTCCCACAGGGCAGGGTATCCTTCTCTCTCTTAAGACTTGGGGGGGAGGAGGAAGGTGAGTGGGGGAGCAGGAAGGGAATGGGAGGAGGGGAGGAAGTGGAAATTTTTGAATGGAAAAATAAAAATAAAAAAAGAAAAGATTCAATCAAGTAGTTGTTGTTTTTTTTTCTTTTTTCCCCAGAAATTCAAGTGAATAGAAAGAATTAGGAATAATGAACACCAATCCTAACCAGAGCTTTGCCAAAAGAGCAAATCTTCTGAGAACTCATCACACTGACATCACACTGACTGTACCAGCTTGCATTCCCACCAGTAATGCAGCAGTGCTCCCTTTTCCACACAGCATCTCCAGCATAAGCTGTCATCAGTGTTTTTCATCTGGGCCATTCTTACAGGTGTAAGATGGAATCTCAGAGTTGTTTTGACTTGCATTTCTCTGATGACTAAGCATGTTGAACAGCTTAGTGGATGTCAGTCTGGCAATTTCTCAGAAAATTAGGAAACACCCTACCTCAAGACCCAGTAATACCACTTTTGGTTATCTATCCAATGGATGCTCAATCGTGCCACAAGGACCTGTGCTCAACTATGTTCATAGCAGCATTGTTTGTCATATCCAGAATCTGGAAACAACCTTAATGCCATTCGACTGAAGAATGGATAAGGAAACAATGGAGTACTACACAGCAGAAAAAATAGCAACATCTTGAATTTTGCAGGCAAATGAATGGAGCTAGAAAACATTATTTTGAGTAAAGTAACCCAGACACAAAAAGACAATTATCACATATACTCACTTATAGGTGGATTTTAAACATAAAGCAAAGAAAATCAGTCTACAAGAGAACTTAGACATCAATGAGGACACTAAGAGAGACATCTTATCTCTACATGAGATATAGAAAAAGACAAGATCTCCTGAGTAAGTTGGGAGCATGGGGACCTTGGAGGAAGGTTAAAGTGGGGAGGGGGGAGGCAGGGAGGGGAGCAGAGAAAAATATAGAGCTCAATAAAAATAAAAAATAGACAAATAAAAAGTAAATTTTCACAGCTTGCATTCTGATCCTTCAATATTTGTGTTTTCTTGAGGTTGTTATATATGTAAAATTTTTCTTTGTTAATGGATAGCATTTTCAGTGGGTTTTATCAAACATAAGTAAGTCATAGTCTAAATACGTTGTGGGTAGTAGTATTAGAATAATTGCCACCTACATTATGAAGACATGCACAAGATGTGATACAAGCATTATGTATATTTAAGTTGTTTGCAAAGTCTAAGAACTGGCTCCAAAGCTGTTTAGACAGTAGAAAGGAAAGTCAAGATGCCCACACAGGCGACACAGCCATACTGAATAAAAACTTGCAGGGGAACTTCAGATTCCAGATACTTGTTTAAGCCAAGTGGAATAAGGCATAAGTCGCATGGGCTAGCAGGTCTCTTTTAAAGGTGTGTTTGTCAGAATGTATAATTCTCTATGTTGTAGTCAAGAGGCTTAAATTCAGTTGTAGAAGCATATTTGCCTCACTCTGCTCACAAATACTGAGATTATAAGAGGTGTGTGTGTGTGTGCGCGCGCTCAAGTGTGTGTTGGAGGTGGAGGAGACAAGTGTGAGTGGTTTGTTTCCCATTTTTCTTTCATAATTTCTGTGAATCTAATTTACATCCTTGGATTTGAAAGCACTTTAAAGATGGAGCCACCCTCCAGGTGAACTATTTCTACCTTTAAAATGGATGCTGTGTTTAATGGAGGCGAAAATGTGTATGCATAAAAGAAAACTCAGCAGCCGTCAATCATTTGGATTCTTGAAAAGTAAGCATCAGATGGTAGAAACAGAAGGCACAGGATTCCTAGCAGGGCACCTTTTGTTGTCACTTGTTTTGCTTGCAAGAAAGAGAATACATTTGGACCTTAAATGTTTGATGGACTGTAATGTCCGTCTCATTTTTCTCATACAGATAAGCCACTTTCAAGAAAAGCTGCTTATTTTAAAACCGTAAACCACTTCAGAAGGAGAATGCAGTTCTCTTTTACTCCTGTCAAGGATCTGTCAGCTGAACATGAAGGCCTGCTCATAAACAGCACGCCATCCGAGTAACTGAATTTGGAAGGAGTACTGCCACGAGGAGGAAAACAGGCTCCTGTGAGTGGGAGTCTCTACCTTCTCCTCTTCCAGTCAGCAACTGAGACAATCCACACCATCCTGCAGGTATCATTAAAATAATTGCCCAAAAGTGGCTGCAGAGTACAGGCTGCCAGCTCCTAAGATCCCATTGAATTGAGTGTATTTTCTTTTATCTACCCACAACAGACAGTTGCCCTACACACCAGTGGAGTTGACGGCTACTTGCTAACAGGTTTTATATAAAGTGATAAACAATTTCATTTTGCTTCATTCAAAGGAGTGAGTGTTAGGTAAATTTTGCTTGCTTTTGCTCACCTGTTTGTTTATAGCAATATGGGATTGCATTCTTGAAATTACAGTCATCAGAGAAAGGTGCAATACTCCCCAACCAACACAGGTTTACTATATACAGCTTTGCTGCAAATGTAGGCCTCTTGTGCTATCATTCAGTTATCACAGTTATCATTGAAATTCACAGAACAAGAAAAACCAGGAGAGGTTACAAAATGAAGTACAATTTTATTTCACTTTTTGCAATAAAATAGGCAGTCCTTTGAGCTCAGGCATTCAACTTTATATAGCTGGCGGCTCTATCTCTGATTAGGTTAAGGACAGTTTTTGCAAAATCTTAATTGGCATGGCACTTTGCATTGTCTGGGAAGCTGACTGAAGCAGAAATAAGCAGCCATGGTCATACTAGGCTGATCTTTTGAGACAGACACCAGTCAAAGGCATGATAAAGAGACAGGACTGGGTGGAAGAAGAAGTAGTATCATGATGACATTTAAATGGAAGTCTGAGATAAGCCTGCCTCCCATCATGAAATGCAGGGCACGTTGGAGTTATTCTATTTAGAGGAAGATGCCCAGGTGCCCCTTCTCTACTTTCTTTCTGTAAGAGGATCTAACCTCTGTGAAATCTCTCTTCAGCTTGGAAGAGATCAATGGGAGCTGACAAAAGGAGGTTTTAAACCAATAACTCAGTAAAAAGTATAGGGAAACCATGCACACAGGAAAAGACAGCTTGCTTTCCTCACTGCTCCTAAATTGAAGTCTTTCCTGGTGTCTGTCTATTCAAATGGGCTGTGTTCAAATTTCTTCCATTTGCCTTCGTACAACCTCGGTTGTCTTTATCTCACCCGGTTTTAGTTAACTGTTGTTAAGTTTTTGTGGTTGGTGGTGGTTTTTAAATAGAATGATGAAGGACTTTTCTTCACAGGGACTTGTGAAGAGTAGAAATTAATGGAAAAAGGATGGTCTCAGGTGAGCAGCAAGAAGCCAGGACAGAAACACCGAAGGAATAGAGATGTAGTGCATGTGATCCTAGAGACTTATAATGCCGAGAAACAGTGAGGATCCTGGTTCATTGCTGGGGAGGGCCATTAGCCTGGTTTTTCATCATTGAGGTAGCAGAGGCTTCAGAAGTATTATAATTAAGAAATTTTCTGGCTCCGAAATTCTTCTTCTCATCCTTACAAATCATTGAGATTAGGGAACCTCATACTCCAGCCTTTCCCTACAGAATACCTGTGAATCAGGATTCCCAGCAAGTCCTTGGAAGTCACATTGAAGTCTGCTGTGCAGTAGCCAGGGCAACTTTGGCTCAAACTTCATGGAGGTCAGAAGGAGTAGAACAGGAACAACACTGGGAAACAGGGTCACACCGCAGCATCTCAGATTTCAGTGAGAGGATGCACTCTTGGTGAGGGTCCCCAAATGGCTATTCAAAGTATGACAGCAACTGACCAGCAAGACTGTCAGGTGGGTGTTAGTGCAGAACGTAGTCATGAAGAATGAAGTTTGCTAGGGCCTGGATGATTAGATGAGAGAATCGAGGTTCAATGACACATTAGAGTAGGCTAGAAAAGAAGTGAAAAGAGAAGATGGCATCAAGGGTACAACGTCAGTCATTCTTCAAAGACTCAAGCAATGCAACACTGGCTTATTTCTACCACCATCCCATTCCTTTGCAAGGAGTTATTCATTGCCCCATTTGGCCATCCTTGTATATACATGTGTCGGGAGGATTTGGCGGGTCTTACAGGCAGAGAGCTTCTTCAGTCACCCAAAGTAAGCTAGAAAGAATTAGAGGTTGAGAAACAATCCTTCTGAAGAGCTTGGTTCAATCCTTCTGAAGAGCATTAAGCAACTAATCTACAGATGCATATGTGTGATCTTTTTTTCCTACCAATGATGGCTACTTTGCAAGGATATCTGAATTCATAATTCTGAGAAATGTCAAGTTCTGGATTCAGTTTCTTGATGTCTGCTCTGTAGTAGGTTCTGGCCAGATGGTTCAAGATGGCCAGTGCCTCTGTCGCCAAAATTGCCAAAGTATCCACACACCACACACATACACACACACACACACATGCACACAACAAAAAAACAAAAAAACCCACTTTTTTTTTCTCCTCACAGAGGTTGTGCTGTGACAATATAAAGCCAGTTGGTGTTTCTCTGGGTCACTTTATGGAAACTCATCAATTAAGAGGGAGACCTGCTTTAGCTTCTCATCCAGTCACTGACTTCTGCCAGAGTTCCTTCCATGACATATTCCTTCTCTTCATGTTCTGAGTCCATGTATTACCAGAATAGGTAAGGAGTATGAGTTCCAGAAATGTCCCATAGCACAGGATTCCTGTGTCAGGGCATTTAGCTGACATAGTTTTTGTCTCTTAGTCTCAGTGGTCCTGAGCAGTGAGTGCTGATTTTATTCTGGTGCCTTGTAAAATCTGGGTATGGATGGGCTGATGTGGCTCTCAAAATCTGTCCTTACCCAAGACATTCTACTCATTCCCTGACATTTTCAAATCCAGAAACTAAATTACTAAATTAAGCTGGGAAAGAGACTAGACTATGTTTAAGCGTCTGACTGATGGTGATTGAACTCAACAGTATAAAGATTATGACAGGTTGTTAAATCAAATGGAGGATTCCAGAGCAAAGAACAAGAATGGAAATTCAAGCTCTTTTACTGACATGATATAGGTACATATAATTAGATCTTCTGTAATTCCGGTATGAGATTAAAACGTGAAAAGTATGGAAAAGCCTTTCTACAGGTGTACATATACATGAGCAAAAAGAATCAATCATCATTTAAATATTATTTCAAGTCAAATGACAGGCCCGTATTTAGGTCTATAACACTGCTGCTCATATGGGAGGACAGGGGATGGTGGAATATCAATAATAGTAGTCAGTTCTTTTAATTTGGGAAGCAAAGTATTTATAACAGCTTGTTGGTCTTTTTGGTAACTTCTTTGTCTAAATATAATTTTCCATTGTTTTTAATTAGACTGATTTATATGTATACCAAAATCACAAATGCTTTCTGGTTAATAAATGTTGATTCATCCTCAAGGTATATTGATTTTTTATTTATGTAGTGCCACAATTGATTTACCTGTATTCCTGTTTACTGCATCTTGTGAGAATGTGACCAATTTCATATGGCTACTTTATTTTTAAATAGACTGCTTCTTTATATTAATTTGATGCATAATTTTGGAAGAAAACTGGCATCTGGAAACAGACTTTATAGTAATGAGTTCATTGATAACAACCATACTTAACAAAATAAATTGTTCCAAAAGTGCATTTCTTCAAAATGTAATTGTCTGTCACTCTAAAAATATTAGGTGAGCTTAATAAGAATGGGGAATCTTTATACCCTTGTGATTTCACCTCTGATTTTCTGTTGTTAGGTAACAGTATTAATGTTTCTAAACTTCCAGGCAAAATTTTAGCATTTGCAATAAAAGTATTAATAAATACTTTTATTAAATCTCATTTATTAAATTACTTTAAGAATATAATTTGATCCTGCTTAAAGGAAGCATAATATTTAAGCACTTTGAAAAATGTTATTTTAATAATTTGGTTATCTTTTATCAAATTTCCTTACAAAAGTAATGAAAGTTTTAAAATTTCATAACAAAGAGCTGGCTTATTAGAAATATGAATAATAGCTTATAAAAGAATAGGTAATGATACTTAAAATTTTTTGTCATTAGATAATTATAAATTATTGGAAAGTCTACACACTAAATATCCTTTAAAACAATGTTTAATTACTGCTCCAGGTGTGTGATGTGATCCAAAAATGTCTGTTTGTAGACAACTATTATAAAGTCTAAACTCTTTAAAATTAGCGTCTCATTGTTATGTGTTCAACAGTAGTTTGTATCAATATACTGAAGATGTTGGGAAAGAATTACCTAATTATTCTGAGAACTTGTTCTATGATTTTTTTAAAAAAAATGTATTGTTTCCAGATTTGGAGGATGGAGTGGGAGAATTGATGAAAAAAATCTGTTCTGTTTATTTTAAACTACATGATTTTGATTGAATATTATCTTTTGTGTTATTCTCATAATTTTATGTCTCTAAATATGAAGCAATTTCCAGACTCAGACATCAAAGACTTACTTTCAGAAATAGAAGACAAATTTGCCATTTCAAGGAACTCAAATGAGGTTTTTATTCAATGTACTTTATAAATAAGTCTCCTTAGTTATATAATTTTTAGTTGGAACTTCAAACAATGTTTTCGATTGCTTTTTATCCCCATTGCAGCAGTTTTTTTGCTGTAATGTCTGGCATTGACCTTTTCACATCACTGACTCTATTAAACTTTCTCAAGTATTAGTATCCTACCTCACATGTGTGGAAACCAAGTATTTAGGGTCCTGAAGAATCTCACATGGATTCAAAGTCACAGTTATTTGAGACTGTATCACTCCTATTGATTGTGAATGTGTATGTCACTCCACTAGCCTGCCTATTTTAGAGTTAGTCTTTATTTTTATTTAATTTTTGTTTTATGTGTATGTACATTTACAACTTGTGTGCAGGGGCCCATGGAGGCCAGAAGAGGGAAACCAATTCCCTGGGAAGCACAGTTCCAGATGGTTATGAACCTCCTGATGTGAGTACTGAGAAATGTATCTGGGTTCTCTTTAAGAGCAGTAAGTACTCAATTGCTTAGGCACTGCTCTAGGATCACTGGCTCATGCATAACATGTCAGACATTATAAGAAAATCAATGGAACTGACTGCATAGATATTTTCAGTATATATCCTTTATGGAGCGTTAGTGATTGCTGATGATCTTTATAGAAAGGCATGAGCAAAGGACTTCTGAGACCACAACAAACTCTTCTGGTTTTTGAGAGCAGGCAGCCAACAAGACAAATAAGTGACCATACCCATGGTCGAGTAAATAGTTGGCTTATGTTGAATAAATTCTAAAAAACAATTCTACATATTTTACAGTGACTGGCATGATTATGTTTTCAGTATACTCAGGCATTGGGCTTGTGCTGTTATTGTTGAGGAGGGCAATTTAATTCCCCAATCCAGTTGAGAAAAGCAATGCATAAATGTGCTCTTGGTCCACATTACTACAAGCTGTGGCGGAGATCTGAATCTAGTTCTAGAGAGCCTTCACCCAGAAATTAAAGAGATCTGTCATGTTTGAATAGGTCAGCTTTCTATGCGGTAGTCTGTTGTGTCTTTAGATTGGTGCTTTCATTCTCGTGAGAGTGAACTCCATCACAAAGCAATTCACTTCAGCTTCTCCTTGCCTCAGAAAGACCAGGGAAATTGACAGTCATCCTACTAGTGAGGGCCAGTAGGCAACAAAATACAAAGAACTGAGGGACAGCCGATCAACAGTTCTCTAAAGAGGGTAGAGATTGGTTCTATTGCAGTATATAATGCTATTTCCTTGGATAGGTGGCAAATGATTTTATTGTAATCAGTTGTACAACAAAATTAAGGGTAAGAAGAAAAATACATATTCAGTGTAAGAATGAAATGTCTGGCTTTCTAAATTTTTTTTTTTGAAGAAAGAAAGAGAAAATATTGGGGAAAGGGGTGTTGCTGAAAACTGCAATGAGAAATTTACATTCATATATATATATATATATATATATATATATATATATATATATATATATATATGCAAAAACAACATGACAAGGGATGTAGAGATGGCTAAGTGGTTATAAAGGATAAACATTAGATTCCTATGCCCCACATGGTAGCTCACAACTGTCTGTACGTACTATCTCAGGAAATCCAAACGCCTCTTCTGGTCAGTAGGCACAAGGCATGTACATGGTGCACAGATATGCATCCAAGACAAAAACAACATACAAATGAAATACTAAAATATTTTAAAAGCTATATTAAAGCAGAAGGGATTGTATAGCTGTGAATTTCTACCAGAATGGAAAACTAAAAATTTCAGTGATTGCAAAGAGTAACGGGCAAGTGATAAAAATAGCACTTGCACAACCATAAAAATACTCTCTGTGGGTTGCTGCCTTGCTGGTCATTGCAATACAAGGGTAGATTTACATGTTATGGTGCCAGCATGGTAGCATAAATTACCATCAGGTCATATCAGAGTACAGCTTAATCGAAGGCCTTAGGTTTCATCCTAAGCATGGCAAATAAAAAACAAAAACCCAACTTACAGATTTTAAGACATGTATTTTAAATCATGTCATATTTCTTATTTATGTTTTTCTAGCGCCTTCTGAGTGCCCCCATTCAGGGATGCATGTTGTCTACATTTGCTGAACTGACTTTCCAAAATGACCAAACTTATTCACATTCTGCATGATGGACGGAATGGGCTATATTTACAAAGCAGTGTGTTCTCACTGCACTCAACAGTTGTTCAATGGTCTTCCTCACAAAGAAAGAAAGAGCCTGTTATTTCTGTGTGCTATTCTGAGTCCAGTCAGTTCTTTCAAAACAAGTACAATGATAAAAGATAATAGAACAATGGAAAACTGTCTAATTGTGATGCTGATAGTTGTACACAACTAAATTTATTTGGAAAGCAGCTACTTTAAAGGAGATTAGATCTATGAAGAATTCTTTTAATTATTCTAACATTTATTTTTCATCATAGAAAAATGGCTATAGGTTATCTTGTATTGAAAAACAAACAAAAAAGCCACAAAACATAGGGCTAAATGTCATTCATTTGGTGTTTCCTCAGAAGCAAATACTATGCCAGATGCTTTGTATGTTGACCCTTGTATAAAATATCATTATCCACACTTACACAAATGGAAAGAAATAACTTCAAATGAAAGTTATTGGTTAGGTGAGTTGGCTAGCTAGTAGTATGGTCAATTTTCTCAAATTAATCAGACTGATTTCAAGTCTGACCTTTTAATTATCACTGACTGTATCTTTTCACAGGGAGAAATTACTTCTAGGAAGGATTATATATGCCCCATTGATGGAAATGAGACAATACAATGTAACTCTATTAGTGATATTTCTGTGTTTTTATCTGGGCTGTGACAATGAATAACAAACAATGGTCTGCTATGATTTTACTGCTAAATATGAAAGTAACATCTACCTATGCTTTTCAAATGTGGAAAACTGATTTAAACACCCAAAACTGTCCGAATGTTTGATTTAATGTAGACTGGTGCTTTGTGAACTTTTCATGTCTGTGTCATTGAATCGCAAGATAATTTTAAAAGATATTCTTTTATAGGCCTTTATTCCCAGAAACTACTTCAGAGTTTTAAATTTGCCTGTAGCTTAAAAGGAAGTTCTTCAGTTTGTGTAACTTGTTCACTCAGCTCACCCTTGGGGCATAACATGATTCTATAGAAAAATTTCAAATCAAATACATGGCCACAGTTTTTCCTATCAAATATATATTATTGGGTAGTCAATTTTTTTTTGAGGGAGGGTGATCATTTTTCTTCTACATATAAAGCAAATTTTCAGTTATATGAGCAAGGCTACCCCGCATGTTTCAAGCCTCTATTTGTAGAAGGCATTACTGATTTAAGACTTCTAATACATATCAGGGACCTAGAATTTCACTCAGCAATGGACAGAATGTAGGAATTGAGAGAACGTGTTCAATGTTTCCAGGAGCATAAGAATGAAACAACTCTATGAAAATTTAAGGTGACAATAGCTAAAAAGTTGACTTAGTATGCAAAAGCATTTGCAGCCATGCCTGGCAAACTGAGGTAGTCCCTAAGATAAATGTTGAAAAGAGAGATCGGATTTCAAACAATTGTTTTCTAACCTCTACTTCACAAGTGATCTCAAAAGATTTTCAAAGAAAGACCACATCACACTCAGGCATTGTACACACAGTGTTTCTCTGCAGTGCATAGGACAACCAGGGGACAGAAAGGAGGAAAACAAACCTAAAGAGCTCCTGTATATGCTGGAATAAGCAGCATCCATGAATGGTAAATTAAACATAAATAAGAGAATCCTTGAAGGATGTAGAAACATGAGGAATCTGGGCCATGTGTCAAGTACTTTCTTTCTGGGAGAGAGTTTGATGCATCATATAAATTCTCCTGGAATATTGTACTATTCAGCACCCAAACTTTTAGCAAATATTCAATGGATGGTAATAAAAATGAAACAATAATGGCTGATAATGCCAATCCAAGGAGTTCAACAGAATCCAAGGCTGTGTTATATATCATTAAGGAAATATTACCCCAATAGAGAGAATTATAAATCACTGAAATAATAAGAACCATCTTTCCCTGGAAAATATCAATATGCACATCTGTACACAAGAATTAATATTGGTGTCCACTGAAAGTCAGCAATAACTGTCATCAAAACATTTTAAAGACTGAATAATATTTTATCCTGCACGTCAGCCTTCAGGCAAGTCAATTTACTGGAGATTCTATGTAGTCCTGCGAGAAGCTACATTCTACCTCCATCTGCAACACTCGGGGTTATGGACCAAACACTGAGATTCTCTTGAAGTTCAGCTGTAAAATCTGGAAAAGTAGAGATGAAGGAAGGGAGGGTGAAGGGAGGGAGTTAAAGAAGAAAGGAAGGAGGGAGGAAGCAAGAGCACATTTATCTCCATGTGTTCTTTTCACTTCTCAGGTATGTTTATTACATTTGAATGATTCATTTTTAGGTTCTTAATAGAACTTTCATAGGTTGCATGTGTAATTTGCAAATACAACTTCAATTTCTTGCTGTGAATTTGAAACCCTAACTCCAACCAAGCCCCTACTTGTCAATATACTGTCACTTTGTGACAGTTTATGATACTTAATGAAAAATGCATCATCTCACTTCCTCGCTGGTAGATGTACCTATTTTATTACTGGGGGTATACTGTTACTATCAGGAAATGATGTAGAGAACATCAGAATGTCTTTTAAAAAGTATTGGAAAGTGATCTTTGAGATTCTAAATAGCAAGTTCATTTTTGTCTGAAAGTAACAGAGGAGAATGTAGCATAGCCGCATAAAAAGTAGCTTAGGAGTAAATATTTTGGGTACACAGATTTCCAGTAGACTAGAAAATATGGGTGGTTTTTCTAAGATTTCATTGTCCTCCTCTAAAACCTCTGATGTCACTCTAGAGGTCAGACAGTTAAGATCTTAATAAATTCTACTAAATGAATGGTTCTTGTTGGCTGAGAGCATATAACCTCTATAACTTGTCAAAAATAAACAAGTAGCAATTAGTATTGTATGTAAAGGCTTCTCAATGTGATATGAATCACCTGCTAACTCCAGCTTTCATAGTTCATCACCCAGTTGAAATCCTACAACTAGTAATGCTAGTTAACTGGAAAGTCATCACTTTATTTCTGATTCATTAAGCCCATGCCTGATGTGGGAGTGTCATATATCAATCTGTCGGTTTCATTGGTTAATTAATAAAGAAACTGCTTGGCCTGATAGGTTAGAACATAGGTGGGTGGAGTAAACAGAACAGAATGCTGGGAAGAAGGGAAGTTAGGCAGATGCCATGTCGCTCCGCTCCAGGGCAAGCAAGCTGCCAGGTCAGACAAGCTGAATCTTTCCCGGTAAGACTGGTGCTACACAGATTACTAAATATGGGTTAGGCAAGATGTGAGAATTATCCATTAAGAGGCTAGAATTAATGGGCCAAACAGTGTTTAAAAGAATACAGTTTTCGTGTAATTATTTCGGGGCATAAGCTAGCCAGGCGCCAGGAGTCGGGTGGCAGGAACGCAGCTTGCAGCTCCACACTACACATGCCAAATTCATCAGTGGTAAATGGTCAAATGTTAGAGAAGGGGGTTCTGTAAAATCATTTGGGACTAATCTAGAATCAAATCTGAGTTATATGGGTAGATGTACTACCTGGAGTTTCCATTGGAAAGTACAGATGAACAGTGAGCAATTCTTTAAAAAAAGAAGGGGGACAAGAATTCTCAAAGTTAACAATCAAAATCAATAGTGTATATTGTGAAAAAAAGACTTGTATAATTGTGTACATATTATACGTATCTGTTTGTATTTCTCAAAGAGAGAAGGCTGTGCTTTCTGCTGTGGTGTGTACATAAATCTATCTTCTGAAATTATTTCAGTGGGGAAAAAGGGAGGAACCACCACATTATCCTTTTACACAGAGAGATCACTGCCTTTAAAAATAGATGTTGCTTTTACAGTAGCAGGGTACGAACACTTTACAGTCTGCTTCATTTCTGCCTTCTTTGTTGTCTATGAAGAATTTCTTATGTTTCTCATTTACATTACAGCAGAAGTACTGGTTACATTCCGGTAAATTTACTCAGATAAACACAATGGATTTTCTTTTAAAATAAGCCTTTACTGAATATATCAACAAGGTACTGTATAGTGTAGAGTGAAGTTGGTAGTTAACAAAGTGTGCAACATGGTAGGTCTCAGAGGATGCATGACATGGAATCTTCCAGCCCCTTGAAGTCCCTTGTCAGAGAAACACACTAAACACAAACCAAAATCAAATCCACATATGCTTCAAATAGTAACAGATCATCAAACTTAACATTCAGTAAATATTATCCTATGAGGGCATACAATAGTGATGCCTCATTTTGTTGGAGCTGGCTACAAATCTCACATTCCACAGACACCTTTACAAACAGCCCATATATTATGTATGCATGGAATTGCATGTTTTATGTTAATTTTAAAATGCCTGTCGCAATGGCCTTGGTTTGTGCTCTTCTGGTGGATGTGCAGCTATAAAATGAAATACTGTAACAAAACAACCTGGTTTGCTAAAACTGCATCATACTGTGTACAAAATGTATTCTCCACAATCAGTGAAAAGCATTGCAGTTGCCAACAATTGCTTCAATCCTGCTGAAGAAACTGGAGAAGGGTGTAGATACAGCTTCCTACCATTATTTATCTCAACTAAAAAAAGAAGAAGCTAAGTTTGACAAGATTAAGAATTGAGACTTGTTGTTTTTGTTTTGTGTGTGTGTGTATTGTTTCCCTGTTGTTCACTCTTCCTTTTTGCTTTCCCATTTAGTTGGAGAAGCAAGTTTTGAGTTTATGTGTTATTCTCAAGTTCTAAAGCAACATCTAATATCCCCTTTTGATAGGTCAGAGATAAACCCTAGAAAAAGACATTGATGAAAATTAATCACCTCACTGTCAAAAGCTGCAGGGATGCTGCAGCTGAAATTTGCTGATCCAGTGTAGCACCTGCCTCTGAAGAAAACAATGGTGCCTTGTATTTGAAATGGAGGCTCTCCTCACATGAAGAGTTACGCTTTCTCCAGGGAAGAAGGAAGTTCTGGCTGTGCGGCATGACTAAGACCATTATGACCTCCACTATTTAAAAAAACAGAGGTGTAATATCAGTTACACCGTTAATACACTTTTTTCCAAAAAGATCACATTATAGTTTCTTTTTTTTCTATTTTACCCTTGAGAGAAAATGTCTAATATTGTATCAACAAACATCTGGAAAATTAGAAATAGCATTATTTCTCACAAGGGAGGATTATTCCACTTATATTATAAATAAATAGGTAACACCCTTCTCATGTCTGTCTGTGATTGTCACAAGTGTTGTACTTCCTAGCCAAGGAAGTGACTGTGTTTAAGTGAAACCCAGGGTCGCTCCAGGGTCATATGCATCTCTGTAAGCAAGGAGGTACTGGTGATTACCTTCTATTTAATCACTGATAACATCTGTGTGACCTTGATTTACTTTTTTCTTTGCAATGTCCTCTAGTAGTTACAGTTATTGTACTGACGGGGGGGGGGTGTGAAACTCTCTGAGATAACTCAACTTTAACTCTTAACTAATCACCTCAAAAGAAATGATGAGGCCAAGAGAGGACCAAACACAGAGGAGATATAACTGCAGGACAGTCTCCTGACTAAAGATGCCAGTCAAAATATCATCCAGTAAGGACTGGTGCTCATCTGCTTTTGTAAAAGTGTCATAAGCTAGTACAGATTACACGATGTGATTTTGACTCTGATGTAGGAGTCCCTAAAGCACACTTCTACAGATGGTAGTCTGATTTTCATGGCAGATGTCTTTGCTATAATGCTCATAAGATCAAAATGAAGATCTTTTTTTTTTAAACACCTCTACCAGAGCAATTTTGCAAGCAACTTAACCATTGTACATGACTGGGTCTCTTCAGTACCACTTCAACTCTCTCTAGTGTTGTGGATGCCATTCAACATTGTGGGAACCATGCCATCTTTCTCCTCGGTCAAAGAAAAGACATTTCCATAGTCCTGAATCCCACTGGAAGTTAAACATACAGTACGAACCGACAATACTGATTATCTTGTTTATAACAAAATAAAAATCTTCAAAAACCAAAGTACCATTATAATTTTCAGCACACAGTTTTACCTATAATGAGATGCAAGAGGACAGTGAAAGGGAAACACTCAGCTAATACACGGAGCCCCATATCACTGTCCTGATTTTCGATGATGTAACGCTCCACTGATCACCATTCCAGATGGTCTTATTTCTTCACTGTGTGAACCTACTTTTACAGGAACCAACAGCCCAAACCCGCTAGCTAATAGACGAAAGAGGAAACCCGAGTCACTTTAGAATTAATTAAATTAATTCATAACTATGTTCAGCTCTACTGACTGCACATCTCAATGCTTGTGTCTATAACATTATCGCTGCAGTTATATTTTCTGCTTATTCTGAGGAATGAGGGAGATTAAAACATATAAGTCAGGGTATATTATTAAAGAAAATAAAGCTCTTGCTATAAAGAAAAGCTTGCATAGCATTTTATACCTAAAATTTTACAAGAAGACACATCACAGTTTTATTTTGCTTAGAGAGAAAGAGAAAGCAAGAAGAGGGTGACATTTACTTCATGAGTCCCTAAAGTGATGGATGGTTGTAAAGGAATACAGAATGAAATGCCTAAAGGTGGTTTCGAAAAGAATTCCCCAAGGGTAAATTTCTTTAAACAATGTATGTGGTCTATAGCCCTTCTACACCTAAGGGATGACAATAATTAGGGTAAATTATTCATGCTTTCTGAAAATGGACTTGCTTCAAAAATATCTAGCATCAATAGTGGGCATCCCTCGCTTTCCTATACCCTCTGCCAGGACGAGAGAAATGTTGCATTCTCTGACTTACTCGTTTTTACTGGTGGTCTTTTAGCATAAAGTTAATTATCACCCTCAGATGAACAAATTAGAGGGACATCCACAACCGAAAAGGAACAAGTGGGAATTTTGAATGTGGAAAAGGATCAAAGCTAATTCCTAATGGAAACATAGTATTGCTTTTTAACAATACGCATTATTTTGGCCAGTTTGGTGTCTCCACAGAATCATTGGCATTGATATTAATATGGATTTTAATACATAGAAATACACAGGGATCATTTGTGCAACCAAGATTAGCAATTTCTTTGAAATACTAAGCAGAGGTGGTGGAGGGGAAACAAAGGGGGAATATACAACTTAATTACAAAAAATATACGCAAGATGATTGGAAGACAAGAATTTGAGAGGGGATATAGGTATTAACTCAAGCTATTTCAACATGATACTAACAAAGTCAGCTGATATAGTGTAAGAGAATCACTGATGTTTTTTCCTAAGTGGTATTAGTACTTTTTAAGTAAACACATCACTGTTAATATAGTCCAAACACTGTTGTTTGTTGGTCTAAACACCATGTTGATATAGCCTCAGTGAATCTACCCAAATAATTTTCATTATCAAAAATAATTCCATTCAATATAATTCTTCCCATTATTTTTATTAGCCTCTTCTAAAAAATTATTCTAGAATATAACTCTATTGGATATACTTCCACCTGACATCTTATTTGAATAGTGACAGTTTTGAGGGGAATTTTCTTGCTAGAACTGATCATATTGGTCCCTGAAGATGACTAGACTCAGACTCAGGTTTCCAATTCTGTTATCACTTAAGGCCAGGGAAGCACGAAGAGTGATTTTGAAGTTCACAGTCAGAAAGCCAACCCTGGGGTTTTAAGGACGTTTCAAACCTCTCAGTTTCTTTGATTTGGTCAAGTAGGCCTAACTTATCTCCTGGGAACTGGATTCCTCATGATGTTCTATTTCTTGTACTGGGTCAAATTGGAATAACTACCTCTATTATTATATTATGGATTTTTCAAACAGCGTTTCTTCCAGGCCAAGAGGTATAGAAAACAGAAATAACTAGGTCATTCTTTCTTTACTCAAACTATCCCTCTTACCCTGATGAGCCCATCTGAATCTATCCTTTCCTATGACTATAGAGAAGCTATAGAGAAGGAATTTATTCTGACAGCTTCAACAGCAAAGTGGTTAATATGCATCTTAAGTATGAATCACTCATTCTTCTGCCTTGGCATTGGGTCCTCATTGTACAACCCAGTACAGTACTTCAGCAACATTTTTTTTTTAATTTTAAAAAGCAAAGAGTTACAAAACTGTTTGTAATTAACTTGAAATAGAAAAGATAGCACTTTTTTTTAAATCCCATTATATAGTACACCGTATAAATTACAGAGTATTCAAATGCACAAACGCATCTGGGTAACATTTATCAAATGTAATTTGCGTGTCTTTATGTGCACACTCATGTGTGTTCTTGAGAGTTTGGTTGTCCACTTTTCTGACGTTGGACCTCTGGCTGTTACGTATGGCAATGCTCCAGATCCGGCACACTGCTGTTGCAGTATCGCATGTTGTTGGGGATGTGGCAGTCTGTGTAATTAATGCCCCCATTTGGGGTATAGATGGGCTGCAGTCTGAAATCTCCTTTAAGGAGCTGATCGTTATTTAAGGAGACAATCTGAAAACTGGTTTCCGTCATCTCCAGGATGGAGTTGTCCTTTTTGGTGCCTGCCTCACAATAGTCATCTTTCCGTCGGCCCCTGTTGTATTTCCACTTCTGGGAGGTGTAGCGTCCCTTTTTGTGCATGTGCCAGCAAAACACGCTGAGCAAAACCACGAGCACAAAAATCACTGCACCCCCGATTAAGCCCGCCAGCAGAAAAGGGGAGCCCATGCTGTGGGAAGTTGTCTGCTCGTGGCTAGAAGCAGTGTTGCTGCCATTGTTCAAATACGAGGCATGGGTAGTGGCCTCGGAACAGATGGTATCCTCCACCGTGCGGTAGTTGAACGCATCCAATGGCACTAAACAAATCCGATAGGTGGATCTGGGCTCTAAGTTAACCAGATTCAGGTGTTGCTTCTCACCACTGACAATCCGTTCCTGAACAATTCCCCCTACAAGACTGTGGCCCATTTTCACCCATGTCAGTTTGTACGCCATCACAGTAAAGAGAGACAGCCAGCTGACTTGAATCGAAGTATCGTTAACAAAGTGGATGGAAAGCTGGATCCTTTCAGAAACAGGTGGGGTCACTCTTTCTCTGCCATCCCAGTCAGGGATGGTGGGGAGTTTCGAGGGGGTAGGAGCTAGAGGCACAGAGCCTTTGCTGGGGCTTGGAACAGAGGGAGTAGGGGACTGAGTTGTGGGAGAGACTGTAGTTGGAGCTGGGGTGAAGACAGGCAGTCCAGGGGTGGTGGTGGGACAAGATAAAAGATTCATATTCAGCTCCCTGACAGCCATTCCCCGCACTTGCTCAGGACCTTGGCACATGAAACCACGCACGTTAAGAGAAGAAGGGATATATTTGAGCCATTCGGTGACCCATTTAATACTGCAGTCACAAAACCAAGGGTTATTCCGAGCAGTGAGTTGTTTCAGGTTGGAGAGATGATCGAAGACGCCTTGAGTTAACATTCGTAGCTGATTGTTGGATATATCTAGCCGTTCCAGCTTACGGAGGTTTGAGAAGGCTGACAATGGGATGTGGGTTATCTGGTTATCCTGCAGGTAGAGCCTGATCAGGTGCGTACCTGGGAGGTCAGGAGGTGGGTGGGAGAGCGAGTTACGGACTATGGAAAATTCCTTGAGCTTGGTGAGATGGCTGAAGGTGCCCTCAGCAATGCCCTTGTTGGTCAGAAGGTTCCCATCCACAATCAGACGCTCCAAGCTTGTGAGGTTCTGAAAGGCCATGTCTGATATCACTGCGATTCGGTTTTCATCCACTCTCAGCTCTTGCAAGTCTACAGGAAGCCCAACAGGCACGCTGCTCAGGTGATTCTTCGATAAGAACAACAGTTTGAGGCTAATCGCCTCTCGGAAAGCTCCGTCCTCCACGCCCACTGTAGATATGGAGTTGTCATCTAGGTGTAGTTCCTCCAGCTTCAGGAGCTGAGCGAGCGCAGCACGCGAGATGGTCTGGATGTTGTTTTCCTGCAGGTGGAGGACTCTGACGTTCTTGGGAAGGTTCATGGGGAATTCATCCAGTTGGTTGCCATACAGGTAGACCGTGTGCACTGATTGCACATTGTGCAGCTCTGCAGGAAATCCAGCATTATTAATTTGGTTATTGTGGAGGTAGAGTACGGTTACGCCCTCCGGGATCCCAAGAGGCACTGAGGTCAAGCTTCGCTCATTACAGTAGACAAAGTTCCTGTCACAGCGGCATACACTAGGGCAGGCCAGGAGTTTTGACACTTGTGAGGAGAGCCCCAGGGAAATGATGAGCCAAAGTTTTAGAAAAAAAGCCCTATGGCTGGGCCACTTGGTAGTCTGCAGGCCCATTGCTGAAGGACAGAAATAAAATACAAAGGGATGGAGGGGGTGGGATACTAAAAACAAAGGCAACGGCAAATAATAGTAAAAAAAAAAAAAAAAAACAGGAAGCAAAACAAAATGACTGAAGCAGATTCTGTCAAAGTCTAGAGCTTCTGTTCGAGGAAATGGCCTGAAGGCAGATGGTAAAACTATCCTCCAGATGTCTTTAGTCTCATCTGCCTATGTCGCCCTCCTGCGGCCGTCCTCCATGAGCAAAACAACTCAACAGGAAGGATTTCCCACACAAGAGAAGAGTGATGCCAAGTGGTAAGTACTGTCAACAGAAGTCCAGCCAGTCAGACAAATCTTGCTTCTTCTATAGGAAGTCAGGCCAGTGCAGAGCAGCCTAGGAATTTCTTGGTTAAACAGAGTCTGCAACCTGTTGTAGAAAAGAAGACACGAGAGTCAGTTAAGTATAATAGTGGAATAAGCAGTGCGACAACTCACTCCTGGTACACAGTTCTGACCTGGGCTGTGTGCTGGGACTCAGGCTGGTGGCATCTTAAATGATAATACTTCAGTTCAAATGATGGTTAAATGAAATACATGACTGAAGTATGAAATCTTCAAAAGGAGATGGGACTATTACAGTCTATTATTAAAAATCCTAGGTAACTATTATACCTCAACCAGTACCTTTTCTTAAGCATCTGTTTGCATATCCTGATAGGCAAGTGTGGCTGAAACCCTGTTGGAATTCTGGTGTCTGTTAATGAAGATTAGTTGAAAGCTCTGTTATTTTAAGATGGAGATGGGGAAATGCTAAGAGATTTGACATGAAGTCCTATAGATCTAGCAACTGTAAGAATGCAACATGGAAACTATGCCAATTGAAAATGCATCCATCCCGCTTAAGAACTTCTCCCCCAATGTGCTGCACTTCTAAACATAGATGCCATGTAATATCTTCAGTATAGTAAGAAAACTGCTCTATGCTCCCATCACCTGCAAAATAAATTTTTAAATTCCAATACAAAATCTTGTTTGTGCTTATAGGAGAACCCTAGAGAATGCACTATAAAGGATAGGGGCAAAAGGTAATGAGAGAAGAAGGGAATCCTGAGACAAGTATTTACATACTTCCTCTTTTTGCTGTGAACACACACACACACACACACACACACACACACCCCAAAAGTGGGATAATTATTTACCATTGTGCTAGTTAACAGTACATCATGATTAGAACCAGTATCATTAAAAATACCACACATCTTTTTCCTCTGATACCATGATGCAACATAATTCAAGTATGAAGTCAAAGGTTTTTCTTTTCCACCTCTCTCTCTCCTTTCCTTACTGTAGAATAGCTTAAATTCACTACCAAGGACATTGACCAAACAACAATATATGGTTATTTGCACTTAAGCCCTCCATTGAGGCCTCTTGGTATAACTGAAATAGTCCGTTGTGATCGCCGTAAGTGTTGTCAACTTCAAATTGAGAATACATTTTGTTTCAACAGGATCCCCTTTCAGTGTGAGGGAACTCTCTTGCCTTTACAGGATGACTTTTAGCAAGGTTTGGAAAGACAGAAGCCACAATTAAAGGCAGTCAAGGAAATCCAAGGATAGCACTCCTGCCGTCTTGCTCCGCAATGTGTTCCATCTGCTTTGAGACGGAGAGCGAAAGAAGTTAATTGAAAGGTGCCAGATTTGATTTCCTTACAAAATAAGCTAACATGACAGGACATGGCTGACTGCAAGCTCCTCAATTCTCACCAATAGGGAGACTGGAACAATTTGTACCCAAAGCAGATAGACTACGCTTGAAATTATTTCCTTAGCTATCTTTAGACTTACAGTTTGAAATTGAAAAAGGAGTACTGCGAATGTTATCTAAGTGTCAAAAACAGTATACATTTATTCTGTAATTTGAAGGATAAAAAGATCAATAAAGCTTTGGAATAAGATATATATATATATATATATATTTATATATATATATATATATATATCTTGGTGCCATACTTAGCTTAACTTGCCAACGGTCCTAATGTTTTCTAATACCTTGCTACTCAAGTGTGGTGGCTATCTCTGCCACATGAGTCTGAAGTAAGCTGTTGGTACAAACACGGTAACTCAGGATGCAGGGATGCAGATGGGCATGTGAGCAATAGCCTGAAGAAAAAAATGTAACAACCAGCCTTACTTGTCTTGAATTCTCCATATAATAAGCTTTCAGAAACTAAGTTAATGCATAGCTTTTATCTGAAGTCATGTATTCCTCGATGTCTCTGCCCAGAAAAAAAATGCATATATATCATTTGCTAAAAGCAACAAATACAGAGGTTGAAAGCAATCTTCTAAAATGAATAACTGTCACAAATATTGAATATAACATTTATGGGTAATGGTTGATAAATAATGATATTTATACTGCCGTTTGTTGTCTGGGTCACTTGAGATCAGTTGCATCTAGTGAGTCAATCTCTTATAAAAGTCCGTTAAAGGTATTTTGTAAAGTATCCTATTCCTTCCACACACGATGCTTTCAATGATGTTCAATAAAGACAGAGCAAAGCTCTTTATTTGGAACAGACACACATAGCCACATAGTCAGGCAGCAGATAGACACAAAAGGACACATAGATATAGATACAGGGACAGATTCACTAGACAGTTTTCAGGCATGCACAGATTTAGATTCATATAACAGATAGATAGATAGATAGATAGACAGACAGATAGACAGACAGAGAGAGGACAAAGGCAGGGAGTACTAAGTAAAAAATTTAAATCTGGTTAAATAACTCCAAAGGGAAGTACTTACATCTCCTTCCTTAATGTAACACCTACGCATTATTAGCAACTCCAAGTTAGTTAACTAGTGTCCCTAATTCACACAGAAAGGACCATGTGATTTATGGCCTAGTGGGGCTTAGAAGTTTAGTGAGGGGAAAGAATATGTAAGCAGGGAATTAGCAAACTATTTCAAGAGCTCTGAGAGTATAACACCCAGAGATCTGGCACCATGTAATGGTCTTTGAAACCTAACCCGTGACATATCAGAAAAAAAGATAAGAACAAACAAAAAACGCTAGAGATTGGAGGGAATGGAAACAAAGAAGGCTCAAAGCCCATCTGGAACTTTTGCTATGAATACAGTCCGCCTACAATCTGAATCAAGACATACAACCCAGATCAACTTAGAGAACTAAAATTTCTACTGCAGAACACTTTCTGCAACCCTTTATTGTCCTTTTAAAATGCAATAAACATTTTAAAATCACTCTATAGTCCATTTACAATTGTTTAAAAGTTGGTAATAAAAAAAGCTTTATAAGATGAATTCAATATAAGGAGAACAAACTTTTTTTTTCATTTTTTTCTGTACTCATATGGATACTATGTGGAATATGGCCCTCGCCCAACCCAGATTACAAAGAACAGCTATATAGAGAACTTTCTGGATAAAAACGGAGAGTTGCACTGAGTGGAAAACACAGCACCAAAACCCAGGATGTACAAATGCTGTGTGGAGACAGTGGGAGCCCAGTCCATCCAATCTCCTCAAGATGGCCGTGACAAGAGCAGCTATGCTAGGCTACTGGAAGCCAATTTAACCTTTTCCACAGGAACTAAGACTCAGAGCATGTAGATGATGTGAAAGTTTTCTGCACATTCTTATGCCTAAGAAGCGTGCCTTTTTAATTAATCGCAGAAGGCTGAATTCCAGGAGTGCTTAATAAACTCAGACTATAAAAATCACAGAACAGAAAATAACATTTGTCAATAAGCACTGCCAACTGCATCACATAATGATACCAGGATAAACCTAATAAATTCTTCATGGTTCCAGAGCCAGCTACAGGATCTGAATTGTGGCAGATCCTGAGTATGATGGATGCCCATAAGAAAGTAGGCCTGGGGATGCAGCTCAGTTGGGAGGGCTTACACACATGCACTAACACCTGGGTTCCGTACTCATCACCATGTAAACTGACATGCTGTGTTCACCTATGATTCTAGTAACCAGATAAGAAATTCAGGGTCTTCTGTGGATACACAGTGAATTCAAAGTCAACCTACAATACAAGAAACAATTGTGAGAGGGAGGAAGGAGGGAGGGAGGGAAAAGGGGAGGGAGGGAAAAGGGGAGGGAGGGAAGGATGGAGGGAAGGAGGGAGGGAGGGACAGAGGGAGGGAGGGAGGGAGGGAGGGAGGGAGGGAGGGAGGGAGGGAGGGAGGGAGAGAGAGCAAGAGAGAGATCTGAATAAAGAAAAGTTTTCCAGGATTGTGCTCCACTCAGACCAATTTTGGAGTGTAGCAATCTGAGTTTAAAATTGGACCCTTACAGCTAGCCTGAAAATGACTTCCTTGCAATACAGAATCACCAAAGATATTAAAGATCTTGTGCACAGCTCTTATTCCTAAGCAGAAGTTATAAGTACTGTGATATAACAATGAACATGCTTTGTTAGATGACCAAGATGTGGGATTAGAGAAGAAATTTAAAAGACCAGAATAGCCTCTCCCCCATCCTGAAAATCACTCAGAAGCAGAAAGGTACATGAAGGGATGCCCAGGAGCAGAGAAAGATGAAGGGCAAAAGAAGATAGTCTAAGCAGTGGGACGGTTCCTGGCTCCAATATGTCTAGATCTGAAAACATGAAAAGTAAAAATAAGACCTACTCTAGTGAAGCATAGACTCTAGGGGTTTAAAAAGGCTTTAAACTGTGTATCCAAGAAAGACCTTGAAGTTTTGATCTGGTTACTAGTATCATAGGTGAACACCAGCATGCCAGTTACATGGTGATGAGTACGGAACCCAGGCCTTTGTGCATGTGTGTAAGCACTCCCAGCTGAGCTGCATCCCCAGGCCTACTTTCTTAGGGGCATCCCATCACACTCAACAAAGAGACAAACGAACAAACAAATCTGAATACATATTCACTACTGCTACCTGTCTGGCTCATTTTACTGGGAGTTCGAAGGGTGATTGCTAAGTGATTCCTGCAGTATAGGGGCTGCCAGACACTGACCACCTTTCCACATTAAACTCCCTAGATGTTAGTTTGAGCCAGCACTTGCGTGACTGGTTGTGTTAATAGATGCCCCTAAAACAATTCCTGATGACCATCGTCAGAGGTTTGGATTAGTAGCCATGCAAACTCAATTGCAGAAGGAGGGAATGAAGAAATAACAACAACAACAAAAAAGGGACATGGTGCATCAAGAATGATCCTCCTAGAGCTTTTACCTAGAAACATCTTAGTCCATTTCTTAAGGTGGCTAGGCATGCATACTGAAGTGATGTTTCCTGGGTAACTGACTGATGGTCTATTGGGTTATTCTCATTAAGAACTGCTTTCATGGCATCTGAACAATATGTCCTTCTCTCTCCCGCAACAGCCACATAGCGGTTGGTTTGCCATTCTAAAAGATCAGTGGGTTTGGGGTCAATTCAAATTGGCTTTGTTTTCAGGTCAGCCACTCACTAAATAAGTGCAGGGTGATAGCTCCTGGTTCCACTCTGGATCAGCTGTGTTTACAGAACATTGAGAGAATTAGATATCAAAAGGATAACCGGGGACGAGCAGCAATTAAGCACAAAGTACATTGGTTTAAGGGCGATAGAGCATGGGAGTGTGCTGAGCAAGGGGTGGGCTCTGAGGACATATAACCTCAAACAGCGTCTACTTATTCTTTGGGTTAACTTGAGCAACTGGATTCATCTCAAACCACCTAGATAATCCAGATAAAGTGGGAGGAAAGAGTACCACCATCTCTTAACATGAGCATATAGAAAACGATGTGCACTCTGCTGATCTTCCCTACCGATAGTTTAGACGGCAATACTTCCTGCACCCAGGAACATCTGCTTCTCATTTGATAGAGGTACTTTTCTCAAACCCAGACAACTTCATTTGCCTTCTTCTATTCACTGATTACAGATTTTCCCATTGGTGTTAGGCACATGCCTCTTCCCAGCCACCAGTACTGTAAATGTATGGACACATGTAATGGCTGATCGGTGAATAGGAGACATGGTTGGAACCTGAGTCCAGTCATGAGCTGCAGGGCCTTGTTCCTCCATGCAGTATCCCTGTAGGCAGAAGCGTCTCAGCTTTTGATCTGGACTATTGCCACGGAATACACACGTGCATGTGGCAAGCATTGATGAATTCTTTATAAAACAAATGAATGAATCAAAGAAAGACCTCCAGATACTGCTCTGTTTGAAGAGGCAATCTGTAAACTTCTTTCAGGTCTTCAATCTGAGATTCCATAAAAAAATTCACAAAGATAATATTTCAAAATGGCTTTTGTAATTTTAGCTACCCTAACCTATGCAGAACTACTGAGTGATAGAGAGATGGATGAATAGTCCTGAACACTAAGAAACTAGGTGACCTCAGAGAGAGGTATAGAGCAAGCATCTGGAAAAGAATTGCAAATTCCAGTAGTACTGTACTTGCTTTACAAAATGACCCTAAATTCTATGGTCTTATTAACCCATACATAGGATCAGAGTGAAATATTATTGAAAAGTAAGTTCTGTAAGAAGCATGTCAGTATCTAATGCTTCAGTTCTATGAGGTGAACCAGGAGCTAGAATCAGGAAACTTTATATGCTGTACTATAAAACACATCTTTCTGATCACATAACATAAATACCTTCTAAATATTTACAGAAATTCACTGGGACTGTTCAAGTGACCTTTAATCACATAGCATTTTATCATGCTACACAGTCAGTATCAATTAAAAAAAAATAGGCCAGTATACTCAAGAGCTAGAAAAAAAGCCAATGGGAAAAAATAAACTGAATCCAAAAATATAAACATGGCCTACTTCTTCACCAAAATATTTTACCACACATAACATACATATCAGAAGAGAAAATCTTATGTCCCCTTCACAAGGAGAATGCAGATTTCAGTGGGTTATACAATACTGATTATGCAAATGAAGTGAAATTACATACCGTGTTTTTCCAGGTGAGTTATCTGGTTTTGAGTTTAAAAAATGAAAAATTCATCACACAAGTTCATTTTGGAATCCTAGGCATGCTTCTGAATGGCAATGGTGTAAGCTTCTGCTCTGAATAAGTAGGTTTTACAATGCACATTCTCATCCCCCAAGAAATTGTTATACTGAGGTGTCAAGGCTACATTCTGGAGAATCTTTCTGGATTTGTGAAATGAGAAGGGGAAAAATCCTCGACCCTTTCTGAATCTCTCAAGGACATGTTACACCTCGAACATGATGGGATACAGGTTAGGATCAAGCCATTCTCATTCTTAAAATAAAACTGTAGAGAAGCATAATCAGTATCATATCCAGGGTGGTTGTGCAACACACAGAATAAGTTATTAAAAGGAAAATACATTTTGAAAACAGATGGCAGATTATAGAAGGGTCCATGTATGTGGATGAGGAAGAACATGGGACAGAAAGATATTGGTGGTTGTTTAAGAAATCACATAGCTATGTAGACATACGAGCAGGTCCTTGTCCAGGTTAAACACAGTCAGAACACTGCTCTTGTAGTTTATCCCAAATGTAAAAAGATTGTTCACTCTGCACTCATATATACTGTCAATTGCCTTAAGCTATTTAATTTTAGGGAAGGGGGGGGATGAGGAGAGAGGACAGGAGGGAAGTAAGAGATAAGAAACTCTATATCTCTTCCCACAGAAGTAAAAGAGAAGAGACCATACCCTCCCACAAAATAAAGAAGGTATATCCTTATTTTTCTGTCTAAAACTCAGGCTGCATTTTGATTCATTACATGTCCTCAGGCCTATGTGAATAAATTTACAGAGGTAAAATCGGTGAAAGGTACCCAAATTACACACACACAAACACACACACACACACACACACACACACACACACACACACACACACACACGCATGCACACAGGCACACACTTAATTCTAGAAAAGATAGTTAAGATTCATTTTTCAATCTTTGTTTTAACCAGTTAATTCTTGGGCAGAATACCAGCAGTCTACACTGCTAAATATAAGTAAAACAAAATGTCAGAGAGCAGTGGGAAGTGAGAGTAATAAAGTAGATTTGAAACAGAGATGGTTATGAGGACATCATTCAATGCATACACGAGACTGGACTACCCAAGCCTTCTTTAGCTTGGCTAAAACACAGGACCTGGTTCTGAGGGGTATTGGAATAAGTCCACAATAGTTTAGTAAGTTAACTTGGGAACATGACTTCACCATTCTGCACCTCTTGTTGCTCATGTAAAGCACAGGAAATATCAATCTTTTCCAATCACCTAAACATCAGAAATCAAATTTTCAGCCTGCTGGACCTGCTTAGCTTTAAACAGCAAAAGCAACTCAAGCCCCAGCACTAAGCCCCTCATGTGATAGAACTGCTTCTGCTGATACATTCAATTTCACTTCCTTTCTTCCACCTCCGGGAGCTGTTTGATAGAGAGCTTTGGAAAAATGAGTTGAGATGTGGCCACCACAAATGGCATTTTACAGAATGGAACTCGACTGGGAACTTGATGAGAATGACATCCACAAGCAAATCTTTACTCAAAAATGATGACAGAGCACAAGTCAAGGAGAAAGAGACACTTATCAGGAGAAGGACTTATGAGCAGATGACCTAGCACTGTCATTTCCCAATGGACTTTCTTCACTTTCTTAAGCACTGTTCATGCCAACTCCCTGGTATTCACACTGACTCATTGCTATCCAATCAAGTTAGACTACAGTGCTCCCTTCAATACTCTTCTACTCCAGGTCCTCAACATTCAAAAATGTGTTAATATAAAACAACTAATTAATTTGGACTAGAATGCTACTTTCTCTACAAGTGTACATATTAACAGCAGGCAGTTTCAATCAAGAATCAAGTGGCGTGTTTCAGATATTTGAGAGTGTGTGTTTACATGTGTATCTATAGACATGGGTGTCCTTTGATTATGGCTGTGGGTAGAGTTGTATGTGAATGGCACATACATGTGCAAGTTAGAAGACAACCTTGGGTAGCATCTCAGGTGCCTTCCACATTTTTGTTTGAGACAGGGTGTCTCACTAAGCTGGAATTTTGCCAAGTAGGCTAGGACGGCTGGCCAGTGAATATGGAACATTATTCTGTCTCTACCTCCCATCTTGCTGTCACTGAGCTTATAGGCATATGGCACTATACACAGTTATTTATATAGATTCTAATGATCCAAACTCCATATTTGTGAAGCCAGTGCTTATACTTGCTGAGTCAAGTTCCTAGGTCTAGGCCTTTGCTTAAAGCTGATGTTTCTTACTTATTCATGTTGATTGTTTAGTTTTCTTTTTCCCTCTGTACCCTCTTGACCATTTTTTTTTTCAAAAAAAAATCAAAGTATAGAAGTAATTTTAAAACTAGTAAGAGCTCCAGAAGAAGTTCCAACTTCGCAGATCACCACCCCTAGCGCAAGTGGTGCCCTGATTTTTAGAGCCTGGGATGCATAAAGTCACAGTGACATAGCTTGATAAAGTCTATGCCCTACCAAGATAACATCCTAGATACACAGATTGCATAACATCCTGTGCTAATCCTTTCTAGGCCTGGGTTACTCAGGTTATGTCCCTAGGCTTGTTCATATACATTGTAGGAGGAAGGAGGAGCCTTCTCAGCTGGCCTTGGAGTGCATGCAAAGCCATGTGGAAGAATAAAAGTCCAATCCTACTTGCATTCCCAGCTTTCCAAGCAGAATTTGCGGGATTTTGAGAATGCTAAAGTATAAATTGTTTGCCCTTCCAGGACATTCTAAGATACAGGTCAGCCACAGTACATAAACCACACACACATCAAAATAAAGTGGCTACCAAGACACATAACTTTTTAAGAATTACACCTATGGCATACTTCTCTATGCATCATTCATGAGAGCTTTGCAAATGTCTCAGAAAGGCTTTCTGATGGTAGCAGCATCTCCTTACAAGATGCGATGGCTCTTTACCTTCTTAAATGAGGAGAAATTGTGCTCAGTTACTGAATAAATAGAAACATCACTGAGGAATTTATTTCTGAAGCATATTGGCAGGGCGAGCAAAGCAAAAAACTTTAGAAAGTGGCATATTAGTTAACTGTTAGAATTTCTAACTCCTAATGCATGCTAAAATTAAATAAAAACCCATTATCCACTCATGCATAAATTCATTTGTTGAAGTCTTAATCTCCTATATTTTAGAAAGAGGCTATATTTAGAAATGGAGTTTAACATCTCTGTGTCTTATTAAAAAAACAGGAGACTATAATATATAGTCATACTGAGGATAGACCACGTCAAGGAACACAGGAAAAAAAATGTGGTCTCAAAAAATCAAAGAAACGAAGCCTCATAAGAATCCAACTCTGTCCGTAGTTTTACTCTGAAATTTTAGTCACCAGAATGAGAGAAAATAAGCTCTCAGTGCCCTAGGTACATAATGGGTGATGCTCTATCAGGGCAGGACAGCTAATGCAGAGAGACACACTTACCTTCACAATACAGCCACATGTACATAAATGTGACATCTCAGATCGTACAACTCACCATGAGAGGGGATGCTGAAGACACAGCCAGCTTGAGCCAGGGATGTAGCTCTACGGCAGAGTTCTAACATGTAAAAGCCCATTCCATTCTTCAACCCCCTGCCCTGCCATAAACAGAAACAACCCACTTGATCTAACTCCCACAGTAGGTCTGATACATATGTTCAACTAGAGGGCAGCTTCTTCTATAAGATGCCCATTTTGAAACTAATTTTGGCTGCCAGGCATCCCCCAGAGTACTTCCTATTCTAGGAGCTGAAAACTGTCATTTCCAAGGTGCTGTGGTCTTAAGCAGTTCTAAGAATCCACCCAGCTCCTCCTGTCCAGCACAATGAGTTATGACTTCATATCTTCAATGATGATCCATTAGCAAAAATGAAAACTGCTGCTAAGTGTTCATTAAGATAAGTGATATCACCTAACTCTAATTGCATTCTCAGACTATGGAAATCACTGATGTACTTGGATATTTTACTCACCCTCTGCACCAGTAGCTTCCAAAACTAAATGCCTATCTCAGGAGGGAAATATGCCAGAAACAGGGGAGTGGGACTTTCAAGTTGACATTTGATCAGCCCCCAATTGACATCATTCCCATGCTAACTTGGCCCCCTAATGCTTGAGCTATAGAAAGCACAATACTGGAAACAGACCCTTACATCTTTAATGAGTCCAGTAAACACCAGAGGATAAAAATTGGTTATCGTTAAAAGAAGAAAAATCACCTAGCCAAGTTATAGTGTTTGTATCCTTCCAACCACATGAAGTAAACAGAAAAAAAGAATGTGAGTCACCTTTCTAGATAACAGTAATGAAAAAATATGAGTGACAAGGTCGTAGACAACTAATCATGGAAGTAATTAACATTACAGAGAACCCAGCATCAAGTGAAGGGTAGTCTAACACATGACTGTGAGATCTGTCAACCGATTTCAGCTTCCTGACCAGGCTGTGAAATAGCATTACTATGTTATCATTTCTGTGATGTAGAGACAGCCTAGTGAAATACTAAAGTCACTTTTCTAAGGTTATATAACTGAGAGCTCCCTGCTAGGACCCATGTTTTGGAAATTTCCCTGCCAATACTGCACTGTACTCTGTTTATATCTTGGTTTTGAACTAGCAAAACTCATTATCCTGCTTCAGCCTCCTTTGTGCTAAGATGGCAAGTATCCAGGCCATCTATGGTTACTCTCAACAACTGAGCATAAGAGTCCAAGACTATGTAACATCATCAATATTTCTTTTATTGTTCACTGTAATTATATAATTGAATGAAATTTTTTTAATTTATTTATTTATTAAGGATTTCTGCCTCCTCCCCGCAACCGCTTCCCATTTCCCTCCCTCTCCCCCTATCAAGTACCCCTCCCTCATCTGCTCGAAGAGCAATCAGGGTTCCCTGACTTGTGGGAAGCCCAAGGACTGCCCACCTCTATCCAGGTCTCGTAAGGTGAGCATCCAAACTGCCTAGGCTCCCACAAAGCCAGTACGTGCAGTAGGATCAAAAAACCCACTGCGATTGTTCTTGAGATCTCAGTATTCCTCATTGTAATGAAATAATATATGAATACACAAAAGATGTACTCATGAGTTATAATGTAGCTCTTAGCTAAAAAATAAACAAAACAAAAAAACAATACCAAAAGAAAACATTTTCTTGTCCCAATGTTCTCTTGTTGAGTTGAAGGATGAAAAGGGGGGGGGGGGGTGGAAAAGGGAGGGTTGGGAGAACGGGGAGAAATGTGATGAACATACAATAGAATTTGCATGAAACTTAAAAACTAAATAATAGGAAGAAACATAATAATAAAAAAACAGCAATATTTTAAAAACCATTGATGATACACAGTTAAAAGTACTAATGAATTGAGGTTGAAGGGAGACAGAATCTTAAGATCTCATTTCGGTAGAAGAGAGAAAATGAGAAAGGAGAGATGACCCCCTGAGTGGAGAAAGCAAAGCTGCCTCAGTCAGTAACTCTGTGAAAAGACTGAAACCTGGGCTCCACCACCTGGTGAGTTCATGTCAAACTACGTACAGTTTACCTATAAGCAGGCATTTAATGTTTGTTTCATTTTAATAAAGTAGCTACCAATTTTGTCTAATATTGGGTAACTTAATTACAGTGGCAACGTCCAAATGCACATGAGGCTACAATGAGCCTTAAATATCAGCTTACTGAGGCAAAACCCCAAGCATATAACACACACACACACACACACACACACACACACACACACACACAGAGAGAGAGAGAGAGAGAGAGAGAGAGAGAGAGAGAGAGAGAGAGAGAGAGAGAATTACAAAAAAGAAATTAACCTCAAAATGTCCATCTGTGAGTTACTGTAAGAAAAGTAAATCTGAGCACAACCTAAACTCCCGGTGCCTTTAGACCAAAGCAAGTGTTGGAAGGATAGGAGTTTTAATTGAGTCAAATAGAAAGATGTGAGATGACATTAAGGAAGAAGAGGGCACTGCTGACTTCCAGGCCCATCTTCATTATTTACCGGATTCACTGCAGTCATTCCCCAAAAGGGCTATGATTAGCTAGGGGCACTTACTGTGCAACCTGGGAGAACCCTGTACTCTGCACAGAAGAGTCCTGTCTTGGTAACAGGACTGAGGACCAAGCACCTCTGGAAATTACACCCCAGTTTCCCCTTTTGTTTCCTAATGTCTGCATCTCAGATCTTAGCTCACACACCCAGGAAGGGAAAGCCAGTCCCCACCCTCTCTCGGTTGTAAGTCCTTTTTGAAAATAGCTCCAAATTGCAGCTATTTAGAGAAATTCCATTTATCTGTACCTATTTATTGACTCTATAATTAGTCTAATTAAAATAATAATATTGTTGAAAAATCCAGAAGCTTCCTTTTATAAACTTTCATGTGGGAATTTTCAAATTATCTCTCAATTTCTCCATTTGTATCAATTGGCAAAATAAATGCAACCCACAGTAATAATTCATCCTTAGTATTACCTACCAAAAATTGTAATGTTAAAGACATGGGATAGATAGTAATCATCTGTCCTTAAAGTGTGACCTACCAAGAATGATAACGTCCAAGATGTGGGCTAGGTATAGTTAGAAGTCAAAAGACATCAAAGATAATATTTTTGAAATATTTTTAATGTCCTTGGAAAATGTAGTCTCACTTGGTAAACAGAATTAGCACAACAGAGAAGATTCAAACATTTAGAAAACACAGGAAAAAATAAAAGTAATTCAAGCTCTGGAGAAAAGTCAGAACTTTGACTTTTTGAGTTCTGACTATTATAGGAATGTAGATGTGTCACTCGGCTTTCATTGCCGCTACTCAGGGCACCCTCACAGAAGTGAAGCCATCTGTTTGCCATCTTTAAAATGGGTGACAGTCTTCCAGTGCCTACATATAACAAACTACACAACATTCCACAACAACATGTTTTAAACCTATTACACAAGTAAAATGGCTTCTTGAGATTATTTAGCTCATCAAAATACTATAAAAAGCAATAGAAATGAACACTGAAAGAAATATAGCTTAATACAATCAAAATATCCCCAAATTACAACACAAGAAAAGGTATTTTGTTAATTAGAAATCTGTACTATTTCTACAAAATTCATAAGTATCTTATCTGTTCTTTTCACATCCCCATAAGAAAGCTTCTATTGGCAGTGAACAATAATTTAGCAGCCTTCCGTTGTGATTATCAGTTATCCAGCAAATCCTAGTGTTCTAGACAGCACACACACACAGTCTACCCTGTCCTCTGTACAAAACAATACCCAGGACTTCAACTTGCCTTTTCCTTACATCACAAAGGGACCTCCCTCTCCTCTCCTCTTCCATTGATTTCAGAAGAATATCTATATTAGTTCATAAGAGAGCTTGTAAGTGGACAGTGTACACTAACCAGCTTTTCCGGGAACTCCGAAAACAAAACACTTCAATGTCCCACTTGCATTATGTACCAGAGAGAAAACCAGGGATGAACTAATGGATGATTGGTGGCAGAACATCAAAATGAGAGGCATCAACAACGTTGTACCCCACTCACAAGAAAGAGAGGCTATTTAATTTGGGAGACCTGAAAAACTGGAGAGAAAGCTACATGAAAGATAATTTGTGTTTTCCTCTTTCTATACTCCAGTGAGCTGTAAGAAAACTATCTTCAGATAACCCCTCCCCCAAAACACAACTCAAAAGCACCATTGATCCAGAGTTAGGGCAGATTGTTCTGCCATGTATCTTCCAAGTGATTATTAGTCTCATTCTCCACAGCAATAAAAGATTCCCACACAGAATCCCATGCCTGAAAAGAATCATCATTTATCTGGGACATTGTAAGCAACTTTTTCCCAGAAAGTTGCCATACCGTTGACATGACACAAGCCACTAATGTGAGAGTGTACTTGCTAAAGTATAATTGCTCTCTTTTGAGTTCAGTCTTCGAAAACAATCAGAATGTTGGTCAAATTATACTTCTCTGCCCCGAGTGTAGGACATCATTCAATGACTCTCACTTTGAAGACATCAAAGTCTTGGACGAACCCTGATGCAGACAAAAGGAACAGAGAATGTAATCAGTCCTGATTTCTCCGATTTGTTCTTTAAGCTACGGGGTGCTTCTGTGAAATCAGAAGTGCCATCTTCCATTTCAAATGACAAAATGAAAAATTAGGGCAGGAGGAGGAGCCAGTGATACAGCAGAACCCCTTCCACACAGAGAAATCTAATTACAGCAAAAGGATTGTCCCAAGGTTATATTAGCAGCACTGTGACTCTGAGAACCTGGACCAATATTTGAGGATCACTTGCTTAGAGTTAAGTGTCTTCTGTGGTATTAAAGAAAAACTTTCTCATTCATGAGTATTTTCGTCTGGTACAGAACAGTACTACCCATGGTCATACCAACCTCAGAAGTTTAACAATAATGATGACAATTAGTAAAGATCTAATATTTGTATTCAACTCATCCATTAAACAATATTCTGATATACCTCATTGAATATATCACAGTATCTTGAAAGCAGTATCATCACAGATCTTCCTTTATAAATGACAAAACAGAACCGTGCCAAGGATTTGCTTAGTCTGTTCTAGGCAACAAGCACCAGAGCTTGGAGTCAAGCCATAGTATTCCGTTCTTTCTTTTGGGTTGGCAGGATCTTCAAGGTTTATTCTCTAGTCCATTCATCTATGGTACCTTGCCATTAACCACACTGAACCATGATGTATCCTATTAATGAGAGAACGCCAGGCTTCACAGCCGATGAGTGATAATGGGCATAATTTTACGCATACAAGTATGACTATATTTCAGAACCCTTTTATGAAGTTCTGGCCTCATTTAAAATTGAATGTGACATAAAAGTGACTCTGATAACAGTGGAATATCTTTCTCCTGAGTCGAGCTACCGCAAGTTCATTTGGTCCCGATGGTATAGAAAGCTCTTCACTGCCCATCAGATGACAGATTCTGCTACAGGTTTTGTTCACAAAGTGCTTCCCCTGAATGTTACTTTCACATTATGCACTCTGTAACTCCTTCAGCACTGTCATATATCCCATATAAAACCAAACGTATTGTGCTTAGTTCCTATATTTATGAACTTAATTGTGTCTTTCATGCATCATCCTTTCTCACCTCCCTGTCTATACGAGGATCCTGCTGCTATTTGTGTCTTTGTATTCAAAACCCAACAACACCTTCAGAATATAAAATGTGAAGAATATGAAACATTCTATCTTGACAAAAGGCTGAATTTGTCATCTAAAACACATCCACTAAGACAAGACACTGCAACATGAAGAATAAGCCAACGATGGGGCCTCAGGCTAAGTCAATCTCAAGGATAAAGATGGTCAGGTTTTCACTGTTCCAAGTTTCTAGCACTAGAAACTTACCAACTTCCCACTTGATCTTGCCTTTGCTTTCATGTAAATTGTAATGCCTTTACTTCTTATTTTCTAGCTCCACATATTTTAGCTCAGACCAACTGAATTAGCTATGGAAGTATGCAAAGTCTCATAGTCTAATTAAGTCTGTTTCCGTGGCCTCATACTCATCATCATCTCTCCTTTCCCTGTCCTCACCTACCTATAAGCTTCTTCTTTGTTTCAAATTTCTTGCATCTCTCTACTTCCCAACCACTGAATGCACTACCAGCAAAGAAAAAGAAGACACACACACACACACACACACACACACACACACAAAGGAAAGAACACACACACACAAACATACACAAACACACAGAGAGAATTATGAGATCAACTTAATATCTATTCAGCCAGTCTAATAATGTTACAAGAGCAAGCAAACATGTGTTCAAAGATAAAGGAAGTAGTGTTCTATTCCTAAACATTTTTAATAGGTGTGTGCTACTGAGAAGAAACAAGTTTACAATGCCATTTTTTAATCTCTCTCAAAATAAGGTAATAACAATACCCAACTCCTGGAATTATTTTGAGAACTAAGAATACCAATATGTTTTGCTTTTGGTCACCACCCACTCCACTATCCTTACTAAGAACTGTGAGTGAGTGTGTGTGTGTGTGTGTGTGTGTGTGTGTGTGTGTGTGTGTGTAAGTGCATTTGTATAGAGCTCAGAGAACATTGGGTATTATATAAATTTTTACATTCTTTTGAGACAAGTCTCAATGTATCTGGAACTTTAGAGGCTGGTGTTCAAGAAGCCTCCAGAGATCATTTTGTCTCTGCTTCATTCAGTACTAGGGTTATGCACATGGTCATGTCCAGTTTTTGAACAAAATGCTGGGGCTTTTCAACTCCATTCCTCATGATTGGTAAGAAAGTACTTTTAGTCTCAAAGCCATTTCCCTAACCCTAATAAAACTTTACTTGAAACATGTCTAAGGAATATATTCATGGATAGCAACAAAAAAGACTGTTTCTGAATCTGAGCAAAACATTTAGCCTCTTAATTCAAAAAGGTCACCTGAATTCTAATTGCCACCTTAATATACAGAATAACTGCATTCCTCCTATTCCATCCCAAGGCATAGCTGCACCGAACAGATTGTACATGGTTAAGTCAATTATACAACATGTATAATAGAAAAAGGAGACCCTGGGTTCTAGGCTTTAAAACTTTATCTTGATTCTGTCATTAACTAAACATCTTGGTGGTTTGGAGTTGAGTGTTTTGAAACTGCATCAGGAAGGAGTTTTCATAATAAGTAGGGTCTCATGCAATCTGAGTTCCAGAGTTCATTGATGGATGGACAGCTCAGTATACCATCATGTCCGACTGAGAAGAAGCCCTAGGACCTAGAGAATATCTCAGAGCATCTGAATGTCACCAGCAGAAGCCAGAGATTATGGTGGATTCACTGATCATGAAGCATTTATGAAGATGATAGAAAAGACAATTCCTTGCACATCTTTTGAGTTTCTGGGATTCCTTATGAATTGTGCCCAAGACTTAACTTGAAAATCTGAAAGAGTTTAAGATTCCAGAATAATCTGTTTACTCAGCTAAGAAGCCTGCTTAATACCAGGATGATTGAACATAGTCAGTCAGATTGTAGATCCAAACACTGCTCTGCCATTAATGAGCTGCGAGCAAATATTTAACAAGTCATTTAACTTCTCTAATGCAACATTTCCTTGCAGCAAAGTCTTAGAGATTAAATGAACAAAGTTTTTTCTTAGTAAATAGCTTAAATGGAGTAAGTGTTCAATAAAAGATAACCATTATTTTCATCATTATACATAGGTTATGTCTCTATGAAAAGACCATCTTAACACTTTTGAACGTAGCACCTTAATTAAAATAATGTTAAATGTACGCAGCAAGCAATCAGAGACAGGTTGACAATGGGACAAACAACTCAGCTTAGTTTCCAAAAATACACAGATGTATTGTAACTATAAGTATAGAAATTTTGCTGGTATAAAAAGCAATATGAACAATGTCTACCTTCTCTCTAGTTCCATTCAGCTATAAAATCTTATATTGTATAATTTAAGCCAAATATCACTAAATAAAACTCAGTATTTTTATATTTATTTACAAAAGTGGAAATCACTGACAAGAGATGCATAACAGTTCTATGAGCAGACTGAGATTCTCTGGTTTGTTCTAACCCATTAAATATCATAAAGACAGCAGCATGCTGATATTTCTTGAATTAACCTTTCAAATGAGAAAAGAGAATTGTTTTTAAAATTAACTTAGAGACTTTTGCTATCTTACTGAGATTACCACCAACAGAATTTAGAAAAAAAATAAAGAAATTAAACTTCTAGTGACATTTATGCATAATATCTCTCTTCAAAATTCAATCAAATAACTCAACATGACAGCATTTCGGAGAAATTCAGTTCTGGTGTGTGAGACCCAGCCATGAAAAGGTAAGGAGACTTGAGACTTAAGAAAGAGGTAAATTGTGCTAGAATTCCAAAATTTATAGCACATTTCCAAACTAAACTTTATCTTCATAGAACCTGGCATCAAGAAAGGAAGAATTTAGCTGTCACAAGCAAGCTGAAGGAACTCATAATATATTATAATATATAATTGATTATGGCTAGCTATACTGTTCCTGAGCTTTCTTTCATACTATTAACATGGTCTAATGTCATGAAAAATAGTCAGGCCATCAGATGATGGCACATAATTCTTGGGTATCTGATTTAGTGACTTTGCTTGTCCTATAGGGCTTGTGATGTATACTAAGATCATTTGTCAAGCAAGATAGTAGCTATGACCAAGATGTCTCTCATTCTGACAAATTCCCATCCTTACAATCTTATTTTAACACAACCACAAATTTCTCTAGATTGGTAGAAGAATGTATTGAATAATATGTATAATATCCTTATAATAAATACTCTTATAATAATTTTTCCTTCTTACATTTTAATTTACATTTGCATATTAAATTTTATTTAATGACTTCTGATTTCAAGAACCCTGAGGTAGTCATGTTATTATAGTGGCGTTTTATGTCATATGATTTGACGTCAGCTTGGATAGCTAGTTCTGGTTTTCCTAATTATATTTTCATAACAGCAGAATGAGCCATATCTAAAAATAAGGAAGGAGGAAATCACTTCTGCCATTAAAGCATCCTGACTTCACCTTGATTTTCGCTCTCAGGAAACACTATCATTTTTAAATGTTTGCTTGCATTCTGAGCAACAGATTTTTAAAGCCATGTGCTGTATCCCTACTCAACATTCCCATTACCATTTAAAGTGTGCTTGAAATCAACTGAAAGTCAACACGGCACATAATAAGGTACAACTAGCATGTTTGGATCTATGCAATTTTGAGCAAACACCCAAATTCTCCCAGGGATCATGATGACAGAACTAAAACAGGAAGAAAGTTCCGAAACATAATCAATTCTCAGGAAAGATGATGGGTAGTTGGACTAAAATTTCTAAACTTGAAGTCCTTTTATCTGCTTGCACATTGAACAAAATATTAACAAATATTAATAAAGAATAGAAAATATTCTTTCCCCTAATATTTTCACAATGAAAATTACTTCACAGGCTGAAGAAATCAGGTAGTAGAAATAGTACATGCTGTACCAAGCAAAAGTACTTGAGTACTGATTTCTAGGACCCATGTAAAAAGCTGGGCACTGCAGCAGTGCCCGTAAGGCCAAGTACTGGGAAAGAGAGACAGGTAGAACCCAGAGTTCTCTCACGGCCCAGTCAGTCTTGATCCATTAGCTAGTTCAGTGGGAGACCTTATCTCAAAAACCAACGTGGAGACTGGTTGCGGAAGACCCCTAGTATCAGTCAAGTCTAGACACATATAATCATACAAACCCACATATATAATGTGTACATGCATGCCTTTGACACACACAAACACACTACTTCAAAATCAGTTTTTCTTATGCTACTGTCTAATTCTGGCTTCATAGACAATTCTGAAAAGCAAAGATGACAAATCATTGAAAAATATGCTTCAGCTACAAAAATTTTAAAAAAAGAAACAAAAGGACAAACACACATAGAATGTGTGTGTTCAGCTGTGTTAGAGATTTATATGATTCATTTTAATTTTTGTGTATGTGTGTGTGTGTGTGAAGATAAGAGTAGTCAGTTATTGTTCTGACTCCACCAAAACCTGCACGTACAAATTCTACATCTGGCTCTAGATCTGCAAGAAGTGATAACCAGTGAAAACAAACAGAGACAGCAGTTCAGATGTGCCTGCTTCCTGCACCCTGGGTGAGAGGCAGCCTCCCTGCCTTGTACAGGGAGATGCTGTTTGTCTTAGGGGCAGCAACATTTTAAAAGACTCTTCCTGACTATGAAAAAAATGTTAATTTCCTGAGACATGTAGTCACAGGTCTTTCCTAATATGACTGAACATAAGTCTAATGCCAACTGCAGAATCCTCAGAGGTACTGACCTCCCTGGCCCAGGGATTCTTACAGACACCCTAAAGGCATACCAAAGAACAAAATCATTACATGCCAATCAACTGACGATGTCAAATTTTCATGAAACCGGTTAAACATGTAAATTCATAGGTAAAGTCAAGAAAACATAATTGACTAAAAATAGCTGAGATTTTCTACTGTATGTTATTCTTTATATATTCCCTTATAGGAATAACTATAGATTTTATTTCTAGGCTCTTCTGTATTAGGACTTCAAAGAAAATTTTAATATTAATCCTATTGGTAGATACCCTTTGAACATGGCCAGCATTTAAAACTTGGATAAAAGCAGAGTATTAATTCTTGAGCTCTTTTCATAGACTTCAAAAGGCTCTTTATTTTTTACCATTGAAAGAAATCCATAATTTCTTAGAGTCATGTCCAAATACATACACATAAATAAATAAATACTAAGACAATCCTTGAAATGTGTGCACATCAACTTCTGAGAACATTCCCCACACCAGGCATCTTGTTGAGCATTTTTTATTATTATATTTTCTTAAAAATCTTCAGAAATATCCCTAGAAGCCCTGATTACTCATGAATTTATGGGGCTTTTAAGATAAAAGAAAATTAAAAGTCATTCAACATGATAGAATTTATTTGAAAATTAGCACTTGGTCCTATGCATATGAGACTCCCAAACTCAGGTTCATAATAACAATTTATAATACTCATTTTATGTGAGCTAATTACTAGGAACATTCATAGAACTGCTAAAAAAAAACTTTAGCTCTTAACAGGATTGTAGGAAAAAAAATCAATGTGATGTCTGAGATTCAAAGGTTTTAAAACATAATTGTGTATGTGAATCAACTTCAAATTAGCAAGACAGAGACAATCCTAAAGGCTCTGCTTCTTGCAGAGTTTAGGAAGATATTTCCCATGTGTTTTCTACAAATAAACATAGGTTTAAGGAGTTTAAGATGTGTAGTAAAAGGGTGTGTGGGAATAATTTTACACACTTTTGGTCAACTTAAACCACACCAGGGATGTTTAACATAAGGGACCTGGGTCAAAGATGTCTGTGCGTATATGCCAGTTCATACACACCTACAGGCAAAGACACACATGCATATTCATTCTATACTATACACATGCTGTGTTTCTTAGCTCTCAGGATCATGACCCAAATTTCTCCTTGTCTCTCTTCACTAAGAGCAAACTTGGAAAGCAATCAGAACCCGAGCAAAATCCTTGTGCTCTGCTAGTCACCGTATTCTATAATTTCCAACTTTCTGCTTCTTTTGACAAGCTTTTAAGCCAGGAATTAACATGAACCATGTTTGTAAAATTTCTTCTGTTACTGCTTTGTGGACCCATCTTGACTCAGCTGCCTGGTTGCGTCTCACTTTTCTTTCCTCAGACGTCTTTCACAGTCATATACTTGTCCTACATTAATAACACTCGTTACTTGACCTGTTACGGTGATAAAACATGCACGTGTGTGTGTGTGTGTGTGTGTGTGTGTGTGTGTGTGTGTGTGTGCAACTTAAGGAAGGAATTGTTCACTCCCCAATCAAAGTACAATCTGGTGTGGCAGAGAAGCGATGGCAGCAGGAGCTTGTCAAAGCTGGTCTAATTGCATGTGTAGTCAGGACCCAGAGAGATAAGAGTAAGAGTCCTATCTCTCTCAGTTCACTATCTATTTTATTGAGTCCAGGACCTAGGCTCATTGATTGGTGCCACCAATATTCTAGGCATCAGTCAATCTAATCTAGATAACTCCTCACAGGCATGCCCAGATATGTATCCTAGGTGATTTTCCAGACTGTCATATTGAAAATCAATATTAACCACCGCACCAGGCACAACATCCCAAAGTCTGCCTACAGTCTTCATGAGTTACTTTTAGTCTATTTTTGGGTGCAAGAAATCCCCAGAGCATTTCCAAGGAAGCTGATCTTGTTGTTGAGTAAGACACAACTGGGCAAAGGTTTGGAGCAGCCAACCAGACGCATGTACCTCTGAGTGCAGCATGGTGTCAGAATTCTCCTCCCACACAGGCGATATCATGTCCTCAATCAGAGAAAGATACATATTTTGGTCCTGTTAAGACAAGGCCAGTCTTCATTCTCATTGTAGGTGAACTGCATGTGTCTACTAACTCAATGCTTATTTGAATTTCTTGCAGAAAACTTGATTCTGAAGCTGAAATCAGCTCCTGGTAAAACTATAATATGAGCAGACTTAAGAAAACTAGACAACAATGAGGACCCTAAGAGAGATATACATAGATCTAATCTACCTGGGAAGTAGTAAAAGACAAGATATCCTGAGTAAATTGGGAGCATGGGGATCTTGGGAGAGGGTTGAAGGGGAGGAGAGAGGTAGGGAGGGGAGCAGAGAAAAATGTAGAGCTCAATAAAAAAAAATAATAAAGAAACTCACCTATACATACATACATATATATAAATTTTAGCTTAAGCAAAATCTAATTACTTACTATGAAAATCTCACTAGTTGATTTTTTGAGATTGTTTAAATTATCCTACTTCAATCCTTATGTACTCCATGTATGTGTTCAGTAGTAATTTTAATATAATTTATTAATAAATATCTGAACATTCTTAGAAAAACAGAAAGTTGATGAATGAGATCATAGTCTAAGCTGATTAGTGACTTACATATGTAACTTTTTGGGTACTAATAAAAATACTATTTATTATTCTAATAGAACTTTCCCACAAGCATTTTTTTTTGCCAAGAATATTTCATTTTTTCATTTTTTTTATTTTAAATTTAACTTATTTTTTAATTTTATTTTATATTTCATCCACAGTTCTCCCCTCCACCCTTTCAACTGCTCTGCCCCAACCTCCCTCACATCTCATCCCCTGTCCACTTCTCTCAATAGGTAAAGACTCCCAAGGGAAGTCAACAAAGTCTGACACATTAAGTTGGGGCAGAACTTTATAAGAAACAGGTGGTAACTATCTTTAGTATTTGGAGCCAGATGCGAAATTATTTCAAGAAAAGGGAGAAATACATAGGCAATTAAGAATCATCTAAACATTGCTAAACAACCAAAAGAAATAGTGGAGAGTTGATAATGTTGTAGAATTGTTGACAGGCTACCAAATGTTATTCATTAGCTTTTAGAAATACAAAAATACTAGATGATACTTCATGGTACTGACCCTTAGAAAGCACACACGACACAAGTAATATCCTACTTGCATGGCTAATTTCTGCTCCACATTTTCCATCTTATAAAGGCACCCAACTTTTGTTTAAAAGAGGGACCTTATGAAAAATATGCCAAGACTTAGACTAACTCTATTGCCTAATGGTCAAAAGATGTGGAATGGAAAAGAGGTTGGACATAATATGAAAGAGGCGATAAGTGGCTAGTTATGGACTTTCCAAAGTAACATGAGTGCACATTAACTAGGAATACATGCAACGCAAACCAAAATTTAAAAATTTGAGGGTGAAAAAAAAAACTGATTAATCACCAAAAGTCATTTGTGCAAAAGGAAACAAAAACAAAACAAAATGATCAAATATTGTATAAGCAACACTATGTAGACACCTTCTAAAATACCACTTACAGCTTTTCTTATGCACTTAACCACAACATTCTCAAAGAAACATAATATAACCCACTGTCAATCATCTATCTGAGAAAAGAAGAAAATATTACCTATATCCAGATCAGAAACGAAACAGCAGATAGTTGGGGAAGAATATTTTCTGTATTCCCATCCATCCACTGATCTGAACATTATGAATAAAATATTTAGGTAATTTGGGTATACATTATAATACTTAATCTAAAAACTCCATTGTTCATGAGACTAACATGGTAGCTTACTTTTTACACGTAAATTCCCTAGAACAACATATAATATCCCACATAAACCAAGGAAAAATTCACAGACATAGTTTTTGATGGAGCAGATATTTCCATATTCTGAGTGTATTTATTCTTACAAAAAGTTCTATAATTTACTATATGATAGGAAGAAAGGCAGATCCCGTCATTTATGGGCTGCTTCAATATTTGCGGATAGATCACTACTAGACTTGGAGGAAAAACCCCTGGGTGTGTTAAACAAACGGTGGGGCACTAAAGGGGAGTGTTTGTTTGTCTCTGTACTCACTTTTATACCTTGCTGTTTTATTCTTACAATATATACTGATGAGTGTTAAGATATTAGAAAGTCATCTTTATCTTGCCCCCCCCCACCAAATAGTCTAACAAAATGTTTCTATTGGATAATCAGTTGGTGTGTTCTTTCCTGGTAAAGACTATTTCTCCCACTTTCCGTATTCCTTGGTTGCCTGTAGGTTTTTTTTGGGGGGGGGGTATTCCTGTGTTTTCCCTCATCTACATCAGCATGACTATCTTTGTTGTCCTTGTTTGGCCCAAGATTAGGAGTCATGTTGGTGAAACTTTACGGGTGTAACTTCTGATATTCTTAGAAGACATAATCTTAGAGCAAATCCCTGTTCTACTGGCTCATAAAATACTCCCTTCCCCTCTTTTGCAATGGTCTCTCATCCCTAGAAACATACATATAATGTATCATTATGCAGACAGAGCAGGTTTTACTTATGTCTTTGTGAAAAATATGTATATTATAACATTTAATGGGTAAAAAAGAATTTGAAAGAGAGCAAGGAGGGATATATGGAAAAATTTAAAGGTCACAAATTGAATTATAAGGATACAATTATAATTTTTAAAAATTAAAGAAATATTTCAAAACAATAAAAATATCAATAATATTGTTGACTTACAATGCTGATGTTTTGGATATATTATGTTAAATTAAACTTATTACTCACTTCAAAACATATTTCATCTTGTCACATTTATTGTAATGACCAATTTCAAGTACTGCCAAATCTATTACTATGATGTAAAGAAATTGTTCATTTGACAATTCTTAAATCACTTGGTAATTTACTCTGTGATTTTTCAATTAGTGTAATAAATTATTCATTTCTTGACTGTTATGAATGATTTAAACAATAAGATGAATGTGCCCTAAATTTATATAACAGTCTGTGTGAGGATAAGGTCCTTCTAGCCTACATGTCTGTAAGAGACAAGGTTTACCTGGCAAAATATTTATTAAACAATAAGAGTACAATACATTCACCAGTCAAAGCAATGTCTGAATTATAAATAAGGAGACATACTCTCCTGTCACTCAATAAATCAAAGATAATTGAGGAGAAATATGTAGTTGCCTATAACCCTAGATGTATAATGATTTGTCTTATTCTCTGATAGCATATTGTATGAATTGGCCAAAGCAATTTGATAGTTATTTTGTAGGCTTTAAGTAATGGGTCTCTCCACCTCCCAAGTGGTCCCCTAAATTTCAAGTGCATAACAAGAAACTGTTCTGACAGGGGCCAAACAAGGGACAGCGAATGCTGTACTGTATGCTCAGCCTGTTTATCTTCAGAATCTAAATTCCTACACACTGCAGACTTTCTAATCAGAAGACTTTACTTCCAACATACCTATAATGTACAGAGTCTTGTTAACTTCCCTGACCATCAGCTGGTTCTAACACCAAGTCACCACCTTCTAGCAGTTTTCCTAATGGTTGTATTCTTATTGTTCAAGATTGGCTGGTTGATTTCAGTTTACTTATGAGAAATTTGAATAATGGACTTTCAAATATGCCGTGGTGAATGTGGATTCAAGGAATGAAGATAATTCCAAATGGTCATTAGTAAAAAATGCATGGGAATGAGAGAAATAGCAGGATATGCTTGGGCTGGTGTGTCAGAGGAGCAGCTGGGCTATGCTTGGAGTGGGAGGAGTATGTGTGTGGGACTGGCCCTTAGGTACTTGCTGGTTAGGACAGTGTAAATGTAGTATAGAGACTAGGCATGAGAGTTGAGGATGGCGCACACAGGCAAATTTCTAAGCAGTCAACAGGCTGGGACAGTCCAAATGTAAGACCCAGGCTAAGCCTAGAGATATGAAATGGTTTTGTTAGAATCACAACAGACTAGAGTCAGGAAGGCTCTGCAGATTGGCATGTCACAATGATGCTAATCATGGAGGGTGGAAACAGAATAAGAGTTCTATGGTCCACAGCACTCACTAGACTGAACAGGCACAGAGAAAGTGTCACCTGGGTTAGGTCTAGGGGCCAGTCTTCAAGGATTCCAACTCCCAAGAAAGTGTCAACACTGAGAAAACAGAAACCAAATGGTAGCTTGCATGCAAGTCTTTGAAACCTCTCTTTTTTAAAAAAAAAAAAAGATGACTATTTCACACCAAGAGTTAAAGTCAAAACACCTGATGCTTTCTTTCCCAAGCATGATATTAACCGACTTGGAATTTCTTTCAAACTACCTTGCTGTTAGCCCTTTGCAACTTACCCAAAGACAAAGGTAAAAGAAATATCAAAAAAAAAAAACCACTTCCTCTACATAAAAAAAAGAAGAAAACATAAGCAATTCAGTGACCTACTCAAGGCCACTCAGCATTGAGAAGAAACAGTGATTAAACGTCTGACTCAGCGAGCTTATGACAGCCACAAATGCCAAGAGCACACTCGGTGTGAATAATCAAATGGCACTTCACAGATGCCTCTTCATATGATAGTACCTGTAGACGCCATGACCTTCAGGTACCCAAACCCTATACTATATTTAACTGAATATATCGACAAAGACAAGAGGGGAAGTGAGTTTATCCATGTGCTGAACCTATCACCTTGAGGATACTAGTGATTTGGTTTTTAGAGGATAAAATTCAAATTTAAAAAAGGCAAAAAGCGAGGGGAGAGAAGATACAAGCTGGTACTGTTCTTACCCATGAATTAAAGAGAGAAGCAATTTTACTCATGAATTAAGAAAAAAATAAAAAAATAAAATAAAACGTCTACAACGTTCCCCAGGCTCTGCCACATAACATAACTATCATAATAGCTCTCTGTTAAAACAATTTTACCTCTCAGCCTCCACTCTCTGAACCCGGGCCCAGGGAAGGAACTTTTGACAGTCACAGCCTGGGGTGTGATTAGCATTGGGTGGGCAGAGAAAACCCTAGGTGGCTAACTCTCCTACAAAGCTCAACACAGCCTGACATTTTGAAACAAAGACTTCAATGTTTGGGAGTGTCACCTTGAAAGAGTGACACTTGAAAGAGAACTGAGGTCAGGTATTGGACTAGGTTACTTATTTTCTGGAACCTTTGTATTTCCATCTACATAATATTACTAATACAACATCAGATTTTACCATGAAACCTACATGTTGGTGAGTCAAGAAAAAAAATCCAGTTCAAATACTTCATTCAATTACTCAAAGTTTCCTGAAAATTTAACATTAATGAAAACTACCTGAAAACGTTAAAACACTTAACTTTAAAAAGAAGAAACTCTAACTCCACAAAAAATAAACACTCGTCTTAAATTTATAATAACACTGAGAAAAAAAATGTCCAGGATTGAAAAAGTATTTACTTGATGTGTTTTAAAAGACCTTTGTCACAGGGCGGTGGTGGCACACGCCTTTAATCCCAGCACTCGGGAGGCAGAGGCGGGCTGAATCTCTGTGAGTTCAAGGCCAGCCTGGTCTAGAAGAGCTAGTTCCAGGACAGGAACCAAAAAGAAGCTACAGAGAAACCCTGTCTCGGAAAAAAAAAAAACCAAAAAAAAAAAAAAAAAAGACCTGTGTCTAATTCAGTCACCACTAATAAGAAAGGATGCTAAAACAAACAACCCTGGAATAGTCCCTCAATAATTTCTCATGCCACAATTCTGAGTATTTTGCTGAATGTAAATGGTATTTAAAAATTATGGCCAGAATTTAAGCTGGCAACATTCACACCAAAAAAGGATGCTAAAATTGTAATTATATTTGTATCATCTTTGAAACACGAGTTCCTCTGCCAAGGCTAAAATTTTTATTTAGTCTTCAGGGATCCGATATGGTTTGTTTGAACTGTCAACTGTGACCACATCTGAAGAGGCAGTTTTCATTTGTCTGTTGATCTTGTGGTGAGTTTTGAATAACAGGGATGTCTTCACTTGGGCGTCAGAGGGGATGGGGGGGGGGGTCCTCCCTGGTCAAGTTATTTAATTTGTTGAAACAGTTGGCACTTGAAAAGCAAGTTCCTATTAAAATGACCTGAAAACCCAATATGTTTTTCCACTTTAAGAGGTGTAGAGAGCCATAAACCACAAGATTATACAGTCAACTAACAAACAAAACAAGTCAAGAGGATCCGGACAGCAGAAGGAGCTCATCAGCAGAAATTCACTGCAACTATTAGCACATTGGTGTTTGCTGTCAATGCCAATTAGAGGGTCCAAGATGATCTCTGCTATTAAATTTTCTTTCATTCCTCAGCCAGTACAAACTAGATGACAAAGCAGTTGCAGTGCAAAAATGCACTTGTGCCCACTTCCTGAAATGCAGAAGTGCAAGCCAGTATTCATGTGCATAAGCATCGCTTTTGGAAACAAGGTTAAACTGAGCTTCCTCGGTCAATGGTAAGAGACAATCATAGCACATTTGTCCACAATACTGTAAAGTTGCAAATGCCATGTGAGAGGCTGGTTATAAAAAACAGCTCAGGTTTTGCTGAAGTTAAAGGGGAGACTATTGATCTGGAAAGGAAAATCAATGAAAATAAATACATAAACATAGCAAGCATTTTCAAACTCCCAGAGAACTTCCTTGTCCCACCAAAACTCCTTAACAACCCTTCTGTGTGCGTCGAACATTTCGTCGTGAATTTCTTTCTTATTACTTTGAGGTCACATTGGACAAAATGCTAAGTTCATATCCAAATTGAATATTTCTCTATTGACCATTACCAAGAAAATGTGCCTTTTATACATAAAAGTTATTCACGTATTTCCATGTGTGGTATGTATTACATATCCTTATATATGCTATATTTAAAGATTTATTTTACTTTTAAATTTTTATGTATGGTAGTTTTCTTTTATGTGTATAGGTTACAAATGTTTATGAGCAACCATGTTGGTGCTGGGAATCAGGCCAGAGTTCTCTGCAAGACCAAGAAGTGCTCTTAACCACTGAGCAATCTCTCCAGCTCCACTAAATACCATATTTTTAAAAAAATTGCACAACGAAAATTATTACATAAATATTGGTACATACAGAAAAAATTTAAACATCATTTTTAACACCACTCCTCATTTTAGAAATCTTACTGTACTATAGCCATCACATCTAACATGTTATCTACCCACTTATCAAACTTTTAACTGTTCAGTATGGCATTTTAATCACGGGGTAATGCTACTGTACTGGAGACTTCTACAGTTTGTTCTTTTTTCATCCCTGAAACTTTATGATTGCTGATGGAAGATGATAGTTTGCACTGACTGGCCAACTGAGGTTAGAGAAAAGCTCAGGATCTACCAGTAAGGTACAAGTCCAGTACCTCACACTAACTGTGTGACTTAGGGAAAACTTATTTATGTTCATGATGACTTATTTCCATCAGTTGACAAATAGAGATGAAATACTTACAACAGAGTTACTTTAAGAATTATCTGGCCTAGGGATATACATTAGTAGCAAAGCACTTGGCTAGGATGTACAAGGTCTTAGCTTCAATTCTTAGTAAGATTTAATATTATATTGAATATATAATGCATACATAAATACATGCATAACATATATATGTTTATACATTATATAAAAGTTGGTTACATTAAATACATCTTAGTTGTAGAAAGTATTTAATGAAATACATTCATTTACTCATTAAAAGCACATAGAACTGATGCTAAAGAGGAAAATATATCAAAATATTTACTGCAATTGTCAGCAAAACTAAAGCACTTTTGCTCTTCTACAGCATCAGAAAATCACAAAGAGCCACTCATCTCTGCTCTGACATCCTCTAGACCTAAGAGCAAGTTTCTGGAAGAAATACAAGGGACCTTGTGGATTTATTTCTCTTTGACTACGATTTAGGTAACAATGGGGGGAAAAATCTACCCTCGTTGCCTCAAGCCTAAACAATACACTAACAAATACAATACCTAATAGATTACTCTATATCTATAATGGCATGTAGATATAAAAATGAACACATATATACACACCTAAGCGCGCACACAATGATTCCTTCTGCATGCTAAGTTTACAGTTGCTGCCTCGTTGACTCTTTAGCTTCGTATTCGCAAAAGACATCAATCATATAGTTCTGCTTAACATCTAAAATTAAGAAGGCTTCCATTTTTTGAGATGTGGATGGATTTAGTGTTCCCATTACACTGAACGCTAAGCTTCCCTTTGAATGGGGAAGTCAGGGTAAGTCGAGTAGAATTTATATCCTGTCCTGAAAAAATGACAGTCAGGAATCACACAATCCTGAAAGAGATTAGGAGGGGAAATTGAATGTCTCAGCAAACAACTTCTCTTTCTCAACTCAGAGGTAGACAGTCAACTCAGTAAAAGCTGATCAGAGATGGTTTGCAAAGGGCAGGGCTCCCAGAGAGCTGATGACAGAAAAGGCGGCAGGCATTAGCTACCTTAATCGCAGCCCTTGTTGTACGTATCACTAGAGTACTTCATGAGGAAAGCAATCAGAGCTCAAAGACACACAATAGGTCAGAAGAAGACTTTTAAATACCTCCATATTCCTTGGAAGTAAGTCAAACAGCCATTTACTACGTCACAGAGACCTAGGCTGTCTCTTGTCTTTTTCTGGTCCATTTATATCTGTATTTATTCTTTTGCCATCCTCCCTGCTCATTCTCTCTACACTTTCTGGATGTTAACCCTTTTTCAATGAAATGTAAGCAACTATACCAAACCCTCCTCTAGCTCCCACACAGAAGGCCTGCCTGAGGTAGGGCCAGTGACGCCTGAACCCACGAGCGTCCTCATGGATGTGCAGCTGCAGACATGCACACCAACTCTGCATGGCCAAGAAAGCAGCTCTCAGCAGCACTTAGCACCCCGTGTGAGTGTGCATCTGCAACAGCAGCCAGCCACTGCACAGTGAGTGATTCTCTGCCAAAGCCAGGCAGGCCTGCCTGTGAGCAGAGCAAAGGGCCTGGGAGGCAGAGAAGATCGTCCATTCTCTGGGGCTCTGGAGGGTGTATTGTAACATCCTGAAAGACAAGAAGGGGAAAGCCAGCCAAAAGCTGTCCACGGATGAACCTCAGCTCCACTGTGGCTTCCAGCCTAGGCACTCACTATCTGATGCTTTACAGATACACAGAATGAAGATGTGGAGTAAGAAAGCTTCCTGCAGCTTGCATCGGCCCCTCCATTTTTTCTCATTTATATCTTTCAGCGGTTTGGTCACGAAATATCTTTCCTAATTATTTAAACAAGGAAATAAGTATCATGTCCTGAATCAATATTCTACAACCTGGGAAGTGCACATCCCACTCAGAAAAGACATCTCAAGTCTTATGCAAACATTAATCAACTCACTCATTCATGTTATGAGGTAAGTAGCTCAGAAGCCCTAGTTCAGCAGTGCTTAGAAAGGTTAAGACAACAGAGCAATTTAATTGAAGGGCCTTCCAGAGCCTTCGAGCTGACTACCAAAGGAACGTGGCTGTCCACATTCCCTGAAAAACAAATAAATCTGACTGCAATGCTAAAGACAGTTCATACGTTAGAGCTCAGTCGATAACAAGAAACTAATGCCAATCACGAGCTGTTCTTATGCCATTCATACACTCATGGTCAGATTCTGATTAGCTTAAGAAAGGTCCCTGTTCTCCTAACTGATCCCTAGGAGGCTCTTGCTCTACGGCAGACAACTTTCTGCACTCATTGACAATAAACCGAACCATATTTCCTTCTTTTAACAATGCCTTGAGGCAACCTTCCTAAATGGTGCCAGGGGGTGCGGTTCTGCCTTTACTATCTAGCAGTTCAGGAATAGGCTCCAAGTAACTCTCAGAGGCATCAGGGGCTGATTCTGGAAGAACTTGCAGCTTTAAGCACCTGCTGCCAAAATAGAACTAAACTCCTAAAATTCATTGTACTAACCCACATTTGAATTCTGCTCAGGAAGGAGTGCCCATCCATTGCTCAATGGATTAACTCCTTAATAACTGCTACTCTGGTAAATGTGATGTTCCTGTCTCCCAGCACCAAGAAACTGGGAGGGTTTAAGAATATGCACAAAAATGAAAGACTCTCATTGATAGTTTGTAATTTCCACATTTCTGAAAATGTTATGATATACTTTACAAAAGTAAGACAGACACCATAAATGGATATATCTCTCTAAATATTGTTGGTAGAAGAAGTACTAGGAGAAACAGTCTGATCCTTAAAGGTGAACCTTGCCTGCTATGTTCATTACACACAGAGATTATCTTCCATTGCCATTTCTCCACACAGTTCTTAGAATCCTTGCCGTCAACTCAATATTCCATTCCTCAAAAGGGAATTTTTTCTAGGTTTTTTTTTTTTCCAATTTTAAATCTTATCATTATTTTATTGTACAAGTGTGCCTCTACTTAACAAGCTATCAAAATGAGGGGGTTTCCTACCGAATTGATAATAAAAAGCCCGGATTTACTGGACACTTCTTGAAGTTGAAAGAGTCTCTACATGAATATCTCAGGCCGCCCCCTGAATGGCCACTTGAGATCAGCCTGATTACCATTGCTTTTATACGCTCACAGTAGCGACTACATTAGTAAGATCTGAGGGAACTTAGCTGGATCTAAATGAATGTGCCTTCATTTAGCTCACGCCACAGTACTGAAGTTGGTTCTTCAGTCGTTTCCAATGTACAAATCCAAAAGTGACATCACAGAACATAAATGATTCTGTGCCTCTGGAAATAAGTGCCAGGATTTTAACTCACAGTGCCTGGATTTTAGACTTCATAACCTCTGTGTAATGCTACCTCAAAGAAATGCTAGGTACAAATGAAACTTAGTGAGTAGAATTCAAAAGGATGTCTAAATGTATTGAGTAAACCATTGCCCAGGCTTCTATTTTGAACTTTCTGGCTATTTCCATTATTCTTAAATCATAATAAACCATAGCTACGTTTTACTCAGAAAAAAAAACACCCGTGCAAATCAATGAATGCTAGAGTATTTCTTGTAACAAAAATAATGCTCATATCATTACTGAACAGAATTACAGCCACATTCCACCTTGTTTTACCTTACTACAAGCCTGTAGTATCTAATAGCAGGACCTGCACATGCATTTGAATCTGTATGTCAGAAAGGCTATAGATTAGTAGTCATCGTTAAGGAAAGATTTCTCAATACCAGAGCTACCTTACATGTCTCTAATAGCATGTTTATATTGCTTAACATTTGCATTTGCCTGTACATGTGCCTATCATAGGCAAGATTGCATCCTTCCAAAGGCCTTAATCTTGGCAGAATATAAATGACACACAATTTTGTGTATGACACTTCCAAGATGTGAGCAGAATAAAATGAAGGAAGGAAGGAAGGAAGGAAGGAAGGAGGGAGGGAGGGAGGGAGGGAGGGAGGGAGGGAGGGAAGGAAGAAAGGAAGGAAAAAACAATGTAAAAATAGGTTTTAAAATTTTTATCACATTTTTCTTTAAGTGAAATATGGAAAATAAATATTGGCTTAGCATTCTCATAAGTTCTGTAAACATACGCACTGTTTTCTTAAAACCGAGCAATAATAATTTAATCACTTAAAATTCACTGCTATAAATTAAAACATAAAAGTGTCTAAAAAGCAAACCTTTAGGAAATTTTGCAATGTCACATCACCATTTTCTAGAGAGAATTTATCCTCTCGTTTCTCTTTTCCTTCCAGCAGAAAATGAACACCTGCATCCTGGAATAAACCTTTAATGCTAAGGTTACTGCAATGATAAGCATGCATGCCTAGGAAGACCGGGGTTGTGAACTCTGAGGAAGGAAACAAGCTCCACCACCACCACCACAGGCTTCCAAGAAGTTGAGAAGTGGAAGAGTTTCCTGACGGTTGCAACCAGAACTCCGTGGCACTACCCAGTTACTGTTTTCTTTGTTGACCACTAAAGCAGGCCTTTTCTGAGAGGAGCGGCTTTCTTCAATGAGCCCCCGAGACCACAGGCATTCCATTCAACGCACGGTTTGTTCTCTTCTGGAATTCGGGAATACTGGCTGCCCTTGCTGCTGCCTCCAAACCATCACTGATCAAATAAGAAACCAATTTGCATAGGTTTCATTTCCACTTTATTCTGCTTTTTGTCCACGTCTAGATCAGGATGGTTAGAAACACCCCAATGTAGAGGTCACTGATATTCAAGGGTATACGGGGTGAGTAGCTAAAAGGAAAAGGTTCAAGAAGTACTGGAAGCTAATAGTGGAGGGAAAGGAAGCCTATTGCAAAAAAAGGAATAAAAAGACCCGAGTGACAGTGAAACGTGTCAAACTGGAAGAAACTGGAATCACTCTATGCTGTCCTATCTCTGATTAGCCAGCATTTATAGAGTGTCTATGAGGTATCCCAGGTACTTCATTTCCATTTCCGCACTTACTATGCAAAAGGGTCTAGAATTAAGAGAATATCCAAAATACTGTAAGAGAAGAAACAAGATACAAATGCAGTAATGATCAAATTTAGACCCATTTTCTTAACTAGCAGTCTCGGTTTCTGATCAGTCATTTTTTTTTTTTTTTTTAAGAATCCTTTCCCGTGATAGGAATTGTGTTGTTATATGCAACTAAGAACTTCAGCCATTCACTCAGTTTTCCAGTGATGTGCTACCTTGCACATTAACTAGCATTGAACTATGACTTTAAATTAAATCCTAGTAAGGTTGTGTGTAATAAGCGGGTCAAAGCCATAGTAAATATACACTAATAGTAGCATATGCATACATGAATAGATATTCTCTGTGTAAACATACTCATCAGGGGCAAAAACCACATTTCCCCTGAAAGTCTGTAAAAGTCCAGCAATACCAACAGCATCTCCCCTGGATCATTAATTCTGACCCACATTTGTTATTGTCAGAAAAGCAGTCACACTGTCCAGTCAGACACACACCTGCTATTAGGCAGAATGTGCCTGCCATCTTGACATCCTATTGATTCCCGTCCAAAGCTTATGCAAAAAAAAAAAAAAAAGAGGGGGTTAGCTCAAAAAGGAATCTCGGCCACAAATACTTTGGAGGAAATCCAAGCAACTAAAATCAGAAAGAAGAAAAGAAAGCAAGCAAGCAAGCAAGAAAGAGAAGAGAATATGCAAATCTGAGTAACAGAACTGAAGCAAGTCAAAACAGACTAGTGCATGTTCAAGGGCAAAGATGCAAAGATGCAGACATCCACTTCTGGCAACCACACAGTCAGCAAACCCCAGCACTGTACATATGGGATGGCCGCCATCGGTCGTCCCATCTGCAGTATTGTTTACATATTCACTAGAAAGCGTTCTCATTGATCCCAGTGGCATTGCCTTAAACCCTTTCAAATCTGGCTATTTCAGCCTCTGTGCATATCCAGTAGCACCTGCCTTGCCATAAACACAGCCCCGCTTACGGCAAATGATTAAAATCATTGAGCAGTTAGAATAAATGAGAAATTATATAAAGTGCCTCAGCATATCACAACTTTTAGTCATCAAAACTACAGTAGGAGCAATAGGGTTTTTGTTTGGTTGGTTGGTTTTTCCCATTTTACAGATGAAGAAACTGAGTTGGGGGGGGGTAATTTGATCCATACAGTAAATTAATGAGGAAACAGCAAGGAGAGGGTAATAGGGCCTTTTATGCATTTTTGTGACACTTTCCTATCTCTTTCTCCCATTCTCAATAATCATTGTCAATAACCTATATTCAAATTCCAAATTCTGGCACCAATGGCTTTGGATACAGGTGCTCATCACACCCAACTCTTCACAATCATACTAATTACCAAGGGTTACTGAAATCCTGATGCCTTTTTCTTTTATTTTAGCAAAGAGAAATTACACATGTCACATCAAAAATAAACAACTGAAAAGGGGGAAGAGGAGGAAGCTGCAGTTCCATGGAGCAATATGGACTTCTGCTGGCTCTTATTTTACTCTTCAGTGTTTCACTTCCCCCAGCCCACTAAACAACTCCCACTGCCTTCCAAACCAGCTCCTGGGGAAAAAGAAAAAGAGCAGTGAGGTCTAGCAGGGTCAGTGGGAGGAGGCGCTGATCTGTAAGGGAGGCAGGGAGAAACTGAAATTCATTGCAGATGCCAGTCACCTCAAATCGTGCCTTCAAAGAATCCTCCCAGTGCTGATTTCTATCAGGGATCTGGGTTGGCTCACAAAGTAAGAGTTTCCATCTGGGAGGGATGTGCTTCTGCTGTGCAGATATTTCCCAGGTTTCTAAGACTGTTCCAGGTTTCTGTGGGCCAGTCTGAATTTGACGAAGAGGGAAAGGCATCCATAGGTCAATTGGACTTAATTTACCCCTACCATGACAGGATAGCCTTACTGTGCTTCCCACAGAGCTGACCTGTCCCTATTTGCACATTTCTGTAATTTCAAGAAATCCTATTTTTTTTTCAAAGAGGAAAAAAATGACACTAGATTGAGCTATTACATAAAAGAAACTTGTGATATAACTAGAACACTACTTACAAAAGGTTTCCGGTGATTCCAAGCTCCAGCCTCCCTACATCGCTTGGGTTTCTGTTTCTTCTGCTGTATCAGGGATTGGAGTTTGCCTGGAAGTCACATCAATGCCTCCCTCCCTCCACTCTGCCACTGATTTACAAGCTAACTTTTTTAAGACAGCCATTTAGGCTTTTATTCTTATTTTAACATCATTGTTACTTCTGCATCATTATTCAAAATCATTACAGACTTAAAACGATGAGCCTTCTGATAATAATGTTTGCAATAAGCTTCCTCCGTGCTTAGTTAATACAGCATACCATTAATTTCTGCTCTGCCTCCAAAGGGTTTCCTGTTTGGCAGCTTTCTGCATGGTTACACGTAGAGTTGCGGGGGACAAAGAAAACAAGTCCATGGCCTCTTTGAAAATAATAGAATGAGTGACCTTTCATGTAGTGATATCAAGAAAAAGGAATACAGATCCCAACACTAAAAACCACTGGTCCATTTGCTCTCAACTCACTTTTTGAGAAACTTTCAGAGGATGTTGATGCCATCTGCTGAATGAAGGCCCAAGTCTGTTCTTCACTTTCTCATACCTGTTCTACTGAGAGTCAAGGAAGTAAAACACATTCTGGAAGGAAGGTATGCTCCTCAGAGACTAAGAAACACACTAAAAGACAGTACACTGCCTAGAAAGTAAACAAGGATAGTGTGTGGCTGCAGGGAATTAGTAAAAAATCCCTGCCTCTCCTTTGAATTGCAGCAGCAGTAAGCTATGACTAGACTCCTGTCTATAAGTGCACTCCCTTCCAATGTCAACAGGAGGCTTGCTACAGCACTGCAGGGAGAAATGGATTCATACGTCATTCACAATGATTCATTTTGCTTCCTCGGCTGCATGTTTATACATATTGACAAAATATAAAAATACATCCTTTAAAAAAATCAATTTTGTTTTGTAGTATCCTCCTGAAACATCGAAAGTAACCCTGAGAATTAAAAGACTTGACAACCCGTGAAGAAACACTTAAGTGGGGTGACCCGCCATGGAATTCCATGGGCCTCAGACAACCAGCTCACAAAGAAAAGTGCCGGTGCTTAAGCAATGCAGATTGCTCTTGATTTATTTTGAGATTTGAATTTCCATTTTATTTTTAACAAGAGCTTTACAGTTCGCTGACAAATGTCCTGCACTATATTTAGAGGAATAATAATGTTTAAGATCGGGGAGCACACACTGACAGAGCTGGCTTCCCATTTTTTCTCCACAGACAAAAAAAGCAAAGGCACCCAGCAAAACATTCATGTCTATGGTTCACACCTTCCAGCAGAATTGTCAGTTCGACTCTGACCCATGGCCTTGTAGGTGTGTCGGGGACGCTTTCAGAGTTCCTCTATGATGTCTTTTCCCCTATGGACCAAAAAATTTCCACCATTAAACAGGCAATTAGTTTTATCCAGGGAGAGCTGCAAAGCTGACAGTGAGTTTGAAAACAAAAATAAAAGGACAAATAGCTTGTTAACCTAGCCCTAAACAACATAAACAGGGTGTACTGCCTTTGCATGTAAAGTTAATTTTTTTTTTCAGCAAAAGGAAAAACACGGTTTTTGGCTTTCCTTGAAAGAAAGCTGGAGGCAAGCAATATGCTGATTATTCTTCAAAGAAGAAAGGGTGTTGAAAGCTTTTAATAACATGCAAAAATCTCAAGTTTGCCAGCCACAAACAGCAAAGAACGATAATGTTTTATCACATTATAAATGTAAGCCCCTCTGTCTACTGTTTGGAGACTGCACATACTTTCAAACAAATGAGAATGCCTTTACTTCTATGCTCAAACGGGAGGAAACAGTCAGACACTTTGAGGTATTCAAAGATAACTGTCATGATAAAATTATATAATATTCATCCTAAAGAAGACATACCTAATAAAAAGAACACTGAATAAAAACAAAACTGAATAACAAAGATTGGTCATAAGTTTCTGGGTCTCCTTCTGTCAGTCAGATTTTCAAGTATAGCACAGATTGTCATTGTTTTCCTCGGGATGGTCACTGTGAGTTCCACAGTAGACCATTAATTGGAGGAAATACGGCACATAAATAAATAGTCCCATTGGGTTCATGCACCAAGCACCCACTCCAAGTCTAGAATGTGCTCTTTCAAAGTAGCAAGAAAGCATTAAGATTTCCTGAATCCTTAAGGACTATAGCCCTGTCTGGTAATGTGTTATGCTCTGAACTGATACTATTTCCTTTAATGCTTCCCATGGCTCAGCTTAGTAAGAGAAGACACCATTTCTCTTGTATGAACACTAAACACTCAGAAGTGAAGGCTCTCTATGTCTGCGCTCCAGTAGTAAGAGGTGAATAAAAGGCTCTTTACCTTCCCTCCTAAGCATCTTCAGTGTGTAGTTCCTATATTGACCCTTGGAACTGTGAAGAAAGTTCTTCATCTATTAATCCACTGTACCCATGGGAAGGAGCACAGAAGGAAGAATTTTCTACACAGACCATTAAATATGATAGTGTGGGGCCTCAGAGATTCTACTTTTCAGTTTGTTCATATGGTGGATTAGATTGACAGATTCTCGTATGTTGAACCATCTCTGGGATGAAGCCAACATGATCGTGGTGGATGTTGGTTCTGATGTGTTCTTGGATTTGGTTTCCAGTATTTTATTTAGTATTTTGCATCAATGTTCCTGAGTGAGATTGGTCTGTAATTTTCTTTCTTAGTAAAGTCTTTATGTGGTTTGGGCATCAGAATAACTGTATCCTCATAAAAAGAGTTTGGCAATATTCCTTCTGTTTCCATTGTGTGGAACAATTTGAGGAGTATTGGTATTAGTTCTTCTTTGAAATTCTTGTAGAATTCTGAGCTGAAACCATCTGGAGATTCTAACTGTTTATCTCCCACTACTCCATGAAGCTCTGTTAAGCATGGGTTGATACGGCACACCAAAAGAAGAAACATATTTTCTTTCCCTACTTCCAACCTAACATCATTCCTAAAATGGTAAATTCAGTTAATACTTGGAGATTCCAAGTTCCTTGATTATTTCTTTTAAGAAAACTACTTTTAAGGTGACTATATATATATATATATATATATATATATATATATATATGTAGCTGCATTGGAGTTGAAAGAAACATTTCAATAAAAATGATCAAACTATCAATCTTTGAAAGAGGACATAGAGTTTGTTTCTACTTGTCTCTGTATATATACTACATCCTCAAGATTCCAAATGTAACAGATACATGCACTTAATGTTTTTCTGCAAAATAACACAATTCTTGCTTTAGACATAATATTGGTGTGCAGGTTCATCTGGTTCTGAGTTTCTCCGTCTCAGATTGCAAATGCCTGAGGACAAGCATTGGAGATAAACAAAGATGATGATAAGTTTCAGTCTGGCTAGAACAACTGTTTCCCTTGCCATCCTAACTAGCCGTTGCAAGTTCTGTATTAGAATCTGATACAAGCACAAGGCAGGTATACTCGTGGAAGAGTACAGAAAACCACATGTGATCACTTATTAAAAGGCATAGAGAACGCATTTGCTTATCCAGGTCACAGGACTTTTCTGCTGGGTGAACCTGTAACATATGTGGGTGGTACCCAGAGTTCTGAGTGGAAATGAATCCTGGTATTATGGCTATTGACCTAGTTTACTCTTGAAAGGTGGCCAATGTCTTTGTTTTGTGCATTGCCTAAAATCATCTGGATACTTTTTTTTTCTCTAAAGGAGACTAAAAAGGTGTAAATCAATTACTGTGAAAAATATTCCATTTGAAATAATGATTTGAGAAGACAAAGCAGTCTGTAGGGGCATTGTGAACTCCTCATAAACCTCTGACCAAAATAAAGTCCTGCAGTTTAGAATGGATTGCACCCAAATGAGAAAACCTGCAGCAAACTACCATACGCAGTGAGGACGTAGTAAGAGCCATGGGGCTAGGCACCTGTACACTCAGTAAAACAACCTTCAGCTTATTTAAGGAATAAAAGTATATGTTGAATTGCCACTGAGTGGTAAAATCAGAAGAAAAGGAATGAAATATAAATTGGATATCTCCAAATTTCTAATATAATGATTCTATAAAAGGTATCTTGACAAGGGTTCATTACAGGACCAATGCCTCTACAATGCCCTTGCCCCATCCTCTGCAATCTTTCTGCATTACCATTTGAGGAAAAAATAAAGAAATCTTCTTGACTCTATATATCACAAAGAACAAACATAATGAACAAACTATAGTTCTTACACGAGACATATGGGTGCAAAACATACTCACTGTTTGAGAGAAATTCCATTGTAATCTAGTGTACCGAAATTTACTTATTAACACCGATATTGTATTACCAGGAAAACCTGGCAGTCATGAGTCAAATACTAAAGGGTGTGTTCTAGGTTAGGGATAGAAGCCAGAGGTCCTTATCTAGGAGAGCATTTCCCAGTTTCCTGGGACATATTTTGAAAACACCCGCTGGTGGGACCGGGATTCTTGTGAATCAAGCACCATTATATTTATATGATGTTTATAGTCCCTCTGCACATTCATCCAGAAATGAATGTTATAATCCAGACCAATAAAAAGGAAAAAAAATGAAGAAGAAAAAATACACTAAGGTTCTCCAGTGGCTCGGATTGCTTCACCAGGACTATAGAATTACTTTAGAAGTCCCAAACCTTCCGACAGCATCACCCTGGGAATGATGAAAGAGAACGAGCCAATGCAAATAACAGTCTATTTCTTTAGCACCCAGATGAGGACACTACAGACAACGTCAGCCTCACCTAAAGTAGGAAGCCAGAAGCACCAGAATAGAAGCCGTGGGACCTGACGTTGGAGCTTCCACATGCTGTCCCTGCTGAACGAGCCCCTCTCGGGTCCTGTTTCTGCAACAGCTGAAAGAACTGGCACGCCCTGGAGAAGGAGTGGAGACATTTTTCTCTGCTGAGATAATGTGCTAACTCCTTCATCGCACAGTGACTGTCCAGTCATAATACAGCATAACAAAACCCACATTGGAATTAGGAATTATCTCAACAGATGTAAACTGTTTCTTCATTTTACCAGCAAAGGGGCATGCGGCACTAAAAGGGAGGACAGAAAAATATAACTGCAGTTCAATGAAAGGAAAACAAATTCTTTTCTGCTATGGATATGTATTGTATTTGTCCATGGGTGGCAAGTAATGTGTTGTGGTGTAGCAGGGTAGAGAAGGGAATAGCCTTCTTTGTTTGTCTTCATAATATCATTTGGCGACTAACATCATTAACTTTTTACATTTATTTTATTTTTAAATTAAGTATAATTACATCATTCTCCCATCTCCTATCCTTTCTCCAATACTTCCCAGACCCTGCCTCAAATTCATGGTCTCTTTGCCATTAATAATTATTGTTACATATGTGTGCCCATATTGACGAGTAAATATATAAATACAACTTGCTGAATCCATTTATTGTTGCTCATATGTGTATGTTTTCCAGGATGATCACCTAGTATTTGATAGCCATTTAAATTGCTCATCTCTGGGGAACATTGATTCTCTCCCTCTCAGAACTCATTAGCTGCCTGTAACTCTTCCTCTACGGGTGGAGTCCCATGAGATTTCTCTCATCTGTGTTGGTATGTCAGCTGGTGTCATCGAGCAGGTCTTGTTTAGGCAGCCATACTGTTGAAATTACATGGGTGTAGCTTCCCTGTCATATCTAGGAGACACAATTTCAGAGTCACCCTTTTGATATGGTCTCCAAGCCACGGGTAAAGGATTCCAATATAAATGAAATGTATCAACTGGATCTGAGCACCACACTGCCGACCGCTTATCTCTGCATTTGTATCAGCTGTGGCTTCCTGCAACTATCTGCCTCTGCTACAAAAATAAGCTATTTTGAAGAGGAATGAAAGCTACAATTAGCATCTTGTGATTAACATACTAGGCTTTTAGCACAGCCCATTATATACATGGTCCTTTTTAATAGATGGGAACTTCCCTGTGTAAGGGTATGGATGACAATTCTGTTGTGCTGGGAACCCCAAACTTTTACAGTGAAAGCTATGTAAAGGAAACTCCTTGCAAATCAAGGCAAAGAGTGGCCAAGGGCTGGAAAGCTAAAGCTGAAGTGTAGATGCCATGAACTCAAAACTGCATACAAAAAAGCAGTGAGTCACAGAAGTTTCCTCTTGATAGTTATCCAGACCCATTCTACAATTCAAGTTCCCCCTTTCCTGGCTAGTAAACAGAATATCCAAACCCAAACGCTCTAAGCATCTTAGCCATCTATGAAGAGTAAATAAATTGATATATGCTAAGTACCCACTGCACAGAATAACATGTGTTAGAAAATGATCAGTAAATGACAAGAATGGGAAGCAACAAAGTACATTTCTGTGCATCCAAAGGATTTTCCAAATACTATACATTTACCAATCCTCAGACACAAATTTACTTAGTGCCTAGCTATGAATGTAAGATTGTTCCTAGCTATTAACAGGACAAAGGAGCAACAGGATAGGGTCAAAATCTATCACTTCTTTTGCCCATCATTGTCATATAACTCAGGAAATCAATGCATGCTTAATACAAACCCATGCCATGATCTTGGCGTAGGAGTATTCACATAGTACACACATCTTAAGACTGTTTTGCTGAACCTCTATATCATGCATGAGAAAATAATGTATGGTTGGCTTGAAAAGTTAATGGGAATGATTCAAATAACAACTAGAGAGAAATAAAAAGAGTAGCCACTGAGTAATAGTCAAAATTAGTATAATTAGTTCAAACAAAGAGTTATGAGCTCAGAGGAGAAAGGAACTACCCTCACTGAGAGAACTCTGGGAATTCTTCATGGAAGATAAGCCACTGAAGGCAGGCTTTGAAAAAGAAGTAGAGTTCAGATAAGCAGAGAAGAGGAAATCCTTTCCTTATGACACAAGTGAAGCCACAGAAATGAGAAAACACAGAGTCAAAGGACGACTGGGAGACATTGCAACCCATGATTGATGTTGTTCTTATCTTCAAAAGCAAATGCCAGTGCTGAGCCACTGATGTTTATGGGCTTCCAAGAGTTTGGTATCTCCCCAATATATTGCTATTATATAATAGTCTCGTATTGTCCATTTTCAAACTAAATGAAAAAGCCAATGAATTAGAATTATATCCTCTCAACAATTTAAGCGTTCACTCATGCTCTTGTTCTCTGGAATGCAAAGTACAAGAGTTTCTGGACACATGGCTTACATCACCACCCTGGGAAACAGGAGCCACTGGATGCTTTGACAAGGCATATCATAAAACACTCGATAAAGAAAGAAGGTGCTGATGTTGCTCTTCAGGCATCACTTGCACAAGAAGTCAGACAAACACAACTTTCTACAGCTCTTCCCCCATCATCCTAAGTAATTCCATTTGCTAGAATTCCTGCCTCAGAACCACTGTGACAACATCATGGAAATAATACCAGATGAATATTGGTTATCCTACCTATTTTAAGAAACTAATTATTGATATAGCCTTGAGAGATGTCAATCAGTGAAAGGAGAGATCTCAGAAATGAGATGAGCAATTTTTCCCTATTCCTTTACCAAGCTCTATCAACATGACTAGATTACATTTATACATTATCAACTTTTATAGGGAATGGGGGTATCGAAACACACAGTATTCAGACATCTGATAATTCACTATTCCCCCTACCCTCTACAACTTTTGGTTAATAGATTTTGAGAATTTTTGAAGTGTGTGTGTGTGTGTGTGTGTGTATAAAAATGTAGTCGTTTTAATTTTGAAAAAATGCTAGAGAAATTATATTCTATAAACAAGATAGCTGACCCCAAGTTAACGTCATGGTACTCTTAAAGTGACATGTGTACCTACAGAGATACATCAGTCTTCTGTGTAGAAGTAAAGCTTTGCTTTTTAAACCATTTCAACCCTGCTAAAAATACATGAAGCAAAGCATGGTTCCAAATCTTTAGCATGTGTCCAAGACCAAAGATGCACTGTTATCAATTTACATTACTCCACAAAGACTGAGAAACTTAAACAAGCATCGTGTAAAGAGAGTTCTTGGCAGTTGCTAATAGCAGCAACACATTCTATGTCTGGACTCCTGCTGTAGCACAGACTTGAGAGAAAAATCTAATGAGTCTATTCTATAGAGTATTCCTGTTTTCAAGAAATAATGAAGGGAATATTCAAAATATGCTTCAAAACCCTTAACACTGGCAACCTGGTGTTGCATGTCTATTATGGCATTTGGTAGGTAGAGGAAGGGGGATCAAGAGTTCGAGGCCTACCCTGAATACATAGGAAGTTAGAATCTTGCCTAGGATACTAGAGACCTTGCCTAAAATAAGACATAACATAACAAACCAATAAGAACAAGAATAGAAAAGCATAAACTTCATTCTTTGCTTCCTCATTCAATTGTGTAAATTAAAGCATACCAATCCAAAATTTTAAATAAGCAATGAATCCCTAAATGTGAAGTCATTTAGTTGCTTACAATACCATGCTCACATTGAGACGAGAAAGCACAACCAAGGATTCTAATGTCTAAAACAAACAAACAAAAAGCTGAATTACCACTCTTTCAGTTCCCGTATGCATTTTGAATTATTTACAATATCCTCACACAGACTCTAATCTGAAGTTGGGTTTCAAAACCTATAAGAACCAAGGTCTTTCATCTTTAGTGCTCAATGGAAACTTGACACAGAAGTCAGAAAACATTTTTGAAAGGGCAGCGATATTACTCTTGTGTTGAAATGACGACTCTGTTCTCCTGGGTGATGGCTGTCAATACCAGAAGCCAGAAAGAATGGTAGAAATGCCTATCTTACTTGGTGTGAAAGCTTGTCACTTTGAGCTCTTGATTTTCTCTAAGGTTGAAAGATGATATGCCCATGTGGAGGAAGACTGTTTAAAGAATGTGGAAGTAAACAAAATGAGCATAGCAACAACTTATAAATACCACTGAGACTCACTGTCACATTTAATTAACCTGAAACCAAAGGTCAATCTTCCAAAAATATTTAAAAGAAAACAGCCCGGTCACCACAGCTCTGGTGATGCTTTTCGGTGTTAATGCAAACACCCTCTAAAAGCACAGGAAAAAAGAATAATGTTATCCTTAATAACATCATCCCAGGATTGGCATTCTGTCATTGTCTCATCACCCTTTACATATATATATATATATATATATATATATATATATATATATATATATATTTAGTATATGTAATGAAATCCTAACAAGCCATAGTTACAGAGAAACAGGGACAAAATAAACCTCACCTGGAAGTCTCAAAATCATTCCTTACCATGACTGTCTAAAGTCTTATATTAGGACTCTCCAGTACACTTACAATATCCTGGCCCTGAATGGTCCCTTGTTGTAAACTTTTGCCTGCACAGCTGAAATGAATGCAACCAGTGAGGGTTCATGCAACATGAAATGACATCTTGTCCCTGTTGTCCTTGCCCTGCTCTGGCCCCACAGTCCCAGGATAGAAGATTCCATTTCTGATTCTGCCCTCCTCCTAATTTATAATGCCATTTCCTGGTCAGCCAAGGGAACCAGAGGAGATCAAATTTCCCCTTCACTCCAGGTCAGGCTGGAAAAAGAAAACCTGCATTGACAGTGGTAGCCTTGACAGTAGCTCTTCAGCTGCCAAGGATGTGGGGGAAATGGCAGAGCTGCTCTGGGCACACACATTTTCTTCTTTCTTTCTAGCAGAAACCCAAGAGTGGCACTCAAAGACAAAATGGTGGGCACCTGTGGATGTTGCAGTGCCCTTATTTCCTTCCCATGGGTCCCTCACGGCTGTGCCACATGCCTGCCTATGCAACATACCAGCTGAAATCTATACCACTGTGTGGACCTTCCTGCTAGCAAAAGGCTGCAGTTGCTAGAAAATTGCAATTAAACTATCATATCATGAAAGAAATTACTGATCAAACTTATACTATTTCTAAAATTACAAATCCATTGGCCTGCATATCATTTAAGAGAACATAGTATCAAAATCAAGCAAAAATGGGGTTAATAAAAGTCTGGGATAAGGAGTAAAAAAAAAATTGAGGCAGACATTATGCTGAACACTTTAAAACACACTTGGCTTTCAACATCTGAGGGTTACTGGAGTCAAGACATCATTCTCTGCTGGGAAGGGGAAATACACAATATATCCTGACAAAATTCAGAGTATGGGGAGGAGGCAGGAAAGAAGGCAGGGTGGAAACGGAAGGAGGAGGGGAGAAGGGAAATGGAGTGGAAAATTTGAAGGGACAGGATAGTCGAGATGGAACAAGGACAGAGATGAGAACAAGGAAAGAGATATTTTGATTGAGGGAGCCACTATAGGGGTAGCAAGAAACCTGACACTAAAGAAATTCCCAGGAATCCACAAGGATGACCCCAGCTAAGACCCTAAGCGAAAGTGGAGAGGGTGCACAAAATGGCCTTGCCCTGTAGTCAGAAGGACGACTATCTTAAAAGTCACTATAAAACCTTCATCCAGCAACTGATAGAGACAGGGGCAGAGACCTGCAGTAGAGCACTGGGCTGGGCTCGCAGAGTCCAGTTGAAGTGTGGGAGGATTGAGAATATGAGCAAAGAGGTCAAGAACATGATGGGGACACCCACTGAAACAGGTGACCTAAGCTAATGGGAGCTCACCAACTCCAGCCGGACAAGGAAGGAACCAGCATAGGCTTAAGCTAGACTCTCTTAATGTGGGTAACAGCTGCATGCCTGGAGGGGACTGAGGGGCCACTGGAAGGGGTACCAGGATTTGTCCTTGGCTTGTACTGGGTTTTTGGAAACCTATTCTTTGAATGGATACCTTACTCAGCCTAGATATATTTGGGAGGGCATTGGAGAAATGTGCCTTTCCCTCTCTGGGGAGTGGATGGGGGATGTGGTGGGGGAATAAGTGGAGGGAAATGGAGGAGGAGAGGGAGTGGAAACTGGGATTGGCATTTAAAATGAAAAAGGATAGCTTGTTTTCTTTAAAAAATAACATAAAATCAAAAGCAAAAGTGAGAGAAAAAGACATCATTCCAGCTCCAAAGATTCCAACTCTTCAATCCCCCTTTAAATTGATAATACTTAAATAAAATTTATGCCCATCCATCTTCATATTTAAATACTCTCTTAATGCCTTGTAATACTGAATACAACATAAATGCTATATGAATAATTATTGATTATATTTTGGGGAATGACAAGTAAACTTTCCAGGTTCAGCACATTGAGATATATCTCTTTTAACCCAGAATCAGCTAAATACATGAATGCAGAACACACAAAATTGTCATGCCTGCACCTCACATTCATTACCTTCCAAAGCCAGTAATGTCTATTTCACTTCACTAACTGTGGAACTGGAACTCAAACTGGCAAGTAACTAAGGGCTTGTGGTGTAGCTCAGCAGTGAAGTGAAAGTCTATCTTGCATGTGTGTGTGTGTGTGTGTGTGTGTGTGTGTGTGTGTGTGTGCATGTGTGCGCACACGCATCATGCATTACTATATATAATATTCAGCACTTACTCTGATTCCTAAATTTAAGCAGAGATTAGGTTAAAGGAGAGTAAGAGTAAATGTTAAGGCATTCTCTTAATGATAGTGTACCAAACATATATTGATCAGCAATTCCTTTTATGGCTTATAATACAGAGCCAGAAGAAGACACTGGAGAGGTAGGAGAGGGACACCAAACTGAGGCTGGGTCCCACTGTAACTAACTGGATGGGAAAGGGGACAGGATCTGAATGTCTACCCTAAGAAAGTTCATAAAAATAAAGCATAAAATGGCAAAAAAAAAACCCTCTCTGTAGGTAAATTGAATGTCTTATGATTAGTCAAGAGCTAGTCGAGGCCATGTGCATGTAATATTTGACATTGTGATCCCCATAGATCTTGAGCAACATAAGGAAGATTCACTTAAAATGAAGACCAAATTATCTAGCTATGACTGTGGTGTTGGTATTAATACTTAGCATGTAAGCTCTAAGAAGTCCAAGCATTTCGTTATTTCATTACAGCTTAGCACAATATGTCTCTAATATACAAGTAATAAAGAAATAGTCTGCCTAAAACTCAAGTGTTCTGTGCTTCAAAGCCCCCACTCTGCACTGAGCTATTTCTGGCCTATACAGAGATAAACGGATTTTTTTTTATAAGACCAGCTTTAATTAGTCTTTATTTGTCCCGTTATGAAACAAGATAGCTGAAATATTCTCAAGGAACCCAAGTCAAGAACAGAGATGGTTAATTAGCCTATCAGTTGTCAAACTCCATGCTCATGGCCTCATATAGGCAGAGCAGAACATCTGTGCGGCGAGGAGAGCAAATCATGAGGTTTTACAGGTCAGTCAACCATGATAAACCCTCACCTACTGTATATACCCGACTCTACACCATTTAAAGATACTTATGAAATCAGGCATTACTGCACATAAAGTCAGGGAGATCTTCACCCACTTTGCAAGGATAAAAAGATGAAATGGTAGGCAAACACCTGAACTTTCAAGGAAAGCAACTGGACAACTTTAACCAAAACAATAAACAAACAAACATTGGACTCATAGAGAGCAGTCTTCCTCCCCCCCCATCTCAGTCTCATGTGTGCCTTAGATGCAGAAGGAAATGTAGGCTTTACACCCACTAGAATCATCTTGCACATCCAGGATTGAAAACACAGAGATCAAGACTATGCTTCAGGGTTCAGGGCAGACATGTCAAGTAGAGCACCTACGTTTGGATGGTTCCAAATTTTAAATTTTAAATCTGTAATTCTCCTCCTAGTTTGTGGATATGTGCATACATATATGATATATATATATATATATATATATATATGTATATATATATATATATGTATATATATATATATATTTCCCCTGCTCTAGTCTTTCAAATAAATAAGAATTCAAAACAAATCTTAGCATAATATATATTTAAACAAGTTTTAAAAGATATTTCCCTCCCTCAAATTTCAGTGATGTTGTAGGATGAGAAATTTTGTATAACTAAACTAAGCTTTGTCACCCGTTAATCCTAATACAAATATTATTAGTGTCTGAAATGTCATCGTATATTATCCTTCATCTGGCAGAAATGGAATGCTCTTTAATTGTGACTAATTCACAAATTACTACACCATGAAGTATTTATGCTTTCTTCATTTCTTGGAAGCTGATACATGGACAGGATAAGTTCCTTTTTCATGCCAAAGATTTAATAGGAATGAACACTGACAATATTTTTCAGCCAGTGGATGACACTTCCTTTCCCTGCAAAGTAGGCTAGGAATTATAAAGCCTGTAAACAGTACCATGCACAATTCTAGAAAATAACTAACAATGCCAAATATTGCATTCTCTAAAAGTCTTTCTCCAAAGTAGGAGAAATGTCTTTCTTGTTCAAGCACTTATGTGCCTGCCCACACACGTGTGCACACCACACACATACGCACACACACACACACACACAGGGTAGAGACGAGAGATAGACAGAGAGGCAAAGAAGCAGAGGTAGGCACACATAGAACGAAAGCAAGATAGAGACATATACACACATACACACACAGGACTATAAAACTGTTTAAAACTAGCTTGTCTAGGATTCGGTTTCAGAATTCTGTCAGTGTTTTATTATGCTCTGAAAAATGAGGATGGATACTTTACTTTTTAAAAAAAGGTTTCATCCTTAGAGCAAAATCTCTGATTTTTCAAAAATGCAAAAAAAAAACTTTGTTATTTTTGCATTTTTCTCAATGACACCTTCCATTGCGTATTTCTCGAGTCAGACTCATTTACTATCTAGTCACTGGATTCTAGTGAATGCCACTGTCTCAGGCCAGGTACATGAAGCGCATCAGGTTCTTTGGGCTTTTCCCCATCTACTATATCTAGATCTCACTGTCTGTTTGGCTCGAGCATTTTTTTTAAGGCCCCAGTACCAAATAAATAGGCAAGTACCATGACAAGCAGCAACCTTAATCCAGGTCTAATTCCTCTGTCTCCTAGTCATCCCCAGTGTGTGTATCTTCAGATTACAACAGGAGAAAACTACCACTGACAGAAGAAAATATAAATTTCCCCAACTTGTTCATTTTTCTAAACGTTTTCATCTGTTATCATGGTATATATTTAGCAGAAGATAAATATGTTTCTTTTTTTTTTCTGTTTGCAGGAGGATCTTATAAAACTAAGTATGTGCGTTTATTCCGGTTCAATGGCACTCTTTCCTTAAATAGAGCGTTTCCAGTATAGGAGGCTAATAGAAACATCTTTTCTCCCTTAACATAAAGCTTGGTGGTATTTTGTAATGAATCCCATCACAGATTCCATGGCCTATGGATTCAACCTGTGTGAATACATTACTGTCCCACCAAGCACATTTTCCTTCGTGCCATGTGGCAGCTTTCAATCTGGGAATCCTTTTATGCTATTTCAAAATGTCTTTCAAGCCAGACATCCCAAAATAGCACCATTTATTTTAAGACTTAACAACCTATATTTTAAAACCTGTAACCAGATTTCTAGGACTCCCCCACACACCCGCCCACACATGCCAATCCATGTCTTTGTACTTGGCTCCTGATATCATGTGGAAGGTTAAGAGGTAAATTAGTAAATAAAGAAATAAATTGCCGAGCATGCAATAGAGATGGTGATATTCTTATTAGTAAGATTAAGAAAGTGTTAGGATTTCAGATAGTATATAATACTCCGAACAATTACTGTAAGATACTTTTCTACCCACAATTTTCAAAACCTGCAGGTTCTGCTTGTCTCACAGACACATTTTAGCTTAAAATGAATGTGACAGTTTTCTTATGAGAAAAGTAATAGCACACTAGTGATGTTATGACAAAAGTTATTTTTATTATCCTATATAGTCTGATGAGTTTATCATCAATCTATGCAAAAAGACACACAACACACACACACGAAACTCCTGACTGTGCATCACTTGAGTCAGAGAGACTTGCATTATCCCCATTCACTCAATCAGGAAAAGAACAAGAAACAAGCCTCCAAAAAGCAAAAAGCACAAACAAACCTGTAGCCAGGAATTTTTTGCTTTGTTGTTTTATTTTTTTTTTAAATTAAGTCATTTCATTCCTGTTCCTGATACTCTAGAAAAGAAAAGCAGCGGCAATGAAACCGAAAGTGTAGCTTGAACTAGAACGCTGGGATTTCAAGGGCTTTGTGTTTGACTCTACTACCTATCACCTTAGACTCTGTACGTGAGACAGTTGCAATTCAAAGACTCACTGCTTATTTCTTGCTGTCACAGACAGAAAGAGAAGACAGGATAAAATTATTAATCATGTGGTGATGACTTCTCTCCTCTGCAATAAGAAATCACCAGTATGCATTCAATAGCTCTCTTTATAATATCATAGAAGTTAGGCGACTCCATCAAATCACTCGGTAGAATGCTCATTTAATGTTGAAGAAATAAAATTGGAAAAAAAATCCCAAAGACCAGTCTAAGTCCTACATTTATTTTCTTCTCAAGGAAGCCAGGAATGTACTTAAGAACTGATACATAGCTATACAAGCTATAGGGTAACTGGAAGAGACATCAGTGAAATAAAAAGAAATCAAATTATTATTACTATTTGAAAGTAAGAATCAAAACATCATGAGAGACTCAGAGTTTGAATCACTTTAAAGACTCACAATAATTATCAGACATGGGGTTCACATGTGAAAAGGACTTTTTTACTTCAAAGTCACTTCTACACAGTTTCACAAGAAAATCCCTTGAGTTGGACACTGTTACTGGCCTGGTGGAGTGGATGGAACAGCTGGTCCCCAAAGGATACAAAGCTTCAGTTCAAGAACTACAGTATTCAATTACATAGTGTTTATTTCAGTAAGAATAGGAATGGTAGTATACGGATAATAAGGTTACCAAGATGTAGAAGAGACCTAGAAAATGGTCTAATAGAATCTTGCTTTCAAGTGCTTTCTTTTAATGTTATTTGAGAGCATTATCTATATGTGAAAACCAGTCTTTCTTGATGACATCGAAATATCTTCAAATAGATCTCTCTAAAAACATGTTAAATGGTACTGGTTGGTCCAATAATGATACAGTGACTTAGTTTTTAATCACATAAATAACACTCTCAGGTTTCTAGTGGTTATTTTTGTCTTTTTTTTAAATTAAATTCTACGTTTCTATAACAAATACTTTTTACCAAAATGAGATAAACCAGTGCCTATTTCTAAATTCCTATTTGACACCACAGGGTTTAAAGAGTGATTGTGCTTCTAAACTAGCAGGCTATTCAAATCGATCCATCCAATGAGTATTCAATCCATTAATAGATGCTGGCCAAATCAATTCATGAAGAATGAAGAAAAGATTTTGGTGGTAATAATATTCTTATGTTAGTCAAGAAGGAGGGGGTAGCCAGTGAAATGTATTTTTGTCATATGACTAGCTAACAAAACCTATGAGAAAGGACACTATTGTGAGCAGCCATTCTCAAATGCAAGTCACCCTACATACGACAAGGGCCATTACCCTGACTCCCCAACCAAGGATTATATTCATAACTACCCGTTTGAGGATCTTTCCATGTTAACCCTTAAGAAGAATCCATCATCATCTTCCCTTACCTCCAGTATGTTCATTGGGATTGACAGTCAATCATCCGCCACGGAGTTATAAAAATGTAAGAGACATTCCCACGATTTCTGCCTATGAGGCAATGTTTGCACGGCTTCACATATTTGGGGAGGAGCTCCATGTTACTTTTTTTGTTTAGCTGATTTGTGCCTATTTGTCAGTATCACATAAATGATCAGGGTTTGATATTAACATAAGATCTGAGTTAAAAAGCCAGAGCCAGGATTCAATAAGCCTTTGGCGTCTATTACAAAGCATAATTTATTCAATCAGTTGAATTGTTCTTATTCTAATATTCCTTCTTCTTGACTATGCAGCCCTGACAAGTGAGTAATTGTTAGGATATTACCCAGGAAAATACCTGTGATAATTCATACTACATTTCTTCCTATAATGACTAACCTGAGAAGGAAGAATTGTCCATGCAACCTTAATTTCCTAAAATACAGTTCTTTCAGTAGTAGGTACATTGCAGCATGTATTCATGAATTTTAATAAAAGACATAAGGACACATTTTTCTACTAATTATTTAACATTATAGAAAGTCATAGAAATGTAGAGAATAGGACGAGGGCATGTCCTATGATGCTTCACAACCCCTCTCTCTTTCTATGTGACCAGAGAGCATCTCTTCATAGAGGGTTCTGTTACCATCTATTGATTTTCACTTGCAGTATAAAATTTCCTTTGCCTAATTTCATTGGGTTATTTCCCCTGGGTCGTTCTGACCAATTATGTTCTTCGCTGTTTACACTGTTGAGCCATCAATAGATTTTGTTCTTGAGACTAGTGGAGCAATTATGTGATTGTATTGTTTCCTGCAAGTGAGCTGTTACAACCTGATGAATGTCCCAAAGAGTCTCTGTGCTAGTAAACATCAGACTCTTTGGAAAAAAAATAGAAACAAATTATGGAACTTAAAGGAATGTGACAAAGACCCAACGGAATCTTTGGTAACAAACACTACATATCAGACAGTTTCTAGTGATCTATTTTCTGTGATGATATACAGACAGTAGCTCATCAGATCCTTGCAATTCATCTATGTGTCCATATCATTAAAATAAACGTACAATGGAGACTCGACTTTTGGAATATTTAACAACGTTCAGTGGACCTCCGACTCAAAATGTAGTAGATAATACCCTGGACACTAACCAGGAGTGTAAGGAAATCTTTCAGAAGCCAATGGTAGTTTTGTGTGCATGAATATTTTTACCCAATTCATCAGTCATCTAACAAAGTCTTTCAGAAGATATAGGTATAAAATGTAGTACAAGCCTGATGGAGGATTTTGAAGGTTAAATACTTTGGAGAAGTTCCATTATAACGTAGGTTTTGAGTCGAAGTCACTATCATGAGAGCGAGTCTCCCCTTCAATGAGACTGGCTTCTGCCATCAGAAAACATTAGGACACATGTAACATTATATATGTAATCCAAGTCCCTCAAAGGTGCAAGGAGGAGGCTCTCTGGAAGTTTAGGAATAGCACAGCTAAGCAATAACAATAAAAAGCAAATACAATAACACAGAATAATTAATTATATGTCCTAGACTGAGATGCCTGAAGAATGGATAATTTTATTTTTTTATTATTTTGCCTGTAAGAGTGTTTTGACTACATACATGTCTATGTACTACATGCATGTGATGCCTGTAGAGACCAGAAGCTGGTAACAGATCCCATGGAACTGGACTTGCAGGCAGTTGTGAGCTACCTTGTAGGTGCTGAAAATTGAACCCATGTGCTCTGCAAGAACAGTAAGTGTTCTTAATCACTAAGCCATCTATCCAGCATTGGGACTAATGATTTTAAAGGCTACATTATAATACATTTAAAATTAGGGCAACTTCTGATAGCATATAGAAAGTGATTATATTTTATGGCATTTCCAATTATCATTGTCTTGGGGGCGCCGTTCTGTAGCTTTATTGGTTGTCAACGGTACCATGACCTGTAACAATGGAGGGAGAGTTTCCACACGGGCAGGAGCCATGCATCAGGGCGCCTTGTCATCCACCTGCCAAGGTTCAGGGAGTGTTCTAGTGTATTTCTTCGGCTCATTCTGTACAATTTATAATCTAACAGATGGCATCATTAAAGAGTGTCCCTGATAGTCAGTCTCATTGAAAATGAGGTCAAAGAAATGAATAAAATATAGTTGACTAGAATAATACATATTCTTTTTCCTTATACTATGTTGACAATGGCTGACAAATTTCTAGGGGATGTAATCTCCCCGAGCATGCACAGTAATGTTTTATAACAACATAAGCTTGTAAGATACCTTGATAAACAGCACCTTTCTCACCCCAGGCTGTGTTTTACTTCCCTCAGTTACACATACCGTTCCCATTACCATCAAAAAGCCAGAGAGAATTACATAGTGCTCAGGAGACAGCTTCAGCCACTGTGGAGATGTTCAAAAAGCTATATTCAGATCATGAGGTAGTGGAACACAAACACATCATACTGAATATATTACCATTTTCTGAGGCAAAGAAATATGTGCTGTGTAAGAGAAATGTAATGGAGAAAAATTTTAGCATCCTAAGGCTTGACAGTGAGCCATTTACACAGTAATACAACCAATATTGGTGTGATTTGGAGCTTGTGTTTTCTTTTTGGAGAATTATGAGAATAGGACAAGGCTATCATTATAATTAAGAGAGTAATTATCGTATGTGGGTAGTTGCTCTTCTGTCTGAAGTTTTACTCCGTCAAAAAGATCTCATCTTAGGAGAAAATAAGAGAAACCGATATTTGTATAATCTTCTAAATTTTCCTATAACTGGCCCAAGAGATCATGGATGCATGACTAGCCTTATGGGCACATACAGACTCCTTCTGTTTGTTCCCTGTGGAAATCTTCTTCTTGTTGTTTTTTTTTTTTAAGCAGTTACAAATTTTTAGTCCACTAGAATGGGTCCACATGTGTTGGGTGTGTGAAGAATCAGTCTTCACTTGACTGATACCATGTCTAATTCTGTTTGATCTGATTGTGAATATAATCATTCCAGTTAACTGAGTGACTACACCCTCTTATCTACAGAACGAGGCAAGGTGAAACACTTTTCTTACATTATGCATGCCCACATAGAAAAGAATGAGAATTTTAATAAAGATTCAGGGTGTTTCCAGCAAAGTATGTCTGGTGGGAAATTTTTGAGGTGTGGAAATGAAGAAATGGTAAATAAGGGATTTATTTAAATTCCTGGTGATTTGGCAGAGCTGACAGAGAGTCAGCACTTTAGATTTCATAGGATGTCTGAAATAGTCCAAATGGCAATCCTAGGAAAGTCACTAGCAAGATGCTGATAACGTCCAGAGGACTAAGGTCAGAATTGACTGCCTTCTGCAATCTATAGTTCAACCTGAGGGTCATGGCAAGGAAGATGAACCCCCAAACTTCATGAGAAGAAATAATCCCTCTGAAACTGCAAAAGTAACACTGTCTTCATTCCTCCTTATCCTACTCTGGAAGATAATTGTGCCATTAATATGATTCATTGGTAGTGAGGTTGAAAAAAAAAGAAAAAGGAGTAGAGAAAAGTAGAATGTATAAAAGTTTTATAAGCAGCACATGCACACACATATGTACACACGCCACACACTTAAATAAATATGGACACAGGTGTGTGTAAATGGTTTTTACACACTACACATTAAACTTAGCCTTCAGTCAAGGCACCACGGCATAAGCCAGTTCCGTGACTCAGTTTCCTCAAGACATGAATGCAACAGACCAAAATAACAACAGATTTACTTGAAAATGAAAGACTATTTCCTCATGACTAAATTTAATCCCAATGTGATTACCTCTATCAAGAATTATCTCAGAGGCCACTCTTTCCTAAAAACTGCCAAGGTTCCCGAGGGAAAAAAGCCTCACATTACTCTGTTCCCGCCTATGTGTTTATATCCTCAATCATCAAATAATGATCTGTGCTTCCATCGTTGTTCACTGCAGAAGTAAGCAAGCATAAACTCTGTCCTCTAGACACAGAGTTCCTCGCACTAAGCCCACATGTAATCTGTGTGTGTTCACATGTACATATGCATGCCTCCATGTGCATCTCTAGCTCTGTAAACACATTTTAAACTCAAAGTCTCCTGATTAAGATGCTAAAGCCCCAGGAAGCCACTAGCCACCTTGCACTAAATTATCCTATCTAGATAATGCTATGCAAATAATGAGCTCTTTTACTTCGGGATACACTATTTCGCAAAGGATTCCTGCAACCTGTGCAGGGAATGGCAGTGTCACAGCAATCATTGCAAAGCAAAAGCATCCCCCCAAAACACAACGTTGATCTAGAGAGGAATCTGTAGCAGGAACTCCCAGATGAATGAACACCTCCACGCTGAGACGGTGCTCTGCAGACAGGCAATCACACTCTCTCTGCGAGGGGAATGAAACCTTAAGCATTAGGCAGCAAGAAGTGCTGTAATTAGAGCTTCCCAGAGACTGAAGGAGCTCTGTGAGAAACTTCTCCTTTGAAACCACATTTCAATTTTTCTCATGTCTCTGAAAGAAAAAAAAATAGCTCTGACACTCCATATTTTGTCTCTGTTTCATTTAATAATGCATATCGACATTTATCCAGGAATATTGGTTCCTGAAAGAGTTCTTTCACATCAACTGAGCACGTGCCCATTCCCCAGATTCTGACTCTCTCACTGCCATCCGTCCAGTTTATCTTTTTCATTTCTTCATATTTACTTATTTTTCCAAACTAAGTTTAGAAACAAGCTTAAATCTTGCAAGGTAGAGTGAAAAAAAAAATCTCTGAAAAACTTCAGTATGATTTGTGGGTGCAATAAACACTTTAACTCTCATTCTGCTTACGAAATAAAAATGTTCGCTCAACCTCGAAAAAGGAGGAGCACAAATACATTTGTGCACACACACACACATGAACACATATACTCCAAGGACAACACGGAACACCTGGAGGCTTCATTATCATAATAATCTGTCCCTAGATACTGTGTAAGAGATGCTTCCTGTGGCAACCCATTCTGTTCGTTATTTTCCTGAAAATGCTCCTAGGCAGACCAGATCAATGGTCACTACTCCTTTCCTTTTTGTATGAACAAGAAGAAAGAAAGAAAGAAAGAAAGAAAGAAAGAAAGAAAGAAAGAAAGAAAGAAAGAAAGAAAGAAAGAAAGAAAGAAAGAAAACAATAAAATCAGTCCTGAGAAGAATCATTTTGGGTTTTGGTATCATATATTATCTAGGCCTATGCATGATACCGTAATTAACACTACTCATATTCATAATATAAAGTTAGGGAAAAGGGCATTAACGAAGATTTGGTCATCATTTTAATGCTCAGATAGGTACTGCAGAGGTATCACGAGATGCATAAAGCATCACCCTTGGTTTTGAAATATTTTAAAACTAGCATTTCAGCTATCTCATTAAAAATGTTTTAAGAAAGAACACTGGAAATCCGTGATTTTTTTAAGCTTCCGTATCAGCAGGAATATGTTTTATACTGGTGTTTGTAACAGCATTTAGTAGGCAAACTACGAGTGGTATAGAAGTTATGCCAAGAAAGCATCATTTATAACTACAAGTAAAAGCTAATACTTACCATGCAGAAACCATGTTCTGAAGTCATCTGAACGCTAACTGATGTAACCTTCTCCACTACCACATAAGACAGGCATCCCATTAACACCCACATGTTCTAAAAGGAACTTTAAGAGATTCAGAGACAAGAGGCTTGTCCAAAGTGACACCGTGCTTGCAAGAGATGTGAACTGAAACTAGGGAGTCTGATTCCCCAGCCTGCTTGACATTTTCTTCAGCTTAAGCAATCTCCCAGAGGATATTTTAATATTGAGGATGTATGTGCCTTTCTCCCAAAAATATGCTCCAACCCTAAGCTAGATTACATTTCAAATGAACATATTTTACAAATATAATTTTATGGACGTTTCCCTTTAAATCAACAGCATTATTTGAATATGAAATTCAGGGGAATAAAACAAGGATATTTTGGGGAATAAGGGGGAACTTTGAAAGGAAAGTTTTTGTTGTTTTTGTTTTTGTTTTTGTTTTTTTTTTAAGTGTTCGTTGCTAAAATCGTTGTGTAACAGACAATCCTATCCAAGCTGCTTCCCCAAGACCCTGGTGGCATTCTTTCTGCATCGTGGTTACTATAGACAGAATCCACAGATTGTCCCTAGGGCACGATGCCTTGTCATTTTAAATGTCCAGACAGCAGGAATTACTTCTGATGCTTTGATTTTCATTTTAAAAGAGTCATCTAAATATTCCATTTAGTTCTATGCAAATAGGTAACTCCACGGCCAAAGTAATGCATGCTTCCATTAAACAGATGCTCTTAGATTATGGCACAGTTTCAATCCACACCAGGGCACTCTTCAGCATATAACAGATACCCCAAACAAATGGTAGGTTCTGTGCGCTGGAGAAATGGCTTAGGTTGTAATGGCATTTCACACCAAACCTGAAAACTTCAGTTTGATCTCACAATTCCCCATAATGGAAAGAGAAAAATCAATTTCTCTAAGATCTCTTCTGATATCTACATGTGCACCATGCCACATGCCAAGCACGTGTACACACACACATACACACACAGTACAGTAAACAAATATTTTTAAATTCCAAAAGAATTTGAGATTTGCAAGATAAGATGATCTGCTAGTTTGATGGGATCCCCTAATTCTACTCACAGTGAACCAACATCTTACGGCTAGAAATCAGAAAACTAGATATCCTTTTGTCTGTGCATATTCATAGTCATGAATGCCACAGCATACATAGGTTGAGGTCAGAGAACAACTTCAAACACCCGTCCTCACCTTCCACTTTATTCTAGTTACTGTGGTTTGCTGTTCACCACTGTGTATGCCAAATTATCTTGACTGTGAGCTTCCAGATATTTCCCTGGAGGAAAAATCAGTATATGCTATTGAGTCTGACTTCTTACACAGATTCAAGGGATCCAGACTGCAGTCATGTTTGTGTGGTCAGTGTTTGCCCCACAGAATTGTCTCCTCATATCATGTGTACTATTGTTGTTATTGTGTTTTTTTTTCTTTTGTGTTACTTTTATTTCTTCTTCTCTTTTATTTTTCTGGTTTTTCAAGACAGGGTTTCTCTGGAGCTTTTGGAGACTCTCCTGGAACTAGCTCTTGTAGACCAGGCTGGCCTCAAACTCACAGAGATCCGCCTGCCTCTGCCTTCCAAGTGCTGGGATTAAAGGCGTGCACCACCACTGCCCGGCTCTTCTTCTCATTTTTAAAAATGTTTCAAGATTTTTAGTTGCCTGTCTTCATTTTTCCCATTTCCTCACCTAATCAATTTTGTCATTTCACTGGCAACACGCTGGACTACAAGGCCCAAGGTTCAATTCTGAGCAACACAATCAATAGCAAACAGAACATTCTTTATTCTGTTCCTAAGTCGGGTATTCCTTCCTCCCTCTCTATTAGAAGAACTTTTACACATAGAGCAAAATACAATTTCTTATTGTCTATTAAAGCTCTAAGGAACAAAACTGCACTTCCAAAGTGCTGTCTGTTCTCAGTCGATAGACACTATTAGAGGATACATTGGTTTTTTTTTTTTTATTTTCTGTTTCTTGTGTTTTGATTTTCATCTGCATCACAGCATTTTGCAGAGCGTGACCTATATTCAAGGGGTGAGGGTATGTGGTCCAAGCACAAAGTAAAGGCTACTCCTAACCCTATAGGACAACAAACTACCACTTTCAGCCACAGAGACAAGAAACCATAGAGTCAGAGGGTGGCCTTCATGCTGTAATGTTGCTCCACCAGGCTAAATTCATTAAAATTCAAAGAAAAAGCTCTTCTTTTTGACCTTACATTCGGAAAGGAATTACTAGAGGGATAAACATTGTTTGGACTAGGTTATAAGTTACACTAATATTCATAATGCTAATTGTTCAGGTCAATGAATTGAACTATACAAATGATTCAAATGGAAATCACATAGCTTAAAGAAGAAGAAGCCTCTTTTTTATTTGATAAGTTGGATTCATAGTCATGCTTTCATGCAGCACTCAAATTGAACACACACACACACACACACACACACACATATATATATATGTATATATATATATACACTCTATTTTTACCCTACAGATCATTTGCATATATATTATGGCATTCAGATTAGTGCTTTTATGGGATTTCTGAGTTTGTGATGAATGATTCCCTGTTTCTTGTGCCGTCTCTTGGACTCTCTTCCTTTTGTTTATTTTGTCCAAATGTGATGTTAGTTTTTGTTCTATCATATTTTTATTATCATCCCATAGAAGTTTGTTTTCTAATGAAAGGCAGAAAGTGGTGGATCTGGCTGAGAGGTACGGTGGGAAGGAACTTGGAGGAACCGAAGGAAATGGAATCATATGTGAGGGAAAAAAAATCTCTTTTCAATTAAATGACAAAAATAAAAAGTAAAAAGTAAAATGAGTGCACAACCACCTAAGACCTGAAAGTCATCCGTCATCCACTGGTACTTTTTAAAGACAAATGGAAACCGTGGGCATTCTGGGTCATAATTCATAGATATACTACTATGATGCAAATGAAGCATATACTGGTAATTGTTAAAAAGGCCATCACAGCTGTGACAATGGCTTGATTAATGTTCATCTTTAATAGTTTTATTTTTTTTATAACTAGATGGCAGACAGTATGGTGAATCACTCAGGAAGACCACTGAAGTAGCTTTAGAACTTTCTGGCATTTGGAACTTCAATAAATACTTGATGATGACTGTCTCTGGCAGGAAAAGTTTTTTTTTTTATTTTTGTTTAAACATATATGGTGTCCTGCAGAGTGTCATAAAACCTTCTACTAAGTAAAGCTCTTAAAAGAGAATAAAATAAGAAGTTTTCCCTTTCTTCTCTCCATGAATAAAAAGGGAGGCTTTGCTTTGTGTTTCTGATAAGATTTTCTTTCCAATTTAAACCCTCAAAAGCACACTTGACAAGTATCTACCCAACCCTGTAAGTCAACGGACATAGAATCTATTGTGTTTCTTTGGGCAGAATTGCATTTTTAATACGCCTTGAAAATTCCCACTTAATTCTATTTCTTTCACAGCCCTCACAAAGTCTCTACCATTCTCAAACATTAAAGTGGAGAATAAAAATAAAAACAATTTACAGTGACTCGTTGGAGGAAAGCTTCAATTTTTTTCTCCTTACACTTATCCCTAAAATCTTTCCCTCCTCCTTTACATCCCCCCCCAATTCCTGCCTTCCACAAATATTTTCTGAATCTCCAATTACTGTCAGGATCTGAGGATAAAATCATGGATTTCACATCTATAGTCCCAGGTGTTTCAAGAACTGATGGTCTTCAATGTTACCAGTGATATCACAGCATCAGTTCCAAGAGACAGAGAGAACTCATGGGTCACAAGGGAAAGACAGTTTTAAAAAAAAAAAGCAAGCTTCCATTTCATTCTTTCCAAATATGTAATCAACTGCCCTACCTATAAGCAATGGTTAGGTACAACCTATATATCCTGTCAGAGATCTCCTAATCATAAACACATATATAAGAATTTATACTCTCTTTAAAATTAAGTATAAAGAATGAGATCACTCTAATTTACATCATAGTGTCTCCTAGTAGCATTTCCTGGCAACCATTCGTATCTACATATATACGAAAGCCACCTCATTTCTTTTCAGCGGTGTACAAAATTCAATCATAAGAAAGTATTTTAATTTCTCTAAACACTGTATCACTAAAAGCCATTTAATTTTGCTTTCTCATACTGTTATTTTGTCATTGATTGAGATAGGGTCTCCTGTAGCATTGTCTGGTCTAAGTAAATGAGGACGACCTTGAACTCTTGACCTTTTGGTCTGGCCCTTCCAAATTAAAGGGATAATAAGTAGATACCACCACATCTGACCCTTTCTATTGATTCTTTTATTGTTCTGTTGTATTTTTGAGACAGGTTCTCTGTAAAGAGTTTGATTGTCCACTAGTAAATACCCTGTATTCATCACCATATCTTGTCTTCACTCACATTTCTTGACCCATCAAATTTTGTAGCTCTAATATTCATTGAATCCTTTGGCCTTCCTGAATATTGCAAAGGATAGTCGGGAGCACATTGCATAGCACACTGATACTTACACTCTCTTACCTGAGTCAAAAAGATAAGAACCAGTATGCAAAAAAGCAGCTGTTCTTGACAGTTCTATCTGATCCACCTTATCTGTTTTGAATGAATATCTTTAATAAAAAAAAATTCCCATCATTGAAATTCAGTGAAGGATTCACATGCCAAACACTGCATGAAAAAAAGACCATTGTTCCTATAGTCTTCAGAACTCTATCCTAGTAATTAGACTGTAAATTTTCAGAGACTTAGCACAATGGCAGACAATCAGATGGATGAGTGTCAAGTGTCATTAGGACAGCAGTTTAGGTGTCTTAGGATTTCAGAAATAGCTAAGTTCCTTCCAAAATGCATAGGTGTCCCTCACAGCCTGCCATAATCCCACAGGTCTCCACAATGTACCTGTCTTCACCTGGAAGCCTCATGCTTCACAAAAGCATCAACACTATCACTTTCAAGTCCTCAGTGCCTAGAAAGACTTACTTTCCCTTTGAGGAGGCCTGTGAGACATGTTAGGATTTGTCATGATGGCCCAGTCTTTGGGGAGCTTCATTGAGCATGGTTTAGGCTCCTGGGTAAATAACACAAGAATATATCAGTATCAAAGCTTTCTGAAACTATCAGAGATATTTGTCTAAATATATCTTCAGGAAAAGCTTGGTGGTTTTTATTCACTTCTCACCTGTACCAGGTACTCTGGCAAAGGTTTCCTACTCAATTGCCATTTAATCCTCAGGCAACTCATTAAGACGTTTGTAATCAATGCTTCCCACACTGCCCACATATGAAAAATGAGGGTCACACATAGGTTAAGCATCCTGTCAACGACAAAACTGTGAAACAATGAAGGCAATTATAAATCCAGGATGACTAAATGAGGGGCCCAGTCTTCATCTGCCGATGTTGGCAACCTAGACTGAAAATCAGAGATTAGTTCTAACATATAAACTGAAGCCCGAGATTAAGTCATTTCACGTAACACAAAGAATTTTTTAGAAGCAGCATAAAAATTAGAAGGTACTGTTATCTATAATAAATATTGGTCTGTTGAGAATCCCACATAACTTGAAGGGCTCCATTCACAGTATTAGTTGTTTACAAAATACCTATTGAAACAGATATAAATAGAAACATAGGAAGATAGATAGATAGATAGATAGATAGATAGATAGATAGATAGATAGATAGACAGACAGACAGATAATCACCTTCAGCATTCCCCAACAGGGGATCCACATGCAGGAGAAAGTAAAATGTTATAAGCCCAATGGACACTTCAGTCAAAGAAACACAAATTACAGGAAAAAAAAAGGATTAGTCTCTCCTCCTAGTTTCTCATTGCATGGTTATATGGATATACTTTCTTTTTGGTAATAATTGAATTGAATCTTTAGTTATCCCTTAGGATTCCTTGTAATCTTAAACAAAATATACCTTTATAGACTTTGAGGACCAAAAATCTCACAGAAATACATTCAGTCTCTGCATGCAGGTCTTTTTCAGTAAATTTATAAAACAATTAGGATATAGTACTTAACAGTGAAGTAAACATAATACCAACAACAATATGCTATATCCCTATACAGAGCGCTGTGCTCCGCCTATTTCACTTCATTTTTCTATGAACTGCAATAAAATATTCTCACATTATAGGATTGGATGAGATAAAACTAACAATATTCTCATGTTTTCAGGTTTACTTAATTCTAAAATGATGTGACACCTGTAATTCCATGTGCATAGAGTCATGCTTGCATTTGTCATGGGAAAACAGCCACTGCCTCTTCTGTCCTTTCCTACTGAACAAGACACACAAGGATGACCTGTAGTCTCTATTGCTATCACAAGAGCTTCCAAGAGATGACCACATGAAAGCAGGAATTTCACCTTTTTGAAATTTTTCAACAAATTAACAGTTAATGCCTCTTGGAGAAGTATAAGGACCACTCCTCAAAAATGAAGGAATTTTTCTTGTATCTCTAACATACCTGGACCTTTCTTGAGTATTCTCCTATTTTTCCACCACTCATTTTCAAATCTCTGTGCTCAATCTTATTCCTCCTATTACTTCAACTATCATAAAATGCTCCCATTCATCACCTTCCTTCCAATACAGTGCAGCGTTCTTAATTTCAAAGAGAAAAACGAAATGGAATTTGAAGACTAGATTCCCTTCATCTTCCCATTAGGAGTTCTGATATAAAATTGTAGTCAGGGCTGTATCTGTTGTAATATGAGCGGCGGGCTACGTTCCTGTCACCCGGCCGCCCGCACGGCTAGCTTTATACCCGAAATAATTACACAGAAACTGTATTCATTTAAACACTGCTTGGCCCATTAGTTCTAGCCTCTTATTGACTAGCTCTTACATATTGATCTAACCCATTTCTAATAATCCATGAAGTGGCTTACCAGGGAAGATCTTAATCTGCGTCTGTCTGGAGTGAGAGAATCATGGCCACTGACCTGACTCAGCTTCTTTTTCCAAGCATTCTGTTCTGTCTACTCCGCCTACCTAATTTTCTGTCCTATCAGAGGCCAAGCAGTTTCTTTATTACTTAACCAATGAAACAACAGATAAAAGATGACCCTCCTCCATCATGTATCCAATCAACCAGTCAAAAGAATCTAAAGACATCACTATAGTTAATTATTTAGAAGTCTTTCCTGGGGACAAGGAAGAGTTATTTGAATAACAATTTATTTCAGGAATTTATATGCTATATTCAGAGAAATTCCATTAATGATTTAGCAATCTCAAAGCACAGAGCTAGATAGGACAATAATGGTCAACTTGTTTGCACACTTGTCAAAAGGTGACTGAATTGATACTAAATTATTTAAATGACACCTCATGTTCTTAAAATCTCTGATATGGGGAATGCTTGATGTTTCTCAGGATACCACTTTCAGATCTCCAAAGTGTGTTATGGGAGATGAATCCTCCCACACAAGAAATATCCAGCATTCTTTTCCCTTGGGTCACAAACATGTTCTATAAATCACTGTATTTATGTCTGACATTGAGTTTACAGATTATGGGTAAACCTTTACGTTTTCGTAAAAAAGAAAAAAAGAAAAGAAAAGAACATTGGGCTTGAGTGACAGCTCAGTGGCTAAGAGCACTTGCTGATATTACAAAAGACCCTGGTTATGGTCCAACATCTACACAAGAACGTGTTCCTATGCATAACTTCACTTCCAGGAAATCCCAGGTTCTCTTTTGGCCTCTATGGGAAATGCACACATGTGATGTCCATACATACATACATACATGCAGGTAATCCCACATACATACATGCAGGTAAACCCACACGTACATTAAAAAGCAATAAATCATTTTCAAGAAGAAAGGAATACAGACCACATTTTTTCCCAACCAGTGAAAAAGACAAAAACCTAACATAATTTTGCATTGCTAAGGAATTGGGAAACAAAAATTTCATATAGTTTCAGATGATATTAATATCATGCAGAAAAGCACTCATAGGCAAACTATAATCATATTTATCTTACATATTGGGCAAAATGAAACATATCCCATGTCATAATGTAATAGAGAATTTATTCAAATGATTTACCTATTTATTATTTATTGCTTATTTCTGCCTTTCTCTTTGCAACCACTCTCGTTTTGTTCTTCTGTCTGTCTCCTAACAGTCACTTCTTCCCTGGGGTTCTCTAAAATACATGTTCACCTCAGACACTCCTATAGGAGAACTGCACCTAGTGGAAACATTCACAGCATTGCCCTCATGAGTCAGGAATCCTGTCCTGGCTCATTTATAGTGACAAGATGAAATTTAGCAGAAAAACTCCCTTTTCTCCTGTTATCAGCAGCCTTCCTCTACAGCCAGTTACTTTGAAGAACGCTTTGTTTGGGTAATTCCTTTCTATCAAACCCCATTATCCACTATCTGTGAAATGATGAGACTGCTGGAAAGATTTCTCTTTCTTTTATCTTTCTTTCCATTTTCTTTCTCTTTCCTTTCTTCTTTCTTTTATTTTTTTCATTTTGTTCTCAGAAAGAGAATTGATTTTACGAGCAAAAGGATCCTCAGTGAGAGAGAGCAGTAACTATTTCCAGGGTATCTTACCTTCCTCTGGACCTCAGAAATAAATATTGTTATAGAGAAGTGCATGGTGGCCAGACAGAAGGTTCCTTGGGGGCACCAGTAACCACCTTGCAGAATGTTCTTATCTATGCAGGAGAAAACAGTGACTTAAAAGCCAAATATCCTGTGTCAAGTTGGTTGGTAGACAAGAAAGGACTTTGTTCCTGGTAGTTATGATAGATGCCAGTACCACATAAGCTGTCAATCAAAATGGTCCTCTAATTAAAAAGTGTGAAAACAGATATAAAGGAAAAGAAGCATGCTAACAGGCTGAGGCCGAACCAGGGTTCAAACCTATTCTATGTAAATGCAAGCACTCTAGTCTTCCTCCTTCTCCACCCTAAGACGTGTTCCCTGTATACTATGGAGATAATCAAAATATGATTAAAAAACATACGATTATTGTATTTTGCAAAATACCATTTTGAATTACGGCAAGGATTCTGGCAAGCTGGAGTCTATGGTTTTGCAATATCACAAGTATTTCTTTCACAATAAACTACCACACCACTAATTTTGGCTATCAAGCTCCAGTTTTAAGAATCCAATTCAACATAATCAAGTTCTAATGTCTCTGATTACTCCCATTTGCCTTTGCCTGGAGGCCTGGAAAGAGTACAGGTTCGACAGATATAAACAGAGGACTCATGATGCTGTTGGAATGCTCTGCCTTCCTGTTTTCACAGCAAGAGGCCACACTGCTTTGAAAAGTACTCCACAGAGAGAACAAAGGAAGCTTCTTCTATTAGATCATTTAAAACCTTTGTACATCAGCGTTGTTTGTACAACCTTCGTAAATACTAGTATGTTCAGCAATGAAAACCTCATTGGAGCAAGTATCGCTAAAGATGGGTTCAGCCTGTAGCAACACTTAAGTTTCAGAGGTAGAGAGAGAGAGACACCTGAGTGTTCAGTTCCTCATTTTTGTAAGTAACATTTGCTCTGAGTGAGTTCACAGTCAGAGAGTAGAAACAGAGCATTTGGGAGCACTTCATACCCACACCGAGACTAGCAGAAAAATAAGTATAAGCCTATCCTTAATTTAGTTAAGAAAAGGAGAAGAATAAGTGTCCTTGAAAGACCAGAGAAGACTTTGGGAATAAAAAGTTCAGTTTCACACCCTGGAAATCAGCCTGAACTCCACAATGAGAAGTGTAATTATCAGAAAGAGTAGACGGACGTCACGTAACTGCCCTTGAGGATAGTGAAGAATTCATGAAAGGAGGGACTAAGTGGAATTCACTACCCTGGTCACAATTTTAAGTCTCTGCTAAGGGTACTAAGGAAAGAATTCCTTCATAATGCAAGAAACTAAAGATGGGAGGAGTAGAGACAAATGAGGAAGAACTCTAACAGTTATTCAGTGTCAGCCAGCCACTGTGGTGAACCCTTGTACTTCAGCACCTGGGAAGCTAACACATAGGCTCAAGGGTTTGAGGCATACCTGAGCTGCAGACGGAAACTGGTCTCAAAAAACAACAAGAACAGATGACTCAAAGCCATGGTCCTCTATAGGCAGCATCAATTGTTCATAAGATATCTGTGAGAGGTGGGGCATGCCTTTAATCCCAGCACTCAGGAGGCAGAGACAGGCGTTTCACTGTGTGTTCAAGGCCAGCTTGGCCTACAAGAGCTAGTTCCAGGTCAGGCTCCAAAACTACAGAGAAACCTGCCACGATAAACAAAAAAAAAAAAAAAGAAAAAAAAAAGAAAAAATATCTGTGAATCGAGCATGAGTGGAAATATGCCAATAATGATTAGCTAACCTAAAACATCCTGACACTGAAATCTGAAAAGTTCAGATAAGTTCAGCAATAAGAGGGGAAGAGAGTCCCCATACCCTAGGCCAACCTATGGACACTTGTGGTGCAGAGAAGAAAGCTGGCCAGCCATTCTCAGAAGAATTGACAGTAGGCAGTGATGGGTCGTGTTGAAATGGACTTTATCCTTTCTAATTATAAAACCAGGGTAACCAAAGTTTATATCCCCTTCAGTGCAGCGTCCGAGATAAGGAACACTAAAACATTTACAGAGTTCTAAAATGAGCTATCGTTTCCAAGGAGTCACAGAGTTGGGTAGCTGTAAGGATGCTCTCCAAACTTTTCCCACACCTGGGTATCGAATTCTGTCAGACAAGCCCAGAAGTGAGCTCATCTAGACTGACCCAGGTCAGAAATAATCTGCAGTGGCCTCATGACTCACTGCAGCTAATGGGGTAGGGTGACAAATGTGTGCAGGAATAACAGAAGCTGCAGCCTACTGCCGTAAAGGAAGGGAAAGGAATGATAAACAGAACCCTTGGTTTCAACAGCCTTAAAAGTGCTTATGTGCAAACATAATGAACACGTAACTGGGGGATCTCAATTCTAACTCTAAAATTTAAAAAAAAAATGTTACAAATTTTACTTATGCAGAAATAAACACCACTGGCAGAAAGTCAAGAAGAGGGGAGGATGGCCAAAGAATTTAACAGACAGGAGATTTGAAAGCTTAGACTTTGCTTATTCTCAAGTCATCAACAGAGAATAAGTCTTTCCTAGCCCATCTCTGGGTCATTTTTTCACTCAATAAAAGTCTACCACCCGAGCAATTACATAGATTGAGAAAAGGAGCAGACCTGACCTATTTATAACCCAGTCAATTCTCCATTATTCCAGGCTCTCTCCAGCTATACACTTTATGTTGTTTTCTGCCCTCTGGTCACTTCATTGCCCATTATCACCTCCACAGGGAAAAGAGGTGAATCTCAAATCAATTCATTTAACTATTTATTAGCAATGCTGATAAGCAGGCAAGGGAAAAAGAAATGAGAGACTCCTCTACGTTTAAACCTAGCCCTCCACCTCTAGTTTTAATCTGCAGACTCGCACTCCTGTCAAAAATGTTGCTAAACCTTGTTAAGCTTTAATTACAAATAAATGACACTTCCGCTATTCCCATTTCACTGAATTATATTAAATGATCCAAGAATCATTTTCTTCACTGACAACAATGGCAAGGATTCTATCACAATGTCTTAGGTGGTTCTACTGTATAAACAAAAATATTAATAATTATAAGGTAAGGTAAGGAAACTACACAACCCTACCATTTGTTCTATGTGCAAAGCAGAGCCTTTATAGTATCAATCAGAATAAAGTACTTCACAGATGCTTTGTAAAGAATTTAATGTGGTATCATGTATGAATTGAATAAGCAGCCTTCTAAAAGAATAACTCTATGATGGAGAGCATTATCACTAACCTTTAATGGTGGTGTTGTGGTTATTGATCCTCTGGATGAGACTGTGGCCTCTCGAACACTCTTTGCAACTCAACAATAGGGAGACATTGCTGCTTCATAGAATCCCAAAGATTAGAACTAAAGATGTGAGATGCCATTAGTCTGCTGTGTGAAATGCCTTGACCTTGTAGAAAACAATCTTAGGGTGTGAAAGAAAGGACAATATATATGCAATGCTAAGGAAACCTTAAAAAGTGAATATCAAAATAAATGCCTCATTTTTCCATACTTTTCTGCCTCTGCTTTGTTTGTTTTTTCTGAAAAACAGGTGCAACCATAGACACAGCACTTCCAAGCAAGCCGTCTCTAACCACCCATTCATCACCCACCGTGAAATCAGAAGAGTACAGTTAGAATTGTCTTTTGGCCAACAACAGCAACAACAAAAAGATCTATGATTTACCCACTGTCGTTGTCATGGTTAACTAGTCAATCAATTTATGCTACATATGTTTGGAACTCATGATAACCTTTGCATGTCCTTTGCTGCACTCAACATGGAAATCCAATACACTAAGCAGACCCTGTCGTGTGGAGAAAAAGTGATAAAGAAGTTGTGATTTCTAGTCTTCTTTTGCCCTCTCTGGAAAGCCCTTACCTCTCAGAGAACAATGTCAAAAAAGACTATGCCTAAGATCAATTCATAAAATAAAATCAAAAAACAAAAATTATAAAAGGAGAGCAAATGTACAAACCCTCAAATGTGCTTTGTTTTATTCTCTTTAATGCTGCCAAGACAGGTCCATAAAGGTAATTTCAATGAACTATTAACTTTATCCCATGTGAAAATACACATCTAATATGAGCATCTATTCAACAGTTTCATTTGGCATCAGGAAAGACATATCATGAGACAAAATTATCTCTTTAAACAGATATGTGCTAGCTATGTGGTATCTGAATTACCTCACGTGTGGGCTGGAAAGCCTGATGCTGATCAGGGTTTGGTTACCCAGCAGGCGTTTGCTTGTAAAACCTGCTTAGAGCAAGTCCAAAAGGCGGGGGCTATATTTCTTTCCATTAGGCAACCCGTGTAGGGAGTAAAATGTGCTACTGACAAACAGCCCTTCTCTGCTACCATATGAAGAGCTTGTCATTGATGATCAGCCCAGGAGGTTACAAATGAACTCGTTTAATTGCATGGATGCAGAATTTGCTACACCAGGCATTTTCATTATCACTAGGAAGGAAGAATGACTGAGTCAAAGATCTGGACACAGACATGAGCGAAAACACATTAAAATAGAAGATGAACCAGCAGGCGCCGAAGTTTTAAATGATACTTGGAAAAAACAAGCTTACATCCCAGTGACTTTTACAGGAAAAGTTGACTAAAAGAAGAACAATTGGTTAATGTTCTGCATGAAAGATAAACCCCAGGGGAAAGATTGATTTTCTTAACTTAAGTACACGGGATGGGTGTTTGAGAACAAATGAGAGCTTGGTTTTAGATCTGGGTAATCAGGGATCTTGCAAGACAGACCAACATATTTGGACAGGTTTGTCTAGAAGGACAGAGAACCCAGGAAACTCGTGAGGTGATGAAGAATACGATGCAACTATATCTTTTGGCTTCTTAGATGTTTTAGTAAATTAATTCTGAGAATAATAAAAAACAGGATGAGAATTCCAGGGAGCTGGAAGAGCAGGTACTGATAGAAAGAAAAAAACACAGGACACTGTTGCTTCCAAGAGTGAAGTCAACCCGGATATCTGAAAAATAAAAGACTATGGAACAGTATTCTTAAGTGGGAAATGCACACACACACACACACACACACACACACACACAGAAATTCCTGTGGTTCTCAACTAGACTATCATATATCTACAGAATACTGAGGTTAGAAAGAATGAAATCTCACAGTTACAATTAAGGAGTTCTTAAGAGCCCATAATCCCAGGTTCTACTAAAACACAATATTCAATGCATTTTTATCCAGTGTCTTCACTTAATTCAGCTGTGGGTTAATCTATTTCCACTGTGTGAGCAAAGACAACATCCTGCATGAACTTTTATCCCAAATGCCCTGAACAAAACCTAGCATGGTGCATAGCACGTGGATAAGATTCAGTCTTTGTCCAGTCCTCATTTATAAGCTCCTGACTCCAGCGGAAGTCTGCCTGGCATTCCTTGGAGCCTGAGATTATTAGACTGAAGTTTTAAATTCCATTGCTGTCAGCACTACTGAACTTGTTTCTTACCTATTTGGGTAAAAAGAAAAATATTTTTCAAAAAAAATCACTTTCCAAAGAATTTTAATCTCCCTTACATGTTCTAAAGTAGCAAAACAGGCTTTTATTGTTTTATGTTGGGTTGAATTGTAGCTTAGAAGCTACTTAAAAATAAATCAGCAGCTTACAAAGACTACTCTGCTGCCTACTGCCCACTGCACCAATTTCATTAATCACATTTGTGCTACATTATATATTATATGATCTTAAAACGAAAAGTTACTGTTTCCCTACTTGATGGCTTGGGCCTACCTAACGTTCTGTTAAAGATCACTTTTATAAATCAATACATTTATACACTCATAACGTTAAAAATAAGCAAGTTTCATATATACTATATACAGCATATGAATTTATACTAATTTCTGCAGTTTGGTCTATTAGTATATATATATATATATATATATATATATATATATATATATATACACACATAACAATATATAATATTTTCTGCACATATATGTGACTATAATGATAATTAAAATTAATTTTGAACAGTGTATCTGAGAACTAAATTTGTTGAGAAGCCTGTTATGGAAGCCGTGCAAAGCCCTACTTTGAAATTAATTGAAAGTGCTTTTGAGAGAAATGGTTTCACCCTGAAACAATAGCCCAACAGTACCATCCTACATCCAATGGCCATCATTACATAAGCGTTCTAGTTTGTTTTCTGTTGACCAAAAGCAACTTGGGGGAGGGGGGGAAGGGGTTCATTTCAGTTGCTTGCACTTCCAGATCACATTCCAACACTGAGGGAAGTCTAGGAAGGAGCTGACACACTCAGGGAAATTCTCACACAGCTTAATTTGCTTGGCTAATGATGTTACAGTCCACACTGGGATAGCCCCTCGCACATAAATTATCAATCAAGACAGTCTCTCACAGTGATGGCCACAGACTCGTCTGAATGAGGTGATTCTTTGGTTGATGTTCCCTCTTTGCAGGTAACTCTAGGTTGCACTGAGCTAACAATAAAAATGAACCATGACATTTATGATATAATCATTGCACATGGAGAGAAAAAATGTTAAGAAATTACAACAATTATTATAGTTAATTTTCTACAGTAAAGGGTAATGGGTAAAGTGAATTGGTCAAGGCAAATGCTTAAAATTCATTTTGATAAAAGTCACTGTACCTTGGCAAAGACATCATCACCACAGCTCACTGTGCTCTGTGTCCCAGTCTAGAACCTGGGTTTCTTTCAAACACTGGCAAAGGGTGTAAGGATATACTTCTAGGCATGAGAACACATTACACAAAACTGTTAATCAAAAATTGGTGCTTTCAATGAACTCATTGGTGTCACTGTCTGATTTCCCAACTTGAGAGAAATTCTTCATTCTGTTTCTCTTTCTTTCCCAGCCCCATCTGAAACCATCTTCTTATTCCACTTTGTACTAGCTGAACTTTTGTTACTGTATAAAATTTTATTTCCTTTCTTGTTTCACTGCATGCATCTGGCTCCTTCTTTCCCAGTCCTTCTTCAGCTGGAAACAGACAGCAGAACCTTATAAATACTAAGTAGTTTCTCACAAAGATACATGCGCACCCTTCCCATTTTCTACTTAACCAAAAACTGAGAAACATTTTTAAAATTGACACATTCCACCAAATTAACACGCAGAAGAGCCAACATTAGGACGTAAAGTTATCCCTGTCTGAAAGCAGAGTTCCTTTCATTGCATATTCCTGGCTCACTTACTCAGGCTGACAGCAATGTCTTCAGCCATGCATAAACCACTGATGCAACCAGGCTTTGCACCACCCTCTCCTGCCACCAGCTTGGAGTCTGAGCATAGGAGTCCTACTTAAATCTTGACTCTCCAGTCATACTGGTTGTTTATGCCTGCCTTGTGGGCCTGGCCCATGGCAAGCGCTAAAGATCGTCTTCTGAATGAATAAATAAGATCTCTTCCCAATCTGTAGTATACCTTCTGCTTCTAAAGAATCATAGTCTCCTTCACAAGAGACAGTTATGCTCGTGGCAGTTGGTATTTTTCTTCACAAACTGTTTCCTTCAACCTACATGGAAAAGAAAAATCTCCAATTAAAGAACTACAGGCACCCAAGGAATGCTGAGTGGGACAAAGAGTCTTCTCCAGAGATGATCACACCAGTTGGCTGTCGGATATAAATATTCAGTCCTGAGAACATATTTGAGAGTATGCGAATTGTTCATTGTTCATACTGAGCAGGTTATGTTTGAGAATATATGGGTATATACATAAACAATACATATATGCAGCAGTAATATAAGAAAAGCCTGAATTTGAAAGACTGCAAGGTGGGGTGTATGAGAGGGTTCAGAATGCAGAAAGAAAAGGGAAGAAGTGTAATTAAGAAAAGAAAGAAAGAAAATATGGGGAAAAGATAAAACTTTTAGTGAGTTTTTTATCTTACTTTTATTTTATCGTCTCAAGAAAACAATAGCTAAATTAACAACAGCTTAGTACTTCCTCTCCAGTCTCCCAAGATTTAAGATTATATTTATACACAGCAAGGTTACACACTAACATACTAACTCCCCACACTGATACATATAAGGTCTTTTCATTTGCTTATTTATACTTTAAGCAGTAGAAAACTGCTTTTCTTTCTTAAAATCTTATTATTAAAGTATTTAGCAAGTCCATAACCAAAAATACTTTGATCCGTTTTGTCGAACAAGATATGATCATGATCTTTATGAGGTACTATAAAATACAAAAATTAAGGAAGACTTAGCAGCACTTGGAAGCAAAGACAGGCAGATCTATGTGAGTTCAAGACCAACTTGGTCTACAGAGTGAGTTCTCAGACAGCCACGGTTAAACAGTGAGAACCCCTACTTCAGTAATCTCAAAAAAAAAATATAAAAAGTTTAAACAAAGAAATAAATAAAACAAAAAGTAAGACAAAGTTTTAGAACTTGGAAAGCTAACAAATTAGAAATCAGAAAGAATTTAGAATCACTGGTTAAAATATTTGCTCTGACCAAGAATCCCCATCTCAAGAGAGTTTTGTATATTTCATAAATGTATTATGCCTGTAAAACTTTGGATCATGGGTCATCAAACACTCAGAATTAACCTTCACAAAGGCTTGCATGTGAACAAATTAGCCAAGAGCAATAAAGGTGGAAACAACTGTTTAACATAGGACAACTGCACAGACATAAGCCATAAAAAACTGGGTCACTAAAAGTCAGTGACAGTAACACCATAAAGTTTTGTAATATTTGTTTCCTTCATAGCAAATCAGTTCACTAATAGTGAAGGAATTGTTTTTCAACCAAAGAACTAAAATGACAGTCTTCTTTTACAAGATAAATGTTTTATTAACAATGTGTCATAACTTTTTTATTGTTACTGATGTTGTTTTCGTGTGAAGTAAGTAACTCTTACGCATACAGTTTAAACTTGGTCAGAAACAGAAGCAATTTAATTTCAAGGGAATGTGCAGCTTCTTCCAATAAAGATTTGTAATAGAATCCATCCATGATCAATTTAGCCTCAGTCAGTTCTTCAGTAGCTCAAGGGAAGGAAAGGCTAGTCCTTGAACTCATCTCACCTCACCCTTCCTATGGCTTGAAAGGAACTTCATCAAAACAATGAAGCTCACCAAAGGAATCACCAAACGAATTGAAGAAGAAAAAAAGAGATACATGGGTAAAAAAAAAAAAATTCATAAGTTAGGTGAAACCACACACAGAAGAGCCAAGGCTCATTAAAGTGCAGGGGGAACCTCTTGGTTAACCTGTTAATTAGACAGAACCTAGCCTACCCCAACATAAGACAGACATGCAGTGATAAATGTTATCGACGTGTATAATGCCTCTTTATGAGAATATAACACTGTATTGTTATCAAGGCATTCCACACACATTAATCTTATTTGACCTCTCAACAACTCTGTTGAACTCTGCAAAGAGGAAATTAAGTCTCCAGGAGATTAAGCAAATCCTACAAGGTCAAATATAGGAAGGAATATACTGACAAAAGAATGCATGCTGTATTTTTCTTTCCTCAAAAAAATAAATAGATAAATGTCATTTCTCATGCCCTGTCGTGGTTGAAAAGCCAAATGCCTACACCACAAAAATATTCAGCGGAGAAAAACTTGTAATCCTGTACAATAGTAGAAAAGGGGTAGCAAAATGCAAATGTTTAAAATACAAATATATCAAAGACTGCCATGAAGATTTTTGTATTTTAAAAAAAAACAAATTCTGATCAATTTTGGTAGTTCTATAAAGAATGAAATTTTTGATCTATATTTGGAGATTTCTGCATCTGCTTACTTAAGATTTAAAATGAATTAAATGAATCTGTACAGAGCCCAGTATCCCTTAGCTTCAGAATGTCACTTACATAGAAGGTGGACCACGAGGGAAGAAGAAAAAATACTGAAATTTCGAATACAGTCATAGAGGGCAATGCTCATCCAAGCATTCTTCCCTCGCTCCCCTTTGTCCTACACATCATTGAGTACTAGAACTCCTGCACAATTCCTTTACCCAAGCGTCTGCGTCCAAGCTGGGGAGCAAAGTAGGATAGGAATCTCTCACAACGGTTGTCTTGACACTAGAGTCTCATGAAAGTGACACCCACAACCTGCTGGGGATCAGAGTGACACCAACATGTGAACCTATTTCAGGACTAGTATGTATCTAATGCTTTCCACGTGGCCATGTGACCTGTGTGGACTCTGGCGAGCAGAGTATTCCTGAGTCTACACAGGAGCCACTGCTCTTTCACTCCCGGAAAAGGTGGTCTCAGTGACCACTGGCATCTACGACTTGGGGACTTCCTATTTTTCAGTAGGCTTAACTCCAAAACCTTGCAGGTTCTTCAACAGTTCACATGGGGAGTTCTTCTATCTTTATGAAAGCCTGGATTCAAAGAACTGAAATATAACAATAAGATTGAAATGGGCAATAGGGCCTATAAACTTACATAAACTTAGGTCAACAGAAGGCCGCTTTCAAATTTCTTGCACATTCTACTAAAATCAACATGAGAAGAAAATGAGAAGCATCAAAGAAATGTTTGCAGCTCCAAAGTCTTATTTTGTGAGTAGTTCCAAAAATGATTGAAGTCTTTAACCACTAAGCTGCTGGGGGGAAAGATGTATGTCCTTATTAAATATCAGCAGAGTAACTGACCAGCATTTGAGAATTGTGAATGAGGCCTTCTGACTTCCTCAATTATATCAGAGGATTTTCTGTGACCTTCCCTTATTGCAGTTTGGTAACAATGATACCGCTTTGTTGAAGGGACTCGGGACACACAGGGCAATGCACACTTCTGCAGAAACACATCCCACATTAAATTAAGTTAGAGGTGGTATTTGAAAAATAAATAACGGAGTTCCAATTCACTGCAAATGGTACAGGAGGCCAGTAAGTAGGAAGCCTTCAAGAGAAGGACTTCTTTTACAAAGATGTTTTACAGGACTTTTTCTGCATCATTAACTCTCCTGGAATCCAGAACATACCATGATGAATTTCCCCAAAAAGTAGCTACTGTTTAATTTTGAAGGACTTCAAAGAGCCACAGTAGAAAGAAACAAAGAAAACCAGAAAGACCAGTAGATGTGAAATTCACCAAAGGATAGGGGGGAAAAAGAAGGAAAAAAAAAAAGAAAAGTGAAAGAAACATGAAGGTTCTAACAGAATTTGACCATGAACTCAAAATACCACTGATTATTTTGCTAACACAGTGTTTTACTGTTTCAAGAGACTGAAATAAGCCTCTGTATTCATCAGAACACAGGGCATTCCTATTACAATATTAGTGTCATAGCCCTTAAAAAAGAAACATACTTAGACCCTTGAAAATAATGTCTAAAAATAGCTATTGAGGGGTGTGTGTGTGTGTGTGTGTGTGTGTACTTTATTATAAACTTGAAGATTAGTTTTTATTAAAGAAGGTCACATCATACTGATAATACTGCTCCTACCCTCAACATGGAGTTGTAGAGGAAAAATACGATTTCACAAAAGCAAATAAAGGAGGGCAGGAACAATAAGAAAGGAAGCCCATGCGGATACTATAATGGTTGTTTAACTTCAATAATAACAATAATTGGTCTTTAAAAATGTCTCTTGTATAAAACCTGTCCAAGGAAAAAGAAATAAAACATCCTAAAAGCTCCAAATCCCAAACACCACTACATGAAGAACATGTGAAAAATGCCAAATAACGATATCCACCAAAGGTAAGAAGTGCAGCAAACTTTGACTTCAATTGACATTTTGAATAATCAACTAAAATTTGGACTTCTATTCGAAAAGCCCCAGAGATACAGCTGGATTAAGAGGCAGGCTTTTTGAGTCTCTTTAAAAGACTATTTGTTTATAGATATCCTTTTTATACTCCACCTAGTCAGTCCCTCATCTGCACCTAAGTTCACAGCAGAAGCCAAGCTGAATTTAAAGACGCATGCATACTGCAAGTAAGAAGTCCAGTTACCACATATATGTTTTGGGCCTGTCTCAAGTTTCCCTTGTTATGTAAGCACTTAAGGGCAATAAAATTTCACAGACATTCAGCAGCATTGTGAGCCTCAACATAACAGTCGCCTTGAGTATGCAATTCTTTCAGACAGTATACATTGTCGGGATTTAATTTATGTTGATCATATTGTCGATGCTTTATGGAAAAACCATTTAGTAGTACTGTTCCCTGATAACATTTTATTACTGTTATTAAATATCATTATCTGCACTGAACTTTGTATTAGAAAAATCAAATCAGAAAAAAAAATGAAATATTCAGAAAGATCTATGGAGTTGGTAGGTCCCCAGACACACATCATCTGTCTGCAGATGCTGATGAGAAGAAAGAAAAACAATGAGTATTCACTTCTCACAGATAGAGGTCACTAATGGACTGAATTTGAATCAGTGTAGCAGAAACCACAAAGTTATTAAAGCAATCCAGTGTGTACGGGGGAGAAGGGGAACTTGAATTAAAATTAAATATACCAAAAGATGATTATCCAGAAAAGCATGAACCAAACAGAATCAATATTCATCACCTTCACCTTACTGGAATATTCTAAACAGACAACAAAATCTCTAAGCGCCCTCACGCTTTCTATTTATTTATTTCTTTTGAACCTAAGGTCCTGCTGATCACAGGAGGAGCCATTCTTCCTTGCAAAAGTGTAGAGCTGAAGAGTCAAACCAGATTAGATGCTCCAGCTGAGCCTCTACAGAATACTCTGGTTGTGGATGTACTTGAAACCACAGCTTCAAACAGGGAAACTTAATCGCTGCTTTAGGAAAATTGGTCTAAATCCTAAGTCAAGCTATCCAGCAGGCCAGAATAAACGTAAAGTGCATCAGAGAAGGTTCAAATGAGAACCAGCCATTCAAACTCAGATATGATCACATCATCTCAAACCTTGCATACAGGAAAAGAACACGGCTGCTCTGGGAACCCCAGAGTAGGCCAGCATGGCATAATTTATTTCCTTTATAGCATCCCCTAGAATGTAAAACTATAGTGAAACTACCTAAGTAAGTACCAAAAACAAACAAACAAAAAGGAATGGAAAGAAAGAACACAAAAAGTCTAGCATTCATTCTGTGCTAAGTCTATAATAGGTCTATAATAGCATTGTTGGTCCAACTCTTTCTTTACAAAACTGTGTTTCAACTATCCAACACATGGAATAATGTTTGGAACCACATTTCCCAACTTTCTCCAGTCAAAGATATTTGTAACTTGACATGACAATGTGGTACTGTACCATCAGCAGTCATTAGTAAAGATCCTTAAGGGTTTTAACCTAGCCTGTTTTTATTTCCTCAGGCTTCTGAAAAAAAAAATGAGGAGACAAGGGAAGAAAAGTTGTACACATTCAGGGGCAAAAAAAAAAACAGGTAAAACAGGCAAACGGGCAACATTCCTTGGTGCACATATTCCCCAAAGATTGATTCCTCTCTAATATGGTGGTCAGCCAAACCACATGTATCTGGTAAATATCCTTGATGATTTAAAAGACATTATCCAGTTCCAGCATTTCAGATTCTGACCTGAAAATGCATATCCATACGGCAACAATCAAATAAAGCACTGGATAAATGCCAACCTGGCATCCTATTTATCTCCCAATTTTGGGGGAGATGCTTCTTGGCTTATTTAATAAGGTCATACCAGGTAGGACTAGAGAGGATCCCACTCTGATACGGAAGCCATCCTTCATATATTAGCTTTGGACTGGGGGGAAGTTAGGCATAATAAATTTAGCCATAATCCTGTAAACGAGTGGACATGCTCTGAAGCTCACTGAAGCCCTGTGTGATTTAAGTAGCCTCCCAGCTGAATAAGGAGCAAAGGCTCCCATTTACAAGAGGCAATGCACAGCAGACACAGCATGCAAAGAAATCTGATCGGCACCTTGCACCCCTGGAGAAGCATTTGCCTGCATTTACAGGGATTTTCGCCCTGCATTTACTTGATTAGTTTACTGTTAGCTTAACGGGAGAGTCCCTCTATTAGAACTAATCACAAGCTCTCAGAGAGATGATTTTCATTCAGAGAATGTCCTAGGAGGTTCCAGCAGAATTAATAGTGATCATCATAATAAAAATGATACCAGGGCCCCCAGGAGCTGCTTCAAAACTCTATAGTGTCTTAAGGGGTGGTGCTGCTGAATCTTTTCTGCCCTGGGAGCAAGCAGAAGCTGTTTTATTAGCTGAAGTGCGGGGAGCTGCTGTTCAGAACTGTGAGTGTCTTCCCTCTGGTACTCTAGCCTCCTCGCCCACATGAAGCCATTCTCAGTTCACCCACATCACTGAGCATCAAACCAAAGAAGGGAGGGGGCTCTCTGCAACATCACTAACCCCAGGCAGTGGAACATACCACGCACATCCATATCCATCCCTCCTCTCTTTCCCCTACTATACACACACTGATCAAATATAGACCTTCAAAGGCTAACGTATTAGCCAATTTTTATATTGTCCTTCAATGAAAATGTGACTTTTATAATTCATATTTTATGACAGCAGAAGATGAATGAAATTAGGGAAGACTCCAAGGATGTCAAAGGGTCCAAAGGGTCGGGCAGGGGAGAGATGTTTTTCCCACTTTGCTTTTAATATTCATATCCCTCTTTAAATCTAAGATTCAGAGAAGGCTGTGAGAAGCAGGCAAGCAAAAGTAAGCTTCCTTTCTTTTTATATGAAACAGAACTGAGAGAATGAGAGAATGGGGTGAATGAAATCCATCAATCATTTCTGTGAATTCAGGCACACTTAAAAGTCCTTGAATACACTTTCTAAATTTCCAAACTATACAGAATCAGACACCAGCTGGGGCCCAGGGTTCTCCTCCACTGAGAGTGGGGGGTCGATTTACACAGCTGCCTATCTGGCAGGAAGAAACACCAAGACACCTCCCACCCCCGCCGCCACAGGCTCCCATTCCCACCCCCAGCTAACATGACTGTCGAACCGCCAGCACTGGAAACCCATTTCTGGGACCTTGAACTTGGCCCCCAGTCTTACTTTGAGTCAAACCTAAAAGATCCAAAGCCCGGGGGGAGGGGACGCGGTTAAGGGTGCGCATTTACCTGCTAAGGTTTTCCAGGTTTCTCTCCAGCCCCGGGGGTAATCCCGCTCAGCGCAATGCCCTCCCCCAGATCCAAACTTTTGCTGGGTCCTCCAGGTGGCGGCGGTGACTGCTGCAATCCAGCTACGTCTCTGGCTGTGTCGGAGCTCCGGGAAGCTGAGGCCAGAGCCTCAGAGCTGAGCGCGCCTCCCGGCAGCTTGCCGGCGCCCAAGCGCCCTGCTCGCCTTGCCTGTAGTCGCCTACGTCCCCTACGGAGCCGCGGCATCCTCTTCCCCCGTCCTCCGCCACCTCCGCCTCCAAGGGTCCAGCATGCCACTTTATCTAGGCTCGGGCTGCCACAGCTCCGGGTTTCCTCTCCTCTCTTCTTCCGTCTCCCCCCCCCTCCGCCTCGTACCCCAAATAAAGTAGGGCGGACTAGAAGGGCGGTGGAGAGAGTCCCGGTCGAGTTCGGGACTTCTCCGAGACCGAGGACCACGGGAGTCGGCCGGAGAACTGGGCGGGCGTTCGGTCGCAGCGAATGTGCGGACCACGCGCAGCAAGGCGTGCAGTTCGGGCTGCGCGGGGGCGGGCGCGGGGCTGACTCCGAGTGCAGCGTCTGCGGGGCGCGAGTCTGGAGGCTGCTCCAGCCACACTGCTGCCTTGATCGGACCGGGTCCGCTAATGTAGATGCTGAGGTCCCCACCCCCACCCCTCCTGACACCCCCTGGAGATGTTTACTGTAATGAATTCGCGGGGTCGGCTTTGCAGCTTGCACGCCCCTCCTCTCCCTCGGTCCCTCGTGCTCTGGCGCGCTCCCCTCTACGAGCCCTCTTTCTTGGCCTCCCTCTTCTCCTCCCTCCCAAGCCGAGTCCCTCCCACTTCTCTGGTTTAAAGAATGCTTGGGAGGAGCCGCAGCAACCCTAAGCTTTCCAAGAGGCAAAGTCAGATGGGGCTTTTAACCCTGTCCTCCCTGGAGAGAATTACGTGCACCCGGCTAACCCAGGAATGCCAACTTGACCTAGCACAGCGCCTCTCTCTCTCTCTCTCTCTCTCTCTCTCTCTCTCTCTCTCTCTCTCTCTCTCTCTCTCTCTCTCTCTCAGCCTAGGGCATCCTCCCTACCCTCAGTTTCTCAGAACGGTGAAGAAACCACCCGGTAGTTCGCCCTATTACGTCCACGCAAGAGGAGCTATTACTTAGACTCAGAAATGATCGAAATGTAACATTAGAGGGTAAAAATACAGCAAGTCTCTCAACCAAAATGGCGTTATTTTACTGGCAGGGAACATTGGGGATGTGTTGCACCCCCAGCCCATCAAAGGTCTACTCATCAAGCTTTCTTCCATAAAGTTTAATTGGAGGAATTAGAGTTTGGCATCGTATATAAACAAACGCATCCATTTTCCTCTGTCACCCTGGCTACTCCTGGAAAGAGTGATGATCAGTAGATGAGCTGTCTCTAGAAATTACAATGGGCCACCGACAAGGTCCGCTTCAAAGACTGAAAACAGGCTACGTGGTTAAAATGTCCAATTGGCACACCTTTCCCACTTTGGATTCTCTTTGCAAAGGTTAAAAAGTAATCTAAGAAAGCTGAGACATATCTCTTTCATTTTATTTTTTTTTTCCCCGTCTCTTTTTGGGAAAGGAATGGTCGCCTGGTTTGCTCTTTCATTCACTGTTGCCCATAAGTCTCCAGCCAGTTGGGATCCTGTTTTAACTAGTCTGTAGACCCGGAGAAAACTAACAGAAAAGGGAGAACAAGCACGCACCGAGCATTAGGCTGCAGTGAGGCGCGCTGTGGGTAGGGCCCCAGGAAAGGCAATTTGCAAGTTGAAAGCTCGCCCTGGACCAACTCCCTCGGGATCTTCTCAGCGTTCTGGGCTGACGGCTTTGGCAAGGGCGTTGCCTGTAACACGCTGGAGATGATTTCCGGACGAACCCCAGGCGCGACCGCACTCCTTGTCCTCAGTTCAAAGTCTGAGTCACTTGGCACCACTTCCCCAATTGTTTTTATTTCCTTGCATCGCTGTTGTGTCTGCTACCTTCATGGATTTGAGCGCTTAAATCCTGGTGAGACGACTTGGAGATACGCCCGATTTGTCTCCCAGGCCACACAAGGATCCACCCAAACGCACCGCGACACATGCATTCACACACATTGACACACACCGCTGAGGTACAAGAGAGCTTGCCACTCTTGTCCTATATAGATACCAAGGCGACTAGAAAACACATACACATAGCCTGTCTTTTTTTTTCCAAACTCGAAGTGTAACTGACAAATATCCAGGAGAGAATGGGGGCACGAATGGAGACTCTAACCTCAGGAGAAGAAATAGTGAGAGTCATCTTGGAAGCTTCTGAAGAGAAGCGCCAAGACGACAGTCGCGATTGCGGTAGCCTTCAGCAGCAACTGCCCCTGCCCAAGCCCCCCAGCAGGCAAGATGATTTATCCAAACAGCAAGTTTAGAATGAGTCCTTTCAAGACAGACAGGCTCTTTTCTAAATGTTCCCTTCCCTGATTAGTGCAGAGACCTTAGCTAGCTCGGACCCTTCATCGTGGAGGGTTTGCAAAACAGAAGTGATTCGCGGCGGCGCTGAAAGCTCCAGGAAGAACCCTGGACTGGTAGCTTAGCAGAGGAGTCTTTCCAGGAGGTCCCTAGTCTGGTGCGGACTCCAGGGCAGCTTCATGGGTCCTTGCCCTTACTGCCCTGGGCGTCTGTTTGGCCTTGCGTTCAGCGCCGGGGTGGGGGGGGGGGGATAGAAGGACCCAGATCTGCGTCCCAGGCACGCGGCGCAGGGAAAGTGATTATAGAGTTCCGGGGGACTTCTCCATCCCCCGCCGGTGAGTCAGGAAAGCGCAATTACACCAACCCTGGAACTGCCAGTCCCCAGTGCAGGAGCAAAGCACAAGGGTCCTTGGTTTGGAAAAATCGCACTCGATCGGAAAGAAAACAAACTAGCATCCTCAGTTTAGTAGCTAATTAATCCCGGATTTGGGGCACAGGGCGGGTAGAGGCTTCAGATACAAATAACACTTCTGGGATTCAACACGGACAGTAGGGGAGGTTGCTACTTACCGGACTTAAGAGAATCATTCTAGTGGAAATGGGAGGCTGGAGTTCGAAAAGCATGGGGGATTTGGAAAACTCCATTTAGGATAGATGTTTCTGGCAGGCAGCAAGGGAGCGTTTTTTTACCCCACAACTCAGTCACAAAACTCCGTAGAGGACGTGGATTCGACTTGAGAGCATCCCCAAGTCGGGATAGAAAGAGAGAGAGGGAAAAAAGCCTATATTCTTTGGTAATGTAAAGAGACAATACTGAGAACTCCCACCCGATGACCATCCACCACTTGTTCAAAAAAGGGAAAGCAGTCAGTTTTCCCAGATAGCTTGGTGCCCACCTAAGAAAAGCTAGGGCAACCACGAGAAACTTCACCTGGCTTTGCAGCCCCTTTACCTGGTGGCCTTGTCTCCTTAGCTCATCCGAATTCGACTGGGTCGGGGAGGTGGAAAGGGAAGAAATTGGCACAGCGGCAGCAGAGGGACTCCCCGGGCATGGTATTGTTTTAGGGGTCGCCGCCGAGGTCCCTCCTGCCCATTGTTGAGAACTTCCACCCTGGTCCTGAGGCTCCGTGGACGCCGTGACGGTTTCAGACGTGCTGTCTCCAGCTGCTGGAAACTCGAGACGGAGGACCAGAAAGGAGCGCACCTGGAAGCAGAGCGAGCTCTGCGTGTTTGAGAGGCCCTGCACTTGGTGTTATCTCCCAGCGCACATTCCTAGGTTGTGACAATGGATGACGCCAAACTCACAAGTGATGGCTACCGCTTTCAACTGTACAGCTAACTGCACGGTACCCTGCGAGGCAGAACGCTTCGTTTCCCCTCCCCCTCCTTTCCCTCCTGCCGAGGAGGGAACTAGCTTAACCCTGTGTTCACCCTACACTCCGGATAGAAGCTAGATTGCACTGAGAAACCGCAGGCGGTGGCTCTCCGGGCAAAAGCTTTGTTCACGTGCAGTTCCAGTGGGCGTGTGGCTGTCTAGGGGCACTCGCGTGGCAAGATGCCAGTGGCGCTCTTTCTGAGCCAGACTCAGGAATTGGGAAGGAGCCTAGCGTTTCATCCGGACCAGACCCAGCCCTCACAATCTATTTTTTACCTTCAGTTACCGGATTTATTGAAGTTGCCAGAAAAGTTGGTTTTTATTCCTTTACTTCTGCCCTCCCCCCCCCCCCCGCCCCTGGTATCATTTCCTTTCCCAGCTGCGCTTTGAAGACGTGGAAATCTCTGATCTAGTTCTAACTCTTAACAGAATTCCAAGTGCAGTGCGAGAGGAATGGAGGAGGGCACACACCCACTCCAGGCAAATTTTAAAGAAACCACAAGGACATATACGCCTCCCACCTATCCATCTGAGGCCAGTGTAAACTCAATGACATCACTTAAGTAAGAAAGATTAAGACACCTGAAGACCCAGTGGAGAAGAAAAAATGAGATTAATATGTGATTGCAAAACATAAAATAGGCAAGAAAAGGGAAATAAAAAGCGGGGGAGGGGGACTTAAAACAGCAAGTCAGTTTTAAGGGCGATTTGACCCCTGGAACAGGTTAAACAGATAATGAACTCCTGCTTGGATTTAGTAAACAGCTTTGCAGATGCACTGCATTCAGAACTTCCAGGAAGTTAACTGAAATAGCAAAGAACCATCTTGCTGACCCTGAAAAGAAACTTAGTCCCGAGAAAATCGTTCTGAGGCGCCTCTACTGCAGCCTTCCCACTAAAATGAGCCAAGACTGATCTGAGCGCAAACCCAGATCAGCGCAAGGACAGCATTGCTTTTTCAGGCCCTGTTCTGCACTAAAGAAGCAGGAAGCTGTTAGAGAGAGCTCTGAGAGTTACAAGTAGATCTTGCTGAAGCCGGATTGTTTCTAAAAGGAAAGCAAAGCATGCTTTTCCACAGAATAGATGCCAACGTCCTCCCCCCCTTCCCCCGCCCGGCAACACATCCAAGCCAATGTGAACAGCAGTCACTCCAAATGCCTGTCTGAGCCCTGCAGTCCTGAGAGGCCGAGCAAGCAGCTTCCAGACCTCCGCGTGAAGAATTCCGTTGTAAATCCTTCTGATTTGCCAAGGTGGCAGTAGAACACAGGGATAGCTCCTCAGGCTCTTCAGTCCATCCGCGAAGAAGACCACACTTTTAGGACAAATGAGCTTCCAACTGCCTTTAAATAGCCATTCTCCTATGGAAATGTGTCTATGTGTCCGCGGAAGAGCTCTTAGCCTGCATCCTTCTTCTGAGGAGGATGCTTTATTGAGTTTCACCCTTAAGTACATATTTAGGTTAACTGGCAAGATGGAAGCCTAAACAGGCTTTACTTTCAGATTTATGCTGTTGGGAAGAGATGAACAGTGTAAAGGAAGAGAGAGTGGTTATCAATATTTAAAATTTCATCTTCAAGTATTGGTATTTTATTAATTAAAATAAAACAGCGAGATGAGCATGCTCTTCTTTTTAAAAAGCCACTGGTACAGTTATTACGGTTATGATTTTTTAAAATATAAATAAAAATAACAGTGCAACAAACGTATAAAGAGAAGCAGTGTAGTAAGTTTCTTGTCCACATGACTTAAACATGAACTTTAGAAGTGTATGAAAGTGGGACCAGACAGAGCAAAAGAAATGGATATGATCCAAGGGCTCTTAAGTACAATGGTTTTATAAATTCACAATCTATGATAGTTACACTATTTTACTTCTATTGAGAACCAATCATTAATAAATCAGAGTGTTAACGGTTGTCTGAAGTGGGAGGAAGAGAAATGAAAAGAAACAGAAAACTAGCTCATTCGTAATCTTTAAGGTGTTAGCCCTTAATGGAGTTTTTATTGCAACTAAACTTTTTTGACATTGCAAGTTATTCACCTCCTTCCTAATATCTCAGATAATTCTCCATTAATAAGTAGTATGTGCACATGCATACAGGACCAATGGGGAGGCTGACCTTTCTAATTCTAGGTAACAGTGAAAATAACACAATGCCTGGACCACAGACCACAGTTTACCCCTCAAGTGTTGAAACCCCAAGGCCCAAATCAGGAGCAGAAGGAGAGAGAGCACTAGCAAGGAACTCAGGACTGTGAGGGGTGCACCCACACACTGAGACAATGGGGATGTTCTATAGGGAACTCACCAAGGCCAGCTTGACTGGGTCTGAAAAGGCATGGGATAAAACCGGACTCGCTGAACATAGTAGACAATGAGCGCTGCTGAGAAGTCAAGAACAATGGCACTGGGTTTTGATCCTACTGCACATACTGGCTTTGTGGGAGCCTAGGCTGTTTGGATGTTCACCTTACTAGACCTGGAAGGAAGTGGGAGGTCCTTGGACTTCCCACAGGGCAGGGAACCCTGACTGCTCTTTGGGCTGAGGAGAGAGGGGGAGACTTAATTGGGGGAGGGGGAGGGAAATGGGAGGTGGTGGCAGGGAGGAGACAGAAATCTTTAATAAATAAATAAATAATAATAAACAGAAAGAAAAAAACATAAAAAAAAGAAAATTTCAATGTTGTGTAAATTCAAGTCTACACTGAGCCGGTGTTACTTGATTAAGAAAATGGTCATGTAATATTACTGCACCACCGGAAAATCAGCATAGGCAAGGTGTATTAGACATGAATTTGCTTATTATTGTTGATCAGGTTATCCTTACATCACATAGTCCTAACACTGACTGCAAAGGCAAAGTCCTTCAATTTTACTGTAGGCAGCAGCTATTCATGTTCTCACCTTGCTTCCAAATGTTTATCAAAACTGAGAAATCAATATGCCTACATGCTGTAATAAACTGAGTTCAGATTTCAACAGTTTCCCATTTTCCCCTTACAGTCTTTTCCTGTCTCAGGAGCCCTTAAGGTCAACTCCTTAAGGTTGACAGTTTATCAGTTTCTCCTTTTTTTTATGAGAGAGAGAGAGAGAGAGAGAGAGAGAGAGAGAGAGAGCGAGCAAGAGGGAGAGCACATCCATGGGGAGGCCAAAGGTCTACTTTGGATTCTTCCCCAATTACTCTCCTCCTTATTTTTTTCAAGATACTCTTTCTCAGTTGAACTTACAGCTCACCAACTTGGCTAGACTGGCTAGCCTGCAAGCATTGGGAATACTCCTGTCTCTTCGCCAGCACTAGGATTGCAGGCACACATGCTCCTGGCTTGTTATACAGTACATTAGGATGCAAACTCACATTCCTATGATTGCAAGAGAAGCACATTAGCAAAAAGCTACCTTTCTAGCCCCTGATCCTGGGAGTTTTTAAAGTGGGGATTAGGGATTTTGTGGAATTTATCAGTTTGGGTTTTTAATATTTTTCATGCTCTGGCTTTCATTTTAGGCCTTGTGAATAATCATTAATCAATCTCATGGGGTCAGGTAACACTTATTACATCAAAATTCTAATACTCTTCACCAGTTTTTCTGCCATGAGAAGTAAAATACCAGTTTTACTTCTGGTATTCTCTTCTTGGGAAATAAATTACTAAATCCAGCCCTCACTAATAAATTAAAGATAGTCAAAACACCAAAATAAAAAAGTACTCAACATGATGGACAAGAACCCCAAATACAAATTCTCATAGGCTTTCTCAGAAAGACCACCACCTATGAGATACCTATAAAAATCTTATATTTTTTTCCTTTACTTTTTTAACACTTTGGGGCATTTTATTTTTTATTTTTAAGAACTACTATCTACATCATCCCCATCCAGCCCTTTTCCTTGAGTTAAGTCCATAGGCCCCTCAATCAGTAGACTCATTAAACATTATTACACACTACACACACACACACACACACACACACACACACACACACGGCGCGGGGGAGAGAAACCATTTAACATTGCTTGCAACTCCATGTGTCCAGGATTACCTACATGGGATTGAAGATTCTACCTCTCTCACCCGTCATTGAGAAACCACTTATAGCACTTCTTTTAGGTGTGGGTTCATGTGGTATTTCTGCTGTCCACAATACCATGTAAACTTACAATGTCATTAAATCACATTGTGAAATTTCAGGTGTACATTTTCCATGTTATGTCTGGGATAGCATCAGGCATGCTGGGATTCTGGATTTTACACCTTTTCAGACCCCTTTTCGATAAAGTCCTTTGAGCTTTTTATGTGTACGGTTGCCATTACCAATGTTACAGTTGGAATTAACAACCAGAAGACCATATTCTCTATATTTTGACAAGTTGTAGATCTTTATAAGAGTCTTCATCTGCTGGAAAAGAAGCTTCTTAGATGAAGGGTTACAGTTACATTCCTCTGTGGATTTAAAGACAACTATTTATAATATGGATAGGATTTATATTAGTTTAGGAAAATGACAGTACTAGGCTCTCTTTCATGGTCTATGTCATCTCCAGGCATAGATAGTTATCTAGGTTTATAGTACTAGGCATTAATTGCTTACTGTTGAGCATGCCTTTAGTCCAATTGCACCATTGGGTGATGTGGGGTTGCCCTCTTATGTGATGAACATGTTTTATTTCCATTGGTTAATAAAGAAGCTATTTTGGCCTGTGGCAGGGCAGAATATAGGTAGGCCAGAAAAGTAAACTGAATGCAGGGAAACTAAAGGTGGAGTCAGGGGAACATCATGTAGCTGCCAAAGGAGAAAGACACCAGAATCTTACTGGTAAGCAATACACAGATTAATAGAAATGGGTTAATTTAAGATGTAAGAGCTAGCTAGAAATATCCCTGAGCTATCAGCAAATGAGTAGTATAATTAATATAGATTCTATATAAATGTGATTCTATATATGTGATTATTTGGATCTGGGCAGCTAGAAAACAAAAGTGCAGTCTCTGTCTACAAATGGTGACTAATGTGGGGCTCAAGACCACAACCCTAAGATTAAGAGTTTCATGTTGTACTGAATGAACTAACCAGGCCTTCTTAGCCATCCCATACCTGGTTGTGGTGGTGCATTCTAGTAGAATTTGCTGAAGGAGGCTGGGGCAGGAGGATCATGAGTTTGAAGCCAGTTTGGGCTGTACAGCAGATTTTAGGACAGGCCCCAAAGTTACAGAGAAACCCAATAAGACATATTAATAGCATACAGAGAAGAATCTCATATTAATTGGGGATATCTTACAAGTACAGGCATTGTTGTGGTTGATGTGAATTATATTTGGATAAGACTATCCATTCATCCTCTGTAACACGATCGGGGGCCTGCTTGTTGTTGGGGTTTCTGTCCCACCCTTCACCCCACAACTGTTTAGCCCCAAAGAAAATCACACATAGTTCTCCATAAATTATAAGCTGATTGGCCCATTAGCTCTAACCTCTCACTGGCTAACTCTCACATCTTGATTAACCCATTTTTCTGATCTATGTTAGCCATGTGGCTCAGTACCTTTTTTCAATGGGGCAGATCATATCCTGCTGCTTTGGTGGTCTGGGCAGGAGTGGGAGGAATCAGCTTCATCCTTCCCAGAATTAGCCTGTTCTTATTGCATCATTTCTACTTCCTGTCTGGTTTTCCCGCCTATATTTTCTGCCTGGCCAATCAATGTTTATTTAAAACATGATTGACAGAATACAGACAATTCTCCCACACCAATCTTCTCCATTGACAGTGGGCACTGCATAGCACCTTCTGATACTAAGAGAGCCTCTAGTATTTATCTGGAAGAATGTTCTACCTCCCCTTTGTGTACTCACATTGAAGCAATATTCAACTAATCTGTGCCAAAAAAAAAGTGTTTCTTCAATCTTGTTAGTGCTTTTCTGAGTATTCTGCATATTCTTCTGTATTCCTACATCACATCCCTCATTTTTTCAAAATTTCAAATTCTTTATGCAGAGATGATAGTCTTTATGCCCACTGTTCTCTATCTTTCCCTCTCACATTTTCCTACCACCATGCTGCTTCCATAAAAAGAGTTTATCTACATGTCTGTCTGTCAACTAGATCTTAGCATCTTGAAGAGTTACATTGGTTACACTTTTCTATTTCTGTCATTACCCAGACCATCACACTTCCCCTGGCAGATGCTCAAAGATGGTTTGCCTGCACAAATAAGCCTTCTTTGACATGCATGGAAATGTATCCCTTCTTCTAAGGTAGGTATCATTATAAGAAATCGATGCCTAGAACACAGTGATTAGATTGCCTTTCTTCTCTTTCAGGAGCAGAAAATACTACTAATTTATGAAATTATTGTGTGAGTGAGGTTGTTGTCCTGCCCTCTTCAGCTACAGGATACATTCTTTTCTGATTAATGTCACACCATAAAGTATAGAGTATACCCACAAATATCTATAGAAAATATATGACATGTAGCAGACCTTTGATGAATAGATTTTGTGTCTACCCTGTCAAATTCTCAGTCTAGTGGAGACCCAGAGACACATAATTATATGCTCATTATAGAAATAAAACAACTTGAGTATGTGCAAAGTGCTTTAGTGATTTGCAAGACATTTCTCTAGAGAGAAGGCCTTATTGAAATGATGATGAAGTTCTCTTGACAGTGTACTGATTTTATAGGGCCCTCTGTGGCATGATTTTATATCTACCCTTTTGCACATTGCAACCCTGGCTACTAGAGTCTCTGGTCCCATGAAAAGCCCCTTTGACCAAAATTGGAAAGCCAACCTATAAGTAATTGCTTGAACATCCTTTCCTAGCTCTTTTTTTTTTTTCATTTCTGTGTAGGCTACAAGATGATTATGCGTGAACAAAAACAGAAGGTACACACTGACAGGAAACAAAAGCACATTAAACCATGGAGATTTCCTCTTACATAAACCTGCCATTTGTTCTGCAGTTGCTCTGTTCCAAAGGAAGGCTAGCAAAAACTTGATGTATATTCCCCAACTGCTCTAGTGGGAATAACTGAGAGACACACCTCTTTTAAAGGGGGTATAAAAAGAAATGCAAATCTACCAAGGGACTTATTTAATCTTAGATGTTGCCATTATAGTAAATGTAACCGAGCTTCATATGTCTAACTGTAATTCTTATGAGCAGAAGCAACGACTTACAATCTAAGAAAGCACATTTAATTGAATGTGTCTGTCTAAGATTCCGAATTAAAAGTGATATATATTTTCTCAGTTTCTGTGTATTGACATCCTAGAATAATAAACTTAATTTCTTAGGAAGGCAGAGACAGCATTCAAGGCTGATTTTTATTAGGAAAACTAACACATCTTCACTCTGGCTTGTTCGATTACAGATATTCCAAACTTGGACTTAGAAGATCTTATTTCAAGTCTCCATCAATTTATCAGGTAATCTTTAAATGGCTTTCAGCCCCAAGCTACTTCCTATCAAGTAAGAAAAGTTAAAGCCAGTCTGCCATCCAGAATGCATGTATAAAAATCAGCTCCAGCGAGGCAAAGCAAACCTCAACATAGGAAGAAATTGTAATTATGTATTCTTCAAAGCATGGCTCAACATCTGACTTATTTCAGTCCAGATATTCCAAAGTTTCTTCACTGGATTTTACTTGTGTGTTGTTTCTCTCTTTGCTGGTCACTTAGTGTCACACATCCTCTCTAAAACTTTCCGTGCATACAGCCATGGCATTCTTGCAAAGTTACTTTCCGCAATGCCTTCAGGTATTACATTTGGTGTTAAAGCTCACTCCTGAAATAAAGAACCTGACCTCAGAGACATTAATCTGTCACCATGTTATTCTAAAACTTCATATTCTTTGCTGAAGAAATGTTATTTCATGATTCCTCCTCTTACTGGTAGAAGTAATTGTAAAGGTTTTAAAACAGATCTTCCACTTATCATCTTTTTCAGGTTCTTATATTATTTTAGTGACTGAGTTCCCAAGATGTAGTTTTCTCCTTTACTTAACCAAATTGGAACTATGTGGGTTCTGTGTTTCCTTCTTTTTCTACTTAAAACACATTTTGAAAATGAAAGTTATCACCAGAACTTGGTACTAAAAAGCTTAAATAGTTTCTCATAGATAGTGTTTCTCAATCTTCATAACTTTATTTTGAAATTTCACATTATGCCTTAAAGAACCACTCTGGAGCCAGGCAGTGGTGGCACACGCCTTTAATCCCAGCTCTCAGGAGGCAGAGGCAGGTGGATCTCTGTGAGTTTGAGGCCAGCCTGGTCTACAAGAGCTAGTTCCAGGACAGGCTCCAAAAAAGCTACAGAGAAACCCTGTCTCAAAAAGCAAAAAAAAAACAAACAGAGAGAGAGAGAGAGAGAGAGAGAGAGAGAGAGAGATACTCTGGATTTCTAGCTTGTTTTTTCAGGTTGACAAAAATATTTTACTATGAAATAGTTTTGTCACTTGATATTTTTGCTGAAAAAAAATAGCAGAGAAATGCACACATTATTTGGGCTCATAATCTGAAAGGAAAGTTCTTCGTGGTAGAGAAGGCATGGAGTTCAGGAGCAGGAAGCAGTTGGCCACAATAACCCAAAGTCAGGAAAAAGAGAAAGGAGAACACTCAACTCATTCTCTATTTCTAATTCAGCCTAGAATCCCAGCCCGCGGGTTGATTAGAGTCACATTCTCTGTAGGTCTTCCACCCTCAGTTAAACCTTCTGGAAGCAAATTCTGAGCCCTAGAAGTCTATTTCCATGGTGATTCTAAATCTTGCCAAGTTGACAAGGAGCAATCATCACACCTCCGTACCTTGTCAACCTGACACCCAAACACATCAATTTTATAATAAAGCATTCCGCCTCTGGTTCCTGATGCTTCATTTTCATATGATAACGTAAAGTATATTTAGATTGTCTCTGAATGTCCCTTATCCATTGCTGTTTCCAACATTGCTCAATATGCTCAAAGTTTTTGAGACTCAAGACTATAAGGCACTAAGAACTAAGTTGTATTCATCATATATATAATGGAATAAACATTCCTCAAATAACAAAGAAATACTAAACCAAAGACAGAAAAGGAGCAAATGCCAAAATTTGCACCTTCATATATAGCATATGGAACTTTGGATTACATCTCTGAGAAGCCCTGGTACTCCAACTCCAATGAATGCAGCATACACATACTCTTTCTTGGGAAGGCTCCAATCCATGCTTGAAATTGTATATGGTGAATATGTCACAGTTAGAACATATATATCATCCTGAGATATTCATTGTCTCTAGTTTCATGCCCTTGCCCTTCAAGACTTCCTTAGAGAAAATCAAATACTGCAACACATTGGCCGACCTCAGTGGCTTTCTGAAAACCTTGTACAAGCCTCCATAATCTACTTATTTCTGCATTTCTTATGCCTACAACTCCAGAATTATGTGGGAATTCATAACTGAAACTATAAACCTCTTCAAAACCCATGGCTGGGCACATCATAGAACTTATCAGGAACTTCCTGTTATTACTTTGCCAAATGGTCAGATTTTCCTATTACCTTCTAATATTTATGCTCATACACATAGAGCCAGACTTTTCTCAACCCTTCAGAGCAGCTTCCTTTCACAGTAGGCAGCCGTCAGTGCCAAGACTTAGAACTGTTCTAAGGACTCAGAATAAATGACTGTTGAGTGCTCACACCAAAATGGGTCATCTGCATTAATTCTCACCCAGTGCCTTCCTCCGCCAAACATGAGTCATGAAACAGCATAAGAGAAGGAGCAGAAGAGAACAAGAAACTAAGAATGAGAAGAATTTGTTGTTCAATGCTCTCTTGTGTACATCAAGTGACTGCCACACTCATAAACTGTATAACTGTGGCTATCTTCACATAATCTGCATAAGACCCAAACAATCGAACTTAATAAATGGATGAGGGAGAGCTCAGTAGGTCTTTCTTTAGATGAGAAGCTAATGACAGGTAATGACTGCCTTAGAGAGAGTCATTTTTCCTTGGGGGGTGTGTTCCACTGGATGGCCCCATGCCCATAGACATATGGACAGCACTAATTGGACTCATTGGAACACCAAACAGTATTAAGTCAACCAAAAAATAAGAGGACAAGAAATTGGATGGATAAAGGTTTGAGCGTGCAGTTTTTTAAGCTGTAGTCTAGAGTGAGGGTTGATAAGATCAAAAAACATGGTACACATCTATGATATCCTCAAGGAATAAATGAAGGTGGTATGAAAAGTATATGTAGGGTCACAATATTATGTTGATGATGTTCTGAAAAGATTCAAGGAGACAGATATATCACTTGTTAAGCTTGTTAGAAAATCATTGAGCTGTACACTCAATAACAGTGAGTTGTATGATACAAAACATGCTTAAATGTAATTATTTTCTAAACCACTAACAAAAAATGAAAGTATCTATGATGATTTATTCTTGGAAGATTGTTAAATTGTCTTTCACTACCAATGTATAAGATTGAATCTTAAGAGTAGTAAATGAGATTTTGGGTGTATATTACAAATAGCAAACTAATGAGAAAAGTAATACAGCCTGTGATTCTCAAGGTCTGTTTTTTTTTTGGGGGGGGGTGATTTTGGTTTTTTGAGACAAGTTTTGTCTGTAGCTTTGGAGCCTGTCCTGGAACTAGCTCTTGTAGTCCAGGCTGGTCTCGAACTCAGAGAGATCCACCTGCCTCTGCCTCCCAAGTGCTCTTATTAAAGGCATGTGCCATTGCTGCCCGGCTAATTTTCAAGTTCTTTTGAGCAGCAGGTGATCAGAAATTTTATTAAGTCCTTCCATGTGATTTGTGAATATCAGAAGAATCCTGAGCACAGTTCAAAGTGACTTATCCTTCCCACTGTATTTTCTTTAAAAGCTACAATATCTTTTAAAGGCATCTGAACCCACATGCAAAAGAAATTTCCTGTTTTTGTGTTGCCAGCAACATCCAGATACAATGGCAAGATTTCTTCTGCTAGGACAACTGTAGGGATGTCTGTTTACTAGGCTTAAAGTGCAATGGATGGTTTTTTCTTATGAAAATTCTATCTTTGATCATTTAATTATGAATTACTTACACACAAAGAAGTTTAATTCTTTTATATATTCAAGCACTGAGCATCAGTTTTGCCCCTGTCCAGTTACTGAAAACGTAACTCTCAATTTCTGGGAATGTCAAAATTTTCTTTTTCTCTTCTGGCAAAATAAGAAACAAAAGACAGATGGTTTAAGAAGACAATCAGACATAGTATCTTTTGCCAAGGGGGAAAACTAAGGACAGCATCTTGTCCATCAAGGAACTCAGATCAAGGGCCTTTCTTTCCTCAAATGGTGATAGCTACAGAGCTATGAGCAGCCATAAAATAAATAAC